>NW_027273872.1:12670000-13035000 GCF_046630095.1 Trachinotus anak | reverse complement strand
CAAACATTAAAATATGGAGAGAAGAAGAATGTGGAAATTAAAACATGTTCCTAGACTTTGGATAATTAATTGGTCCAAATCCAATGTTTTCTACATGTCTTTATTCTCCCTCTGTGTTAGATTAACAGTCATTTAATACAAGTCTGTAAATGTTTTCAAAGCAAAATAAATTCATCATGTCTGAACACCATCTGGGTTTTGATTTACTAATAAATTTTAAGATTTTTTTTGAAGAGGAACTGAAACATTAAAATTAATTTTATTCATGAATCATCAGCTTTACAGACAACAGCTGCTCACTGTAGGAGTAATCGTGATAATGCATTTGTTGGGGACTATTTTCATCGGCGGAGTAATCCACATTTGGTGATTTAGCGAGTGTTTATACAGCAGGATGGTGTGTGTGTTTCACTGATGTGTTTCAATAGTTAGTGGAAACAGTGGAGCTCTGAGGCTCAGAGGAATGAGTGATGGTTTGAGGTAGAGGTTAACTAAACTACTAAATAACTAAATACATTTACTAAAGTACGGTTCTGAGGTACTTGTACTTGAGTATTTCCATTTTATGCAACTTTATATTTCTACTCCACTCAAACAAACACAATCAACATATAAATGATTATGTATTATTACAGATTAAACAAAATAATTATTAAAATCTGCAACATAAAAGCGATGAACACATTAATGCATCTGTGATTATAATCCAGTCATTCTGTGACATGAGTACTTTTACTATTAGTAAAATTTTAAATGCATGACTTTTACTTGTAACTGAGTATTTGTACACTGAGTATTTCTCCCATCACTGGATATAAAAAAATAAAAGTAAAGACCGTAGGCTCTATGTTACACCCATCGCAAACACAGTGCAAGTGTCTCTGTTAGTTTCAGACCAACACAGTTCAGCGTCCACGTTGCTTAAATAGCAAATACACTTGCGCAAATCTTAGCACCCACTGACATGTTGGTCTGAAAATGAGGTGTGGTCAGGAGATTCTGTGAATAACCAACAAAAACCTGGTCATTCCAAACCCAATTCTGTGTGAAACACTGCGTCATTATAATAGCAATCTGCCAAGGTGCAAGAACACCTACTTTTAAAGGGCATGGGAATGGCTCTGATTGGTTTATTGCATGTTAGACCAAAAATACTCCCATGATTCATTACGAGACCATGAACCTGAAGCAGCAACCGTTTTTTCTGCTGTAGTCTGCTGCAAGTTTGTCGCAACAGCTATCAGCCGCTCACCATTACCAGTATTTAATCAGGTAACTGCAGAGATCACAGGTAATAAAAGATGAGAGGCCCCTACAGGACTCGAGACAAAGGTTCATGAGGAGGAGAAGTATTGAAAAAAATATCTAATGATAACAAGAAGCAGGGGCCACCAGCACAAAAATAATAAAGGAACTGTTTCCTGTTAAGTGTTGTGGCTGTAGTAGTAAGATACATGGCTACAGTGTTGTAAGATGCTCACATGTATATGGACACACACCTACACAGGGAGCCACAGGGAGTTTTCAGGTGGAGAGAAAGAAGAGTCTCTCAGTGGGTTTAATCAACTCAGCACCAAGGAGGAGGAGGAGGAGGAGGTTGAGAAATCCACCTCGCCTCACTGGACTCTCAGTGCTGATGGTGAAACCCCTTCAGACTGAGAAAAACTGGTCTGAACCAGAGAGAGAGAGTTCATCTGACTCCAAGGATTTTCTTTTTTTTCTTTTTTTTTTTTTTAACAGTTTAACCCGTTGTGTAAAATTCACTCCTCCATCTCTCTCTCTCTCTCTTGTTCTGAGCGACAGCCTGCCGTCTTCATCTGGCGTCATGGTCGATCGCCGCCAACAGGAGCAGCAGGTACAATTAAACACAACTTGCTCAGACAGGAAACCACAGCAAACTGATTTATTCAGGCTCTTGTGAGTTTTACTGCAGTGAATTTTATTTCAGGTGACGAGTTGAGTTTCAGAGGCTCACAGAGTGAATTTGATTGCAGCCCGTCTCCCACAGTAAACGTGGTGGAAATAAGTGAAATCAGAACCAAACATCCATCTGGTCTCATCATCAGGCTCCAGAATGTCGTAAAAACTGCACGCCGGCCTCAAGTACGGCAAAATCTTCACCTTAATAAGTCAAACAGCCCGGTCATGTGATCGCTGTTCATCAGGTTTAATGACATGAGGAGGAGTTTATATTCCGACTGCACACATATTACACATGTTGGCTTCATTAGAAAATATGGCTGTTAAATTAATCAATGAAATGGTGCTTTTTAAATCAGTCTTTTACTTCCATCACCTGTGAGAGGCAGCTTTGTATGAGTCAAACTCCAGACACAGGGTCCTACATTTCCCATAATGCATCTCCCTGCCTGGTAAACAGACAAATCTTTGAAACGTATAAGAAACATATAAGCTTTGTCCCAGTTCAGGGGCTGCATCCTTCAGAGGCTGCCGTTGAGGACTGATTGCATCACAGCAACGCGACTTGACTTTCCCATTTTGAAAGCTCCTTCAAATGCATGCTTCTTTTCCTGGGCCATGAAGGTTCCAACAGGTAGATCCTTTGTGGTCCAAAATATCCCAAGATTAATCGCACACCAGTTATGAAAATGAAATGGCAGCAACAACACCGACAGATGGCCTGAGGATTACACTGTTAAATGTAAGTATTGGGTTTCAGCTCAGTTCAACAGCCAACGGTACAACTGTTAAAACCAAGTGCCTTTAAATATTAGGGTTCTTATGAAAAAAGTAACGTATTGTCAAGGTTGCTAGGCGACAGGGCCACGCTTTGTGGCGCAGAGCGAAAACCCTCCGTATGCCAGACCATCTCATTTCGGTTTGGTCTTTGAGGGCTCCGATGGCTATTACAAAGCGCCACACCTTTGTAGACCATGTACTCTGAAGGATGTGGCCCCTGCACTGGGACACAGCTATAATGTTCGAATGTATAATGTGATAAAAGTTTCTATCTATCTTTTAGGATACAGAGCTGATAGAACCTAGATAAGGAGTCTAAAATGCATACAACTTAAATAAAACACCTCCCTTAATGTTAATAAGGTTTTACAAAATAAAAATATTAATAAATCAATTTTGACAAAAATGTCACTTACACCAAACCTGAGATATTTACTCCTCCAGATACAAAAGATATTTGATTAACACAGATAATAATAACATGTTTCCCTCTAAAACCAATCAGTTACTTTAGAGATCTTGTTCTAAATCTATTGTCATCTTCATTTTAAAACCTAGAACATGTAAATTTGAGTTTGTGTGTAAATGTGTCCTCACATTTCCAGAAATAAAATGACAAAGACATGACCTTAACAGTGGCTACAGCCTTGGTCAGCAGTGATTGGTCAAATCACTGCAATAATAATGTAATCAAGAGAATTACACTTGATCCACACTGTTAAATATTTAAATCAACATGTTTTGAGAGCAGCTCCTTTATTTCTGGCTGCAGATCAGTGTTTTTGTATCAGGTTCTTTCCCCAAAAACGATAAAAACACCTCTCAGAGGCTGCACCCTCATGGCCTTCGTGCCCTTGCCCTTCTTCTGTCCATCTCTTGACATATTCCTTCTTCTCCCTCCTCCCTCTCTCCTTTTTTTCTATTTTCTTCCATTGGTTTCTAGGGGCTTAATTACGGGGGGCTGGCTCCGTGGTTGAGGAGGTGCGGGGCAAACAGGGATCAGCGTGACCCTGGAGGAGAAGCCATCAGACAGCGGCCTTAACAATGATAAATCACCCCGAGCAGAGCTACAGATACAGCCACCGCCCCGCTGATCTCTATAAAATATGGATGGGCCGGCACGCTGAGCAGGAGGAGGAGGAGGAGAGCGGCATTGCGCCGGATCTCCAGATTAGCGATTATCAGGCGGAGAGGTATTCTAATGATGTGGGACATAGTGTGGGGTTAATTCCATTCAGAGGAAATGGATTGAAATTCAGCTCATGAATTGAATATTGCTCATTATTCTCAATGAGAGCAGGAAATCTCCTCATTCATGAAGTGGGTTGGAATTAATAATCCCTGAACACTCGGACGCCCCATGAGTCCAGATCGGGGTCAGTGATCAGAGCTAAAGATGCACATGCAACATGCCAAAGACATTTAATGTCCACCTCATGGTTCACTAATCACAGGACAGAGAGTGAGAGAGAGAGAGAGAGAGAGAGAGACCGAGAGAGAGAGAGAGGCTTTATTTCTCTGCAGCTAGTTTTAGCACCAATGTTTCCCCTGTTAAATCTCAGTTACAGTTTGGTCTCTAAGGGTTTGTTTGTTTGTTTGTCGATAGTATTTTCTGATAAAGCACAGAAACTGATAAAGAAAATCAGTTGTTAGAGAGTTCATTAGAGACATCTCTAATGAGGAAGATTTTACACAACCTGGCAACCCAAACATTGCTCTTATTATTGGCTGAAAAGTAATCTATAAAGCATCAGTAAATGATGTTTTAACCATTAATAAATCCGTTAATTACAGCTCATAAGTGCTTTTTAAATGCAGCCTTATCAAAGAGTGGAACTGTTTATTTTTAACCAAAGAACATCCCAGATTTCAGGAATCATGCTGTTAGACCTGCCTCTTTGACGCCTTTAATACTTTACATTCTCGCAACAGAAAAAAAACCTTAAGAAGATGAAGGTGAAGTGGTCATGAAGTGAAATAACTTAAACTGAGTTCAATCTTTAATAGACATTAGTGGTGACTGGTTTTAATGACTCACTCTCTTTATTTTAAAGACTCTTACACATGAAGGGAAACTCGTGGCGTTCACAGGTCACATATTGAAAGGAGCTGAGCTCCATGTCCCCCTCTGGACAGACAGACAGGCAGCTAACAGGCGTTTCGACAGGCTGTGAGGCCAACTGGTCACTGATGACCTCTGGGGTTTCTCCTGTATCAGGTTCAGCCCTCTAATTTCATTTCCAGTCTGGCTCGGTCGACCGGCAGACTCAGAGAGGACACATGCAGCCAGAGAGGACCTGAAGCTCTCACTGCTGCTGCACCGCTCACTGTCAGCGCTAACAACCCTTCGTCTGTGTGAGTCACATGTTGGTGTTATTAACTTGAACAGGTTTAGGAACAAAAATTTTGACCAGCACCTGCAGCATCTCTGAAGTCCTGAGGTCAGAGAGTCAACTGCACCAGAGCTGAAAATAATGTGCAATTCTTCTGATAATTAAGTCATTTTAGCCTTTTTAATTATAATTATCTTTATCTTTAATGACAGCAGGAAGACGACATGGTGTGAGGAGAGAGATGAGGAACAACCTACAACAGATTAGGTCATCAGAGGGTGTACAATGTGTTCTGTCTGCATGGCCCCTACGCTACAAAGGTACTAGCTGAAGAACAAACATGGACGCTGAGTTTGAAGAGAGGCTGTGTGTGACCCCTCACCTCCACAGTTCATCTTTAACAGCACAGAACGTGGTTGATTTGATTCGTAGTGCACATGGGCAGAACATGTAGGCGACGATCTACAGCGCATGTGTGGAACGTGTCCTCCAAGCGGAGTATAGATGAAAACAGCTACATTTCCGCGGTGTCTGCAGCTGTCCATGTATAGTGTTTATTCCAGCGGTTCCCAACCCAGCAGTTGGGCCCCTCCAAAGGGTCACCAGATAAATATGAGGGGTCATCAGATGATTCATGGAAGAGGAAAGAAGAAACTTGTTTATGTGGACACAAGCCAAAAAGGTTGGGCACCACATTTTTCATCCTTAAAGGATCAGGCTGCTGTTCTTCTGTTAGTGTGTTTCACTACTGTCTGTGATGCTCAGCACCAAAGGTGTTCGTTCCCAATGAAGATGGAAATGTATTGGGTCACAAATAAATAACTCTGTTTTCTAACAAAGCCAATCAGTCTAAAACAGCTGAGCGCTGCAGCTTCTATCAAATGTTACTCAGCAGCAGCACAGTGTATAAAGGGTTAACTCAAAATAAACTACAGTGCCCATGTTCATTGTGATGAAGGAACATGTCATCTATGGCAGAGACACTTTAGAAACAAGCTGCTCGTTATTATGATCAAAAACTGGAGAGCTTTGGTCTGATCCTCTAAGAATATGCTGTGTTTATGAGCAGATCATTTGTTTTTATCTTAATCTGAGAAGTAAATGTTGAGCCTTAAGAAGAAGAACGTCTCTCTGAAGTCCAGTGGAGTAGAAATATAAAGCAGCATGAAATAGAGTTGCTTCTACTTCAGTAAACCTCTTAATTAAAACAGCAGCTTTGAAGGTGCTGATGGAGCCAGGCTAATGGTTCCCCCTTCTTCCAGTCTTTACGCTAAGCTAGGCTAACCATGCCTTGGATCTCTCCCTGAGGTGATTTCAGACCAGTTTCCCACCTTTCACCTAAAAATCAACCTGCTGTTTATTCTCCTGATTTCTGTGGGTTCTGCTGAGCAGACTCTGCCTCCACCCTCCTCCAGCCTCCTCCACCCGACACTCTGCGATGAATCAATCTGCTCGGTGTCGCTCCGCCTGTCCACAAACAAAAACCCAAACATCTCTCTCCATCCCTCCTCCTGTCCTCTGCAGAGCGCCGGCTGCAGGTGAAAACAAAGAGGAAGTGACAGGCCAAGTTAACCCGTCGCTGCTCGGTCACACAATCCCCGCTGCCGACACGCTGTCCCGTTGCCTCGACCCAACAGCTTGCCGCTTTGCTTTTCCTCTCACTCTGATTTCTCTCTTGTCCAAAAAAGAAAAAAAAACCTGTGGTCTTATTGAGTTTTCTTTTGAATAAATAAATATTTAACAAGCAGGCAGGAGGAGGGCGGGGGAGGGGGTGTTTGACGTCCCACTCTGGCTGCAAATCAGGCCATCAAAGGGCCAGACAATGTATGCTCACTATTAGTATCAATTTACAAATAAACTGCTTTTTTGGTGACTGGATCTCCGATGTCAGATTTTGATAAATGGTTTCAATTTGGCAGCTGCTTTCGAGTGTCAGAGCCCATCTGATGCTCACCGCCCGCCGCCGCCGCTCGCTGCCTCAAAGAATCTGCCTCAGTTAGCCTCACAGTCGGCAGCCGCCAAAATAATCTCTTCATACTAACCAGAGCACCTGACGGCCGCATGGTGTGTGTGTGTGTGTGCGTGCGTGTGTGTGTGTGTTGTTCTGCGGGTAAAGACAGAAACTGAAACCAGGATCTCGTCTTTTTTCACTGCTGATGTTATTCTACACAAATCTTAAAGGAGCATTCCTGTGTTTTTGTACACCATTAACTACAGATCACACACACTTTTCTTCACTGTTGACTGTTTTCCAGAGGCTGTTTGTGTTTAATGGATTTTTAAATGTGCTCCTGCTTCCTTTCAGACGGCTACTTTCTCTTTATTTCACCACAGATTATAAAAAAAACAAAAACCCTGCACCGACTTTAACCTACTTGAGATTAAACTGTAAACTCACATTAACAACCTGAAGTCAGTCAGTCATTGTCGATTATTTTGCTGAGTAACTGACGCAGTGTTTGGTCTAAAGAACCAAATATTGAGGGATTAAAATGAGGTATAAAAAGGAGAAAAAGTGAATTAGTAACAGTGTTATGCATTAACCTACAGTGTGCTGAAGACAACAACAGTGACGTCCTTAAACTTCTTGTTTTGTTCAACCAACACTTCAATACTTAAAGAAATTCAGTTTGCAGTGACACAAAAAAGGGGGAGGGTGACAAATTTTTCACAATTAAAGTCTCCCTGTGGAGTTCTGGTTCTGATCCTCATTTCGCATATGCACCGTCCTGCTAAAGGTGTCTCACTGTTCCACTGAGCAGCAGGTGGAGGATACGACAATGCACAAAGACAGAGAAGAAGGGCTGAAGCAAGTGAACATGGAGGTAAACAAGGCTGGTTGTAAAATACCTAAAAATGTCTGTTATTGTCATCTGTACTGTGAATATTGTGCTAATTTTATTATTGCATTTATTGTTTGTGTATTTTAACCAGCCTGTGAAGCTAAAGACAAATTTCCACATCTGTAGACAATAAAGATGATTATTATTATTATTATCATTATTATTATTATTATTATTATTAAAAATCAGCTTTACAACATTTTAATTCAACATGTTCATAAATTTGTTTTAAAGTTTTAGTGACACACTGAAAACTGAACCGAAATTTTCTGGGAATGTTTGGAAAAATGATCGTTATGAATCAATTGTCCAACGAGCTGAATTTGAATTTTATAGTTGTAAACTATGCAAAACTGCATTTTTTTTGTCCATAATAATAAGAATGTACACTTGAGGTGACAGTTCATCTTCCTTCAGTGATTACACTTCAACTGCTTTCATTTCTCACACTAAGACACTTCAGACAGCCGACACTTCACCTGACATCCTTCAGTTCAGTGAAACAGATTCTTCTAGTTTAATATTGTCTTTTATCGACTTTCAGCGGAATCATATTTTTATGATCATGTGTTATTTTATAAAATTCTGTTAATTAAAAATTAGTTACTGAAGTTTAGGATTCAGACAGTTTTCTGACACTGATATGTGATGTATACATGATCAACACTCTGAGATCAAGATTCAGTCAAACGCTGACAAACCAGCCACTTCTGGTCACCTGCTCTGCCCTGACTCTCCATATTCATCAGGTCATACATCACGGCTTCCCCTTGCTGCCTCTCAGCCAGTGCCTCACGCCGTCCAAAGCTTCCTCCTCGCCAGTCGAGGGGAAACAAAACGCAGCGAGAGCAGCGGCGGCAGGATTTGCTCCCATAAACAGCTGTTCCCTGTTTGAAGGATCGGGAACAATCTGCCCCGCTGGCAGCGAGGAGCGCCGGTGCTGCCAAGAGTGTACTGAGCAGAACCAACAAATCCAATCAGGCAACTCAACTTTGGTCCTGTGCTGCATTAAATAACACAAGAAGCCTTAAACTCCTGCAGTGCAGGTGGTCTATGGCATCCACAGAGGGACAAACAGCCACTTCAGCTTTAAGCCAGCCTTTAATGTGGCTGTAAAACCTGATTAAACACTCAAACTGCTCTGACTGACAGGTGCATTCTGGGTCGTACCTGCCAGACGAAACAAACTTCCTGGCCTTGAATCTGACCTCTGACCTTTGACCTGAGCTGCGCACACAGCAGCGACTTAATGACTCGTCTCCACTGACCTTAGGTAACCTCTCGGGGTCCCCGGGGTGGCGAGGGATGACCTTCTGTAGCCTCTGGAAGCCGTAGTCGATGGTCGGCTCATTCAAGGCTGCAGGACGAACAGAGAGAGAGAGAGAGAGCGGCGGCGGTTAGGAACCTGACACACACACCAACACACACACACAGAGCAGAGACACACGCTAACATCAGCTTCATCAGTTTCAGGTAAAATTCTGTGAATTTCTGCAGGAATTCATGAAACAGTCATCTGGAGATATTATATAACCTCCGACTGCAGGGATGACCAGCGTCTCTATTTCTTAACATCTGGATTTACAAAAACACTGAACAGCAATCACACCTGAACAAAGGATAAGTGCACTATGTACCAGAATAATATGAATAAATAAATAAATGGTACAAAGACGTGCTGGTTACTCTACTAGAAGGAACACAGTTAAAGTAGATTCAGGAGTTGTGAGTCTTGTATATTGTGTCGTTTCTTTCTTGGAGGTTGGTTGAGTTAAATAATCAAATCTAATGTCACTAGAGAGTTTGTTAAGCAATTCATTCAACCCCACCAGGACCCCACCAGGATAAACCAGGTCAGCAGCAGGTCTGAGGATCATCTGATATATCTCAGATAGGAAACCAGTTGTGGAACCAAAACCAAAAGGATGAGAGATGTTTTCCATCTGTCCACCATCAGTCCAACAACCGATTATGGATATATTCACACCAAATACAAGATCACCTATTTGAGGTTATTGAGATTATTTTAGTTTTAAACCAGATGTCCTGCGGAGCATGCCATGCCAGACAAGCCCTGCTCCAGCAAAAAAGCCAACCAGTCGCCCCACCACACTGAGAACCCAAAGAAATATAAGTTCAAATATTAAATGTTAACAGTGTAATATTTCGTATTGTTTTAAACAAAGATGTCTTCTTTATCTAATTACCTGCGTGACCATGTGTGTTTTATCTGTGTGTTGACCTCATTTCTGTGGCTCCTGTGTATAAACTGTATATTGTAGTGGACTCTATGGACATAGTTCACTATAGCTGGTTGTTTGCTGTATGTAGTGAATGTAGTTTTTCTGTGTTGTTTTTTGTGTTAGGTCAGTGGATAGGGACATGGTCCCTTTAAGAAAGAAGGCTTCTTGGGGTGATTGACTCTACTTTTGTTATGGGATTTGAGGACAACCCCTTATTCCAGCTATGTGTTAATATAAAGACACACACATTCATGCAGCAAACAAAGAAATCACTTTCTTCCTGCAATTTCTACAATATATGAGTTTCTTGATGTTTGGTCTTATGCTTCTTGAAAATGTTGTGGAGTGAAACATGATAATAACATAAGTTGACATGAACCTGCAGCACATTAGAAAGTATGCAGGAGTCACTTCACTCTTTTTCAGGAGTCAATTTGAGACAGAACTGACTTGACGAAGTGAAGATTTTTTTACATTGTAGTTACAGACTCGACCAAAGATGTCAGCTGTTGGTACCTGACAGTCTCTGATGCTCAGTTCAGCCAGGACTAAACCTGCTGAGTTTAACACCCAGCTCTTTGAGTGCTCCGACCTTTCAGTGATCTTCAGTCTGTTGGTTCTTATTAACAGTGACCACTAACAGAGAGAGAGAGAGAGACCAGTGTCAGCTGGTCTCTCTCTCTCTCTCTCTCTCTCTCTCTCTCTTATCTTCCTGCTGTTTATTAAGTGTGAGACCTCACACTCCACCTGTCCTCCTCGCTCTGCCTTTTCACCGCTAATTCAATCCAGCCTCCCTCCACTGAGCCCTTTTCTTCTCTTTTTTCTCCACTCATTCACCTCCACAAACAGTCAGCCTTCCTCCTCCTCCTCCTCTTCCTCCATATGCAGCGAGCAGAGCAGGAGAAACACCCGGAAATGAGTTCGGGGAGATACTTCTCCATAATCAAGCCCATTAATCATAAAAGGCTGTCAAATTTGACTTTGGGGACAATTTGTCAGCCGATCTTGCCCACTCCGCTTTTGTCACCGTTGGCTCTTGTATTCTGTAAGGATGATTGACACACCAAATGCCAGTGAGTAGAATAGCTAGTTTGCGCTAATATGCATAACCGCGGCTTTCATGAATAAGAATAAGGCAGCTATACGGCAGCGCAGAGGGGTCTCCTTCAAAGGGCCCCGCCACCGTTTGTCGCCGGTGCTCCAAATAGATGTTATTACCATTATAACAATATTTGTTTTCTTTCCCCGGGAATGGGCGACCGCGAGCTGCTAAATCAAATTTGTCGGAGCTCGTTTCAAGCGGCGGAAGGCGGAGGAGAAAAAGGGCTTTCAGGCTGCGACTGGGGTGGGGATGATATCTGAAGGGTGACAGAGTGCTGAGGGACGTGGCCCTCGCCGCAGGGGCTTCCATGTTGGATTTCTTGCCTCCCCGCCTCCCTGGGAGGAAGCAGAGAGTGGCGTGGCATGAATCTATTACTATCTGCCCGCCGTGAGTGAAACAGGGATTCATTGTTGGATCCCAAAGAGACTTTTTGGGGGGATGCAGAGCAACGGAGGATGAATGGAGATAATGTGCCGGGACGACACGAGCAGCAATCAGCAACGAATCCCAAACCGGATTGCCTCTCGACACAGCGTACATACATCCCAACTTATAAAACAAGTGAAAGGCACTATGGGAACTGCTGTGATTGAATAAAAAACCCATTTACACTCATGGAGAGAGAGAGAGAGAGAGAGAGAGAGAGAGTGAGAGTTTAACTCTTCATCTGCATCTGAGGGGAAGGAGGAGGAGGTTTCTGATCTGTGACCTCGTGGCCTTTGAACAGGGCAGAACTGACAGTATATGTCTGTAAACCCTGTTTCTCCTCATCATGTTTCTCTGCATAAACCACCAGGTATTCATGGTCTGCATGACAACACCTGGACTCCTGCATCCTTACTCTCTTTGCACCAAGAACCACAGTGGAAATAAGTCTTTGACTTCACTGTGTCAGATACACAGTGAATTAAACCAAACTTTTCACTGCTAATAGCTGATTTCTGCTTTCATGTTTTAAAGTGCTTGAGGCCCAGTTCAAGGAAACATCACCGCAGATCTGACACTATTTTTATCATAATACTGCATCACACCTTTTGGACTCTTAGGGTTCACGACCCATGACAGAATTATTACAAATAAATAAATAAGTAAATAATACTTTTTTTGGGGGCATTTTTAAGCGACGGAGCATTTGCGTCTGTGTGGTGTGCACCCAAACCACTCAGCTATCAGTCTCCTGATTCCACACTCAAAATATCTTGCTTTTACATTTTGCAGATGGGAGTCTCTTCTGTGGTTAATTTGCTCCTCTGTCTTGCTCAGGTTTGACAATAGTTTTGAAGAACCTTTCAAACCAGTGCAAAAATATTTTACGCGTTTACCCCAGTATTGAGAAAATGATTTGTTCCTGATGGGATTTAAACCAGCAACCTTCTGGATAAGAAGCCATTTATCCTGAGAGATAAACCGCTATCATGATCTCTGCAGGAGGAGAGATCACAGATGGAAAGAAACAAAGACAGAGGCTTTTAATGAACCTCTGGACAGGCGGCTCAAAGTCCCCCCCCCCCCCCTCAGCAGAAATTAGGCTCATTACGTCCTCTTATTAAAATCTCGCTGCACTTTGACCCCAGCGCCCCATTGGCTGCCTGCAGGGCCCCGCGCTCCTCACAGCCAATCGATACCGGCTGCCTCCCTGCAAAGAGCCCGAGTAATTGGAGAGCGGCGGCTGGCAGCGCGAACCCTGACCCCCCCCACGCATTACACCGCCCATATGAAGACAGATTGCCTGATTTAGTGTAAACATATGCTGCAATTCCAGGCATCAGTGCCACTTTCTCCATCGTAATTTGTATTGATTTTTCTCTCTCTCTCTCTCTCTTCTCTCTGTGAGGAGGCCATGGCCGACGTTTTCTCCTGCTGTCTGATGTTTTTTATAAATCAGAAAAGGAGGAGAGGAAGATAATTCAGAGGTGAGAGGGGGGAGAGAAGGAGGCGAGGGGGGAGAAGGGGGGGTTCTTTATATATTTAATCAAGTATTTATCGCTCTCTCTGGTTGGTTTTTCTCTCTCCCTCTCTCTCCTCGCTGTGAAAGTGATCAAACGGTCGGTCGGCGTCCTGCTGATTGGAGCGCTCTGTTATCAGGCGACTAAGTGACTGAGGAGAGGAGAGGGGGAGAGGTGGGGGAGTAGGAGGGGGAGGCAGGTTACACGATAAACTAATTTCTTGACGGTAGATTTGCAGCATCAGAGGAGACACAGTGAAGAGCGGGTCAGAGCTGTGGAGATTTACACACAGATTTTCACAGAAACACAGAGATCCATGATGAAAAAGGTCCCGTTTGATTCATAATGTCCGAAGAATCAGTTTTTAACAGTCAAATAAAAGCCAGTGTCTCATACATAAAATATATTTCTGCATACCGTAAAATGAAACAAGTTCAAACCAGAGGGCAGTATAAAATAATAGGATGAGACGACAGTAAAAAAGAAATCATAGCAGTAAAAAATTACTACAAAATAAAAGTCAGTATGTAAAAACCTTTGAGGTTCTGGGACCAGAGGATCCTCTGTGTGAGTGAGTAATAGAAGGTATAGTCATGATGGTCACAGCAGAAAGAAGAAGATATGAGATTTTTCACAATTTTCCAATATTTGATTAATCAATTCACCACTAAATGACTAAAATAATTTGACACAGCTCTATTTTTAATTGATCTGGAGTATTTTTATTTAATTTATTTTCATTCGCTGTAAATTTTATTTCCTATCATAAATTTCTAAAAGCTGCTTCAGTCAGTCTTTATTGTCTTGTTGGCCTTTAAGTTGTTTAACACAACAGGAAGCAGACAATTAAATACAAATTATATGGAATATTTTTCAAATGCACCAAGTAAAGAAAAGGGATGTGACCTAAGATGTGATTGTAAGAGGCATGAAGGTGCTTTCAGTTACTGTCACAGCCATTGTTTACAACGCAAACATCATGTGTGCACAGGAGGAGGCTGATAGTTGAAGTTACAGTGAAAAAGTAAAGACGCTGGTGATATATATATTTATATAAAAAAATATCTCATGTCTGTTTGCATTCCAATCTTCCAAAATAAGAGCAGGCTAAATGTTTTAATGCAGGCCAAACGCTCTAACCTCTATCCCAGGAGCCTTTGCTGTCCAGACCCATTACCAAGGTCCTTACTGACCAACTGCAGGTTCTGTCAAACAGTTGTTCCCATAGTAACGCCTGGCTCCTCTCACACAGTCAGCCCCCCCCCCCCAAAAAAAAACATAAACAGCCCACCTCAAAGGTGTCAGAGGTCAAATCAGTCACAGAGTGTCAGAGTGACACGAGACAGATCCGAAACCAACAACCTGACCGTGCAGAGTCTGAAACTGAACCAAACAATCCAGAACCCTGCACCCTCCTACACCCACTGCTGTACGCCTCACAGCTTTAACTCAGCACCCATGGGCCTTAGCTGGGAAAGACAACAACAAAAGCATGTGGATAAAATTAGTAAAATGAAACTGAACACTGCTGATGGTAAAAATGTCATGTTTACCTTTTGTTAAGTTTAACCTGGAGGTTTGTTCCAACCTGCCTGACTGTCTGATTGGTCGGTTTCTGACATCTCAGACTTCTTTGTAGTGACACATACAACATATAAGTGATAGAAGTGATGGACAAAGCTAAGAAAAGTCTGAGTTATTATATGGAGTGGAGTCCCACAGGGGTCTATCTTTGGACCTCTTCTTTTTCAACTTTCACTTTTGCTCAGACGACATGAGTCTCACCCTCAGAGCCTCCACTGGCTACCTGATGCTTTCATACTATATACATAACGAAACTGAATTATTGAATTTTAAGATAAAATTTGAGCTCACAAACAAGCTCGTTACCAGGTGAGTCTCGCCTGTCCTGTATGTAACTGACAGAGGATCAGAGATAAGGTTGAGGGTGAATCTCCCTCTTCCTCTGCTCAGTCTGTGATAATTCAGTGCTTCTTGCTGCAGATGCTGGCTGATAACAGATCAGAGGATCAGAGCTCTGGAGCGAGGATGGTGGATTACTGCTACATCTCCGCAGGCTCATTACCCCGCTCACATCAGCTCCCACAATTCAACAGGCCTCCATGCTTCAGAGGAGCATGTATACATCCACTAAGCCTCTGTTTACATCCTCCTCCTCACAACTGTTTACATTTATTTATCTCTCGCTATTTTTCATTTGCTGGTTCTCACCGCTGCGGCCTCACGCTCTCTAAGTGGGAATCTGTTTTTCTATGTGGTTGGTTTGTACATATTTACCAGCCGGAGATGAAATATGCACTTTGGGGGATCTCTGCTCACCTTTACCTTTTTGTTTGTGTGGTGATGGCCTTGTCGAAGGCGCAGTCATGTCCCCGATGAGCCGCTCCGTCTGACGCAGATAGACTTTATCTGCTGCAGCTCTGCGTGGTTTCCTCCTGTATTACACTTATCATTTCAAATAGACTCCATATTCCATATGAAACACGCCGCTGAGTGGCGACTCCCTCGACACATTTCAAGACGCTTCTCAATCCCACTGCAACATGTGCCGCAATTTCCCATCTCCCCCGGCTGTATGATTGATGCAGGTCAGAGCGGCGTTTGGCCTTGCTGCCCGCGGATCGCCGCTGCTGATGATTCCTCACTTCCTCCGGGGGCTGGAGGTTGGGGGGGGGGGGGGGGGGGGGGGGGTCTGACAGATGCACTACATGCTGAGCCTTAAGTGGACGGGCTGATTTGTTTTGCTGCTTGTCAAGTGGCCAACTGGCGTCAGCGGGGGCTGAGGCTGTTGACAAGCAGCCATAACACCCTGGATGCATCTTTTCACCGGCTTATTGATCTGCTGTTTTATTCCTCTGACTTTCAATTCATCACTCAGTCATTGCACAGAGGAAGGTGACACAAATAAGAACAACAACCACTAGACGCTTTGGTTTATTTGTTTATTTATTTATTCCCAAGTCCTAATAACCTCAGTTAGTGTGTCTCTTTCTGACCTCCCTCCTCTGTCTGTGGCTCTCAGCTCTGAGGTCATTGGTTCCTACTGAAGACCTAAATCTTTAAAAACACCTCACATATATATAGTTTCATTTTTAAATTACTAGACTTACAGGCAGGTTTACAGAGTCCAGGCACAATTTCGAACAAAGGTGCATAGACGCAGGAACTATTAAGTTTAGATGGAAGTGGATTTCAAATTATACATCTGATGTTTTAATATGTTTTCTGTGGACTTCCATGTCTGTGGCTCTCACGTGGAGGTTGTTGGGTCTGTGTGAAGAGGAGGAGGCATGAGTTAAGGATAAGAATAATTTAATCTGTGTTATACAGATAAGACAGTAAAGGCCAGAGTTGTCTGTAGTAAAGATCAGGTCTCGTAGGGTTGGCTCATTCATAAAGCAGGAATACACATCACTTCTCTTTTTTTTTCCTCATTGTGTTCAGCCCACTCCTGAAACCAGACCTCCTCCTCTGGTCCGTTCTGTGCTGCTCTGGGTCTTTTCATGAACATCACCACAATGACTTCATCTTTCATAAGAGTGGACAGCTTCTAGACAGCTGGACAGTTGCTGCTCCTTGTGGCCACAGATGAAGGTAATTTAAGTGATTTGAGGGAACAAATGATGAGAACTCTGAGAACACCTGCCAGGTATTCTCAGAGCTGCAGGTAACCTCGTCTCATCCTCACTCCTCTGTTTGTCTGGGGAGTGACACGTCGTCTCCCCACGCTCTGTAACCCAGATGAACACCTTGCCTCCTGTCGTCCTGCGGCTCCCGGGACTCGAATGACAGAAGAACACCCACTCCCTTTCTGCTTCCTCCTCCGAGAGCCGCCACTGACGCAACAACCGCTGTGATTAGAGTGAACATCCGCCCAGATCCAGCATGTTAATCAGTGAATAATTACCTCCTCGTGATTAGAGCTGAGCGACGGGGCTGAGGAGAAGAAGAGTGCCTCAAAGAAATAGGCCCCCCACCTGAGAAGTTATTATTTTCTGGAGTGGTGGCCGAAAATGCCCCCACAGAAACAGCTAATTACCTGACATTAGTTCCACAAGTCCCCGTTCCCTAAGTGGAGCGGTGCCGCTGTGCTCTTTGATATATGAAATGTGGTGCGTCTCTGCTGAGAGTCGAGGAATTCCCCCGGCGGAGAGCACACTTCTGCTGTCTATTAAAAGACGAGACGAGAGCCGAGATCTAAGACGAGGAGACGAGCCCACTCGTGTTGTTTCATTACTGCCGTGTGATAACCGCTCAGTGACTGAGAGATGCCGACATCTCCTCACATATCAGGTGTCATGTTCAAGATGTTTCACCCCCTCAGTTTAACTCTCAGTGTAACGTGGGCTGATTTTAGGAGGTCAGCAGGAGGAGAAGGAATCCCACACAAAATTGAATGAGCAAAATCTTCTGTGCCCACTCTGCATCAGAGGCCTTCAATAGCAGCCTGGCGGCCAAATCCAGAGCTCCAACAAAATGTTTGGCCCCGCAACAAACGCTGAAGTTTTAAACTGGCCCTCAGCTGAACCTAACTGCTGACCCCTGGTCCACATGAGGTATCTACATTTGAATGTGTGGAGACATCAACAGTGAACAGGGGGGTTTACCAGAGAGTCTGCAGACAAACACCTGGACACTATGACAACAGGTAACGCTCTTCTTCCTCAATCTTCTTATGTTAACCCTCCATGTTACCAGCAGCTAACCAGCAGTCATGTTAACCAGCAGCCTGTTAACCTGCCATTAACTAGCAGCATCTGACAAACTGCACATTGATGAAGTGAATGGCAGCAGCTCACAGGTCAAAGGTCGTCTTCTTAACTTTACTGTCACACAGCTCCAACCCTCACTGAGCAGCCACAGCATCGAACACGCTTTAACATCTACACACGTTTTAGAAAAGCTGTATTTTAGTCTTGTTGTTTTGCTGTTTGTAGGTTTCTTTATTTATTTATGTATTTATTTTTTAATATTTATTTATTTATTGTTAAAAACCACTGACTCCATGCACCTACACCCCTCACACACTCTGTAAGGGCCCAGGCTTCGTGGGGGCCTGAGCTGCCTGTCAATCACAGTTTAAAGTTCATGAAATTTCTATGAGCATCGATTGCAAAAGAGGCCAGTGGAGTGGGGGAGGTGGGAGGTGGGAGAGCAGGGGGGTTTGGAGGGTCTTAGTGACTCCATTGATTGATCAAGTGTCTTGCTTTGAATTTCTCTCCTCACTTCGCCCTCTCTGCTGTGAACAGTTTGACGTGTTGGGAAGTGAAGCTGCTGCTCGTATTGTCAGCCTGCAGAAATGAGACAGGTGTGACTGCGCTTTAAACGCAGGTATAAGGCTTTAAATCTCAGGTAATACCTTTAAAAGTTTCTTGCCGCTGTTATTTGAGTTATCAGACAGATGTGAGCTTTCAACACAACGTCTTGGATGTGAAGGATATTTGGACACAGTCATCATACAAATAGAAATTTAGATTTTTTCGATTAGCTGTTTATTAACGTGATTATTGATTATTTGAGGTGTTAAGACAAAACATCCCAAAGATAAAACACAGCTCGTGTGCATGAGCCAAATAATTTTAGGGCTCTAAATGGAGGGAAAATACTTAAGTGTATTGACCACACACATTAGTAATTTGAGGGAAGTGTTTATCTATGCACAGTGTTTATCTTTATCTTTCCCCATCATCACCTCTGCAAAATGAAAACCTTGAAAAGAAGAATTTTGTCTTCGTGATTTTTGTTCCGGAGCCAAAGTGACTCAAATGGAAGTAAAAGCGACGAGACAGAAAACTAAAATTTGGGGAGTTTGAAACGTGTCAGTGTGATCCCCAATAAAACATTAAAATGTGATTTATGTTCTCAGTGGTTTTCTCCTCCAAACGTCACTGTGAGTGGAACCACAAAGACTGAAAGTGATGAGCGTTAGGTTCCTCGTCTCTTTGTTTCCTCTCTCTCTCTGACTGTAAGCTGATCCTGAGCCGGTTGCAGATAATTGCCTCCATGTGTTACTGTGACAGTAATTAAACAATAAAAATTCAGAAGTCAATTAGTGAACGGTGCTTCACATGTGTCAAGAGGACGAACAGGAACAGAGAGAGAGAGAGGGAGAGAGAGAGAGAGAGAGAGAGAGAGATACGGAAGGGGGTGATAGGAAAAAGAGAGAGAGAGCTTCCATCTCTTCTTCCAGAAAACTTTACAGTGGTTCAGATTCGAGGTTTAACTTTCGCCTCTCGGTTACATGTTCACAAGACCTTTAGCAGACCTTATGGAACAATTTGCTAATGCCTTCCATGTGTGTGTGTGTGTGTGTGTGTGTGTGTGTGTGTGCATGTGTGCGTGTGTGTCGGGGGTGGAAGAGCAAAATGTACAAAGTGCCTCATTGTGTTTCCAGTTGTGCTGATAGGACCTGCTGCCCGGCCCCGAGCGTTCAGAGGCCAAGAGCTCAGAGGCGTTTTAAAAGCCGTCTGTGTAGAAGTATGGTACAGTACCATGCGGTACGGTGCATTACAGTACCATATGGTGCAGTAGTGTTGGGAAATTTCCCCAACTAACATTTCCACAGCAAGATAGTAAAGTAAAGATCTGTGGCGTCCATCCCATTCTCGTGAATGTGAGTAACACACTGGGGGAATTTCTTCAAATTTGGTACAAATGCAATCTCTCGGGTACTCCTCAAAGGAATCCCTTCAAATTACAGAATACAGAAAAGTACAGTACAGAATAGTAACATGTAATATGTAGCAAAGGCAGGTTGGATGTGAAATAGTAGGGTCAGACTTGAAATCTCAGGACAAACCTGGATTTGTGTTAATAATCTCATTTCACACTGAAGTAGAATTACCGCCTCATGGTTGTATGTCTCCAACAACCAAACAAGTTGCAGGAAATATTGTCACAATTTTCCCTTCCTTAATGAATAATGGCCAGAAGTGTTTTGCAGAACATTATGATGTCACAGTGACCTTGACTTTTGACCACCAAGTTCTAGTCAGTTCATCCTTAAATCAAAGTGGACATTTGTGCCAAATTTGAAGGGATTCCTTCCTGGAGTTCCTGAGAAGCGTTACTGACTGTCACCGGCACAGAGGCATAAAAATGATAAGATCCTCCTCAATAGAGAACAGATCTACCACCAGAGACAGAGAAGGGTTTTAGTGACTGACACCTCTGCAGAGGTACAGTACAGTGCGTCTCCAAACACTCAGTCTGTACCAGGAGAAGCACTGACTTTTTCAAAATAATCTGAACCCACGGCAACAATCCCAGGTCTGATGAGGTTATATGAAGAAATTCTAGGTAGTGATTCCCTGTTAGACCTCGAACAGGTAGCGGTCACAGGTCAGAGTTGGGTTTTTACAAATGACTAAATTAGACCTAGGATCACTGGTGAATCCTGAGCAAGAGACTTCCTGCAGAGCTCCAGGTTCTTCCATCACATGCAGTTCTGATCCTGAAATCCAGATCAAATTCCAGTCTGAGAATCCAGAAACTGAGGTCCAACAACCGTGACAGAACACTGAGGGAACATGAGGAGGATGGCATTGAATCATTAGAAATGTGACCTTTGTATCCTCACAAAGACACTAAATCCACTGGATACTTCAGTTATTTCAGCGAAGCAATTATCTGTTTAAGTGGGGAAGCATTTGTTTGCAGAGCTGCTGGATCTCAGTGACACTCCCACAGGGACCTGAACGCCCACACTGTAAAACCACCAACAAACAGCAACATGAAGAAGCGGGAGGCAGGATCACGTTTCAGTCCACCCACTGACGTGATATTTAGAAAACACACTTTAAATAGGTGTTGGCTCCTGAGCCGACCTCTGACTTCTGGGCTCCATCTGACTATTTTTAAGAACGCAGCTCATTATCTCTGTCAGATTTATTTTTGTCTGACCTTCTTCCTCCTGGTGTAGTAACTGTGTATGTGTGTTTATGTGTGTGTGTGTGTGCGTGCGTGTGTGTGCTATAGCTGCATGTGCATTCATTAACATGTTTGCCGCCCTCAATCCTCGGAGGCATCCTTTAAATCCATAGGTGAAAGTACATTTACTCTTCTGCTTCAGAGGATGGAAGTTTGTTTTTAACTTTTCTCTCCACAACTGATCTGAAAGGATGAAAATACTGTAAACTGGTGCTGCATTATTTTTCAGGTTTGATACAAATCCTGAAATATTCTGTAGATTGCGATTACTCTGATCAATATTTATTTATCCTTTCTGATGACAAACTTTACTACCAAAGGCAGAGCAGCCACACCTCTGCTCCCTGAAGGCCTCAGTGAGGTGAGTGGTGGAGATGTGTGTATGTGTGTGTGTGTGTGTGTGTGTGTGTGTGTGTGTGTGTGGGGGGGGGGGGGGGGGGGGGGTCAGGCTTGTTGAGGCCTGCCAGAGGTGCCCCAGAGGATCACCCTCCCTAAAAACCCTCAAAGGCAAAGGAAACAACCCCTACACACTCCAGCAGCACACATCAGTGCATCCTGAACAAAACCCTGCTGACAACTGGGGTGCATCATGTAGGGGTAAATTATCAAGAACTCAGTTTACTGTTCTCCAATGCACATGATGTATTTTGACCTCTGTGAACACACAGAGAAGCTGCAGGGGAACTGTTGTGTCTCTGTTACTGGTCGTGCACCAGTCAGACAGATAAACTCCAGTTTGGCTCAGACTGGGCACAAAGGTTTTTTTTCTGACATCAATAATCTGGTGCAAACGTGATCTCCATATTAGGAATCAATATCCTTCCTTCTGTGTGCTTTTTAAGCCAGGGACCACCTCTCTACACCCTTCTCATCTTCCTTCCTCCTCTCCTCAGACATCCTCTCATCTTTCCTTTCCTCCTTCAAGTTATGCATCCTCATTCCCTCCTTCCTCTTCCTCTCCACCACCTCCTCCATTCATCCTCCTCTTTCCTCACTTTTTATTCTTTATATTTTTTCTTCCTCTTCCTCTCCTCTTTCTCCACTATCTCTCCTCTTCCTCCTCTTCTTTTCTCTCCCCCTTTCTTCCCCTCCTCCTCTCCCTGTCTTGTGAATCTGACTTCATCATCTCAGTTTCCCTCTTGCCATCATCCTCCTCCTCCTCCTCTTTCTTCTAGTAGCCCCTCTCTCCTCCTCCCCACTGTTCTCCCTCTGTGGAGCTGCAGATCCCCAGGTGCAGCTGCAGGAGGAGGGGGGAGGTGTTGGGGGATGGATGGGGTTGAAATTAATGAGAGGAGCCTGGAGGTATTGACTTTCCTGGGAAAACACAGCTCTCTAAAAATCAGTGGCCAAGCCCGCAATAACTCAGCACCCATCGATCCCACAACACCGCCTTCCCCACCCCCCACTTCACCCCCTCACCTCTCCCCAACTCCCCCCACAGGCCACATTGATCTGTGCATTACAAGCTCTGAAGCCAGGAGCTTGGACCCAGCAGCACCGCCCGACTCAACACCAGCTGCTCAGCCGTGGAGAGGGTGATAAAACCACAGGAGAAAACTACAAACCTGCAAAACCAAAAAACTACAAACCCGCAGAACCAGAAAACTACAAACCTGCAGAATCAAAAAACTACAAACCTGCAGAAGTGTGTTTTTATGGTGCAAGAATATGGTAAAATGTATTTGTACATTTACAAGTTAAAATGAGTCTCCACTGCAAATCATGACAGACAGGTGAGTCTCAGGTGCAGGATGACTGCAGGAAGAATCAGTTTAACTCCCTCTCTCCTCTCATGCTTCTTGTCATTCTGCTCAGTGTTTCTTGCCTTTGGCCAGTTTTTCAGAGTGAAACCTTGGGATCAAATCCTGAAGCTGCTTTAAGCTACAGAGAGGAAGAGAGAGGGGAAATCTGGGAAAACACTCGGATCTGCCTGCTCGTCACTTCGCCCTCAGCTGCACCTCCACACTGAGGCGGGAGGAGAGGCTAAGGAGGGAGGGAAATAAAGGGAACATTCACAGCCTGCCTGACTTTTAATGAAGAAAAATGGTTCATTTAACGATGTACCACCGCTACACAAATCCTGCTCTTTGATTGGCTGTCAGGTGTCTGTCAATATCATACACCTGAAAACCTGAGACACTTGATCTGAGGTCAGAGCACATTAAACTACAGACCATACTTGTACTGATACTCATGTCACATGACCACATCAGCCCTGGAACCTCTTCAAGGAGTCCCACAATTTCCTGAACTACTGTGGAACTACTTCAAGGGCCTCTGGAACCTGCTCAGGGACTACTGGAACTTTCTTCAAAACCTCTGGAATCTCCTCCAGAACCACCACAACTTTAGTAAGGATCTCTGGAACCTCCACAAGACCCTACGCCTTCCTTAAGAGCCTTGTAACCTGCTGAAGAACTGCTCAAACCTCCTCAAGGCCCCTACAGCCTCCCAAAGTGCTGGTAAAAGCAAGGATTGTTATAATCTGCTTAAGAACCCCTGAAACCTGCTTACAAGCCCCATAAAACTCCTCAAGGACTATTGAGACCTCCTCAAGGTCTCCTGGAATTTCCTTACGAATCTCAAGAACCTCTTTAAGGTTCCCACACCCTTTCTAAGAACCTCTAGAAAATACCCAGTCGGCCACTGAAACCTCTTCAAAGCTGTCTACTATTTCCTTAGGCTCTGGAACTACTTTAAGGACCCCTGGAAACTTCTTCAAAACCTCTGAAAACTCCTCCAGGTCCCCTTCCTTAGGAGTCTTTGAAACCTGCTTAAGAACAGTTGGAACCTTCAAGGATTCCTATAATCACCCCTGACATCTGGTTAAAGACCATTGGAAACTAATCAAAGCCCTACAACACCCTCAAGAACCTCTGGAGGCTTTTCAAGGACCCCCGCAACATCCTTAAGAAACCCTGGAGCTCAATTTATAAACATGAGATTGATATTGCTGTCTCACAGGGCAGACAAATACATCAGAAAATGTTGAAATATTCTTTAAAGAAAACAATTCACTGTCTGTTCTGTTAGCAGGGTCATTAATTGTTTTTATGTGGACAGTTTGTATGTGAGGCAGCCTGGATTTCTCCTGGATTTTTCCTAGACTAAGTCAGATGGAACAGGGATGTTTGTTCGTTGGTGTGTTTCAGTGTTTTGTGTGTGAGTGTAAACTCCTGAAGGAAATGACATCAGCAGGATGCTTTCTCCTCTCCTCTTCAATTATCCACAGCTTGCCTGTTTAGTATTTAAAACCTCGGCTCATTTCACATTCATGAACACAACACACTGCTGGCACAATGAGTGCGCTCTGGAAACGCACACTGACGCGTCCTCGCTCTTAAAATATGGATGTGTAAATCAGATGAACCGGCGACGTGCGTGCACAATATGGCCGCCTCTCTGGCAGGAGGAGCGGGGAGAAGAAGAGGGAGACTTGGGAGAATTACAAGAAACTGTACGACGTTTGGATGCAGCCACCTGTCGGGGTTCAGCCTCACGCTGCCTTCAGGGATACACAGTTTTGTTGTTTCCCTATCAATCAAACTGGAGTCAGATGTTCATGTTTCTTCATTCGATTTGTGGAATCTGTCTGCTTAAGCGAGCAAACCGAGGATTCTGGGATTTAAAGGACCAGACCACAAGTTTTTATGCTATGATTTATATCACTGTGGACCATGCTGCATGATGCTGGTCCCAATCCATAATTGTACCACGGCAGTGTAATGCTGCCACATTTACTAAACTAGAGCATGTTTTTATGCTATAGTGAGAGTGTTAGCATTGACATTAGAATCCTGGTTTGGGTCATATCTGGAGAACAGTATTAACATGGAACAACCTAGTTACTCATTTTGAGATAAACCAGGATTTTGAAACCATGATAAGGTGTTCACATGTATAACACATCATCAAGATACTTGTGAACATGTAAACACACTCTGTGATTTTATTACAAAATACCAATGTATCTATTTAATACAAGAAATATTTGCTATTATGGTAACCCACCCTGTGTAATTAACTGTAATTCGCTAAAATAACATGAAATGATCTTGGTACAACAAGAAAACGATAAAATGATTTTATTACATCTTATAATTAGAGCTCAGCAGATCAGTCACGTGTCGCTCTCTCTCTTTATTTTTAATTGTTGGTCCTGAGCTGTTACAGTCAGCAGGGCCGTCGTGTACTTTATACACAATAAATAAAAAAATACACAATATACCAGTTTTTTTTCCCCCAGGACAACTCATTGTTCAGAACATTTTGGTAACTCTAAGTTTGGAGCCTTTGGAAGATACTGTTTACTGATGCTTTTATTTTTCTCCCCCGTTTCTTTTAACATCTGATTATAGAGATCACCTGGTTTTGCTTCAGTAAATTCTCAGCTTTAATGCAAAGCTGATGCAGTACAGATGAAAACATGACGGTTTGGTCCTTTGAACTCCTGCAGGCCTTTGCTGCATGTTTCTGAGTAGAACACACTCTAACGGAGATAACAACAGGCTCTATTCACAACACACCTCCATATAAAAAGCAGAGCTCGCAGCTCTTGTCAGCCCTATCTGTAAATGGGATCACAGATTAGCATTGCAAAAGGAGGCGGCGGCAGCGACTGGACCGTCCATTGTGAGCGTCCGTCTCGTCCCTCCTCTGCGTCGTCCCGCCGCCAGAGGAGGCGGCGTCTCCAACAAAGACCAGAGCGAGAGGAAGGAAGTGGTGACGAAGTGGTGTTAAACAGAAAGCCTGAACACGTTCATCTCTTTCATGGCCCGACGCAATGACATTTACTTATCGCACTAAACAGCCTTCAATCTGACCTTTCTGCTACTTTGAATGACATCTGGATATTCTGACAGAATAATCGGGGACAGTAAAAGCACTGATTCAAGAGACAGATAGGGAGTCATCGGATGGCACATATGGACGTTTAACAGTGGACGGCAGACAATGAGTCTGAAGGACAAGCTGAGGAGGATGGGACTGACACAACGGGGAAAATGTTTACTTCACTTTCAGCATGTAGAAACTGTTTACAGTCAATAACAAACCTGATCCTGGTTGGTATCAACAAGACTCGAGTCTAAAGACCTTAAACCTTCCCTTAAAGCTCTTTTTCTATCCCACAGAGCTTTTGGTTGAACAGCACCAACTCATGTTTGTCCAAAAGTTTCCAAACATATCAGACCTGTTTATAAAATGTATTTCCACCTGATGCCATGGTGCTTGGAAGATATAGATACAGAACAAGTGATAAGGAGACGTGTTTTCTAACTTAAATGCTGCTTTGGTTTGTAATCCATGTGAACAGAGTCTAAAACCACAGCAAGGCAGTTTAGATGTTGATTAAAAACACATCCAAATAATGTAATTAACAAGATACTGGTTATTAGGTTCGGCTTTGAGATAAGTAGTATTAGTCTCACACACAGGGACAATGTTATTATTCCCATATTCTGTGTCTCTGTTCATATGTTCAGACTAGAGAACTGGAGATAACCTTAAAATATTTATCTCGTAATAAGATCAGGATCTTGTGATAAAGACAATTATGTTAAAACATCAACAACTGACTGTACAGATCTACAACTATGAGTCCAAAAACTACAAGTATTATCACCCCTAAAATTATAAATGTCACAGCCAATAAGCCCCCAGACCCAAAGTCTTCCATCTTGAGAAACAGTGGGTGGTCAACAGTGGTCAGTTTTCTTGACAGACACCAGCAACAACAGTCAGACCAGAGCACAGTTTGTTATCATGAAATACTCCAGATTTAGACTTTCTCTCTGTCAGAAGAGTGTTAATCAACCAGTATCTGTCAACGTGTTATTTATCATCATGTTATTTGTTGTCATGTTATTTGTCATTGTTTTATTTATTGCTGTGTTATTTGTCAGTCTTACCAGTGTAGACGAAGCGTCCCGGTGCTCCTTTGCAGAACTGTTTGGACTTATAGGACAGCGTGACCTCCACAACCCCGGGGATGTGACGAGGGGGAGTCTGGACCCGGATGGCATGTGGGGTGATCAGCTGGATCATGAAACACAAACACAGACAAACACAAACAATCTGGGTCAAAACAGTCAAGTATTTTTTTGTATACTATACTATACTAAGGATGGGACAAATGACACGTTTAAAGAGCAACTTTTAGCTTGTGGTTCTCACTGAACTGATGTCTGGAACACCTGTGTAAAAACTGTATTTTCCCCTAAATATATATGTATATACAGTGTAGTGACACTTGGTGACACAGAACAACTTGACGTGTTATCATGATGAGGTGGAAAACGTATCTTTATATGACAAACCACTGCTTTAAAATCATGAGCGTTCTACGTTTCCAAGAGAGCAGGAACAGATAAGACTGAGGGGAAGCATCAGTCTAGTGATGGGAAATTGAGTTGCAGTGTAAGGTTAGTTAATGACACCTAATGCTGTGTTGTTTTATTTCACAATGTTGTAATGTTTACCATCAGGCAGTACTAAATCTAGCAGCACATGCAGTTATCACTATGGATCTGGTATGGTGATTCTTAGTGGACTGTGTTGTTCTGGATGAGGTTTTGAAATATTATCTTGTAAACTGCAGGAAACACTTTTATGAGCAATGGAGGAAGTGATTTGTGATGAAACCTATAATTTGTTCTCCATTTCTGTCAGTAACAGTCAGACTCCACATGTGGTTATGACAGGAATGAAAACTCGTTTCAGTAGATATTTAAGTATTTAACCAACGCTGCAGCAACATGTTGCATACATCATCTGACTTCATTTCAACTTGAAACTCTGATGTAAACCAAAATAACTAATACACTAATACTCAACGATGACAAGAAGATGTGTAACCTGACAAAGGTTTGGTTTGGTGTCAGCCAGGAGTCAGTGATTTATATAGAAGTTGAACAACAATATGTGAAAACTGTGCCTGTGTTTGTCAGTGAGAACACCAGGAAGTCAGTATGTCATCAGGTCAGACTGAAATATTGTTTTTAATGGTTCATATGTTGATGTTTGGTTTGTTATCTACTTTTTTAAATGTCTTATCCATTATTGAAGATTGTATACAAACTCCCAAAACCTTTCTAATTTTAATAAATGATAAATCAGACTCAAGAGATGTGAAATTTTTGTAGCATCACAGTCAGTGTTGACACGTGCAGGTTTAGGAGAACTCATACTGGTATTGATTTAGCACCTCTCATTTAACAGTGTAGTAAAAACCTGTGGCACAAGGTTTTTCTCTCTATAAAAACTTTCTGTGGAAAACACTCTGAACAGTCTTCCTCCAATCTGGGTCAGTGTGCAGTTTGTGTTCAGAGGGATGCTGGGCTTTGGAGTCTGTCTGCTCTCCGCCAGACGACGCTGATCAAAGTGAGGAGTGTGTGATGTGAAGCAAACAGCGTGTGGAGGTATATCTGTCTGTCTCACGCCTCTTTCCCTGCCAGGTGTTCTGCTCTTCTGGACCTGCTTCAATATTTCATGCTGCACCGTATGCGCAGCTCCTCCTGCAGCTCAGCACGCACTAAATCTACATATTTTTGGGGACATGCAGAACTGCTACAAATACAGATGCAGGTGTTTCTACGAATGCGTGTTGATGAATGTGTGTATATGAAGAAGATGGAGAACATAGTGTGTGCAGCTGCTTTCGGAGTGCAGACTCTCTAAATCAGGTGAGCACAGACAGATTGATTATTGATTTCATCTGATAAACTCACTGTCGTCATTAAGAGACTGGATATGAAGAAGGGAAGTAATGTAAAGTGTTGTTGTGTAAAAATGGTTACAGGTAAATATTATACTGGTACTTTTAATGTATCACCACATTGATACATTTGTTATCTTCTCTAATTGCACATATGATAATCACACCACCTGTTCTCTCCCAACTAGAAGCAATTACTCAAGTAATCAGTTAGTCCACAGACAATAAATGAAAAGTAATTTGATAATCAAGTAACTGTTTGAGTCTTTCATGAAGCTAAACTGACAAATATTTGCTTGTTCCCACTCCTGCAATGTAAGGACTTCCAGATTTTCTCCGTTTTTATTATTGTAAACTGAATATTTTGGGTTTTTTGTGGGATTGATCGGACCAAATAAAACAAAACTAAACAAAAAAACAAAACAAAAAAAAAAAAACGTAACGTCATCTTAGGGTCTCAGAACCTTTCCATCTTCTGACATTTTATAAAGCAAACAACTATTTGATTAATTGAGAAAATCTTCAGCGGATTAATCAATAATGAAAGTAATGATTATATCTATAACTAAATTTAATTTCCAAAAAACTCTCATGTGCTAAAAGATGTATCAAATCAAAAGAAAAAGTCCTTTTTTGCAGAGTGGTCCCTTTTAGAGTAATAATGCCCAAAATGGTGACTTTAAATGACTCTTGACATCAGTGATAAACGCACTTCATTTAATTTATAACAATAAACAGGGAAAAAAAGGAAAGTCTTTAAATTAAAGGAAGGCACGTTTTTGTGTTTTTACTTGATAAACTCTATTCATTATCAAACTGGTTAATGAGTCAAACCCATTTAACCCATTTGTAAGAAATTAAATGAACTTTCCACTCACCTCGCTCCAGACCAGCATGGTGCCGAAGACGACCTGCAGGCCATCGAAGAAGTTGTCTCCTATGAGGATGACGGTGGCTCCGCCGGTCGTCCAGCCCTCACTCGGACTGATGGCTTTGATGCAGGGCGTGGCTGCTTCGGAAACACAGGTGACATGATGGAAACATGAGCAATACAGTTAGAAACTCAGCCAAAAAAACAAACAAACAAACAAACAAACAAAAAAAACATCAATGCTTCTTATCCCAAACACAAAACTGTGGTGACATTAAAAGAATATCTGACAAAGTAACAACATTTTGTTGATCACATTAAGGTAAGAAAAAGTTTGATTCAGGTTCATGTCAGCTAAAGACGCTTAACATCTAAGAGAGTGTGGTTGAAATTAATATTTAAGGTTAGCAGTTAATCACTGGTTTAGGTTAGTTAATGGTTCAGTTTAAACAGTCTGTTTAAAATTAGCTATTTGTTCAATTTGGTTTAGGTTAGCATCACATTTTGTTTTTATTGAATTAATAAAACGTCCCATTTCTTGGAAAACCAGTTTGAATTGAGAATTAAATCCAGATTGTTGGTTTTATTTTCTTCCATTTCGATGTCAGACAAATTTTCTACTTATGTCTCCTCAGTGCCGTTTTCTCCCTGGAGAAATCATCCAATGTCTAATTTTAAAGAGGGGGAAGAGCAGTCAAATCAACTAAAATATTAAGAAAGATTAAATAAAAATTGTCCCTGAGCAAAACTCTAAGTTTACTTGGGATGCTACTTTGACCCTCGCTGTGACCTCCAACCGAACTGTTTACACTTCAAAAACAAGACTTTAAAGTTTCAGAAGGAAATGCATCTTTAACTAAACAGCTATTCATTGAATTTACATTTTTTTTTACATCCGCAGAGAGCTTTCAGTCAGAGTTCCCTCCACACAGAACAGATCCACCAGCAGCCTGTTAGTCCACCCATAATGCATGCAAAATGATTGGTTTTTCCAATGCCACAGAGATCAATAAGGAGCTCCACATAAACAGTGTCTCCGTGATGACTAGACTGTTGTCGGACAGAGTTGAGTCGATTCAGACAGGCGGACAGAGAGCTGCGAGGAAACAAGACAAGGCTCCACTTTTTTACAACCTTTTCCCGGACCGGGAGCTGTTTTACTGGGAGGATGATTTGATATTCCAGTCAGAGCTCTGAGTTTCCTTTTGTTTACTACGTGAGCTGATCTATAAAGCTGTGTTTAGACTCTATTAAACATTCCAGTTACAATTTTCACCACTATTAGCAGAGTAATGACCTTCTACTACTAGTTACTGGCAGCACAAGCTCATGGAAAAGTAAATGTGGAGAGTATCTTTTATATAGAGATAACGCGCACCTAAATATCTTATTTTAATTTTTATTTATTCAGATGGCCAAAAACCACCAAGTTTTTGTTGAACACTAGATGGTTTCTACTGTTTTCTATTTAGTGGGTATCAAGTAGTATCTGGTTTTTGGAGAGCTCCTGAAATGTGCATCAGTGAGCAATATATAGTTTCTGGTGCACACTGGACCTAAATCATTTCTGGTGTGCATCAGATTATTTCAGGAGCGCACCACAAAGGTTGTAGTCTTGCTGGCAGCCCGGCCGTGTGGATGATGATGTTGGTTTGTTGGTCAGTCTGTTGAGCACTTTGGTCCAGACTGAAATATTTTAACAATTACTGGACAGATTGTGATGACATCTGGTTCATACTTTAATGTAAAATACTTGCAGAACTAATGACACCCCCTTAAGTCTCAGCTGGACCTTGCCTTTAGATCTGATTAGCAAATGCTAGCATGCTCATACACTAAACTAAGATGATAAACATTAAACACAGACTCTGAAAATGCGTCCACAATCACTTCCTGTTTACTGTATCATGAGCTACATTTCACAGTGGAATGAAAAAGTCTAACAAATACACTACTATCTGTCCACGGTCCCACAATGTAAAATTACTGTTGTGTGGCTCATCAGCTGTGAGTGATGATGCAAAATGATGATGATTGGTTAATGTCCAAAATCTCAATTCTTTTTCTCAATCTTAAAAATATTGTTTCTTTTTTTTTTTTTTTTAAAAAAGACTCAGGAATAACTAGAACAGCTCCTCACTGTAGTTTGTTGGGGATTATTTTCAGAGGCAGATTAATCCACATTTTGTGGTGTAGCAGGATGGTGTGTGTGAGACTGACTCAAAATAAACTACAGTGTGTATGTTCATGGACCTGGAGTGGTCATGTCAGGACATGATGTGACAGTCACCAAACTAATATTTAAAGAGAAGGTTGAACTTTTTTAGGATATAAGCAGCCTCAGGATCTCCGTGGCCCCCCTTCTGGTCACAGCATCAGTTTCTGAAAGTCAGTCAGAGTTTGCAGATGAAAGGAAAGAGTTGGCCCGGCCTCCCCAAACCCTGCAGCTGCTGCAGAGGGTCGAGGCTTTTCCCACTCTGAGGAGTCGATTGTCATATCCTTATTAATTTTCCCCTTTTGTCACAGCAGTAAACAAACAGTCCAGTGGGTCTGAGGAGGGTTGATTATGACTTTCCAATTATATGAATAGAGCACAAAGGCGAGGAGCAGGCGGTGGAAAGTTTTATCAAGGAGACAGGGGGGTTGAGGATTGGTGACAAAGGCGGGAGCAGATGTTGGGGCTTTTTATCGCCTCTGAAAACATCCCAGCCTGGAGGAGTTGAAAGGCCCCGAGCTTCCTCTGTGGGCTGAGATACAGGGCCGTCTAGTAAACAACGGGCCCCTTTTGGCCCCTGCAGGACACCGTTCAGTACGCCTGGCGCCCTCTGAGCTGAGACGCCTCTGTACATGAATGTTTTACGTGATGATCTGATGAAGGATCCTCAGTGTCTCAAAGTGTTTTCACAGGTAAGAAACAAGAACATCTCAGCTTGATGAATGACATATCTGTGTCAAGTAGCATTTGTTTTATCCCTTCGGACATGCCAGACAGGTGGGGTTTGCCACACAGGACAACACAGTACGAGTGAAAAAAAGTTTGGGCAATCACAGGAGCTCAGGTCAGCTTACTCTGCTTTTTCTTTGATCAACAACTTTATCCTGTCCTATATGTCCCTGGTCTGATAAACACCACCCATCTGGTGCTGCAAGTAGGTTAAACCAAACGAGACAATTACATCACTGGCTCCTGGAAAAGCCTCAAAACTTTAAAAACATGTTGAAGGAAACTGCAGAGGTAGTCATCTGGGGGGGTTAAGGGAGGGAGGACACAGTAGATTTTTGAAGTCTTAACTGATGGCAAATAGTTTTAGGGTTTGTTTTACTCTTTTGTATGTCCCAGAGAGGTGGAGATTGTCTAAGAGGATGAAATGATGCGTGTCTGGAAGTTCAGACAAAAGGGTATGAAAATGAAAGTAGATTAAGTTTGTTAGGATTTGTAAGATTTTATTGGATGACCTGATATGATAGGTCCCACCCATCTGCTGTTCCAAGTAGGTTAAAACAAGCGAAGAAGTTACACCATCTCTCCTGGAAAAGCCTCAAGCTTTAAAACAAGTCGACAGAAACTGCAGAGCTAGGTGATTTGGGAAGAGAAATAGATGAGGACACGATGGCTTTTTGATGTCTGACCACCAGCAAATTGTTTTAGGGTTAGTTTTGCTCTACTGAATGTCCCAGATGGGTGGTGTATATCTCCCAGGACTAAAATGACAAGTGGTGCGATGTTTAAACATCATTATCTGAAAGTCAATGTAGTCAGTTACTCAAAGTTTTACCTAGTACTTCCAGTGCCCTCATGTGGTAAGCCCCACCCGTCTGTTGTTCCAAGTAGATTAAAACAAGTGAAGCAGTTGGACCATCTCTCCTGGAAAACTTCCAGACTTTAAAACAAGTTGACAGAAACTGCAGAGTGAGGTGGTTTGGGAGGTGAGAGAGATGAGGACACAACAACACTTCGATGTCTGACTGGTGTCAAATTGTTTTAGGGGTTTGTTTTGCTCAATTGTACATCCCAGAAGAGTGGAGCTTAGGGGAACCAAGTGACAACTGTCTGAACAATAGTGCAGGAAACTCAGTTTATTAATGTAGTCTACTTTTCTGTTACTTTCTGACGCTCTGATATGGTAAGCACCACCTGCCTGGCGTTCCAAGTAGCATAAAACAAGTGAAGCAGTTACACCATCTCTCCTGGAAAAGCCTCAAACCTTTAAGTCAAGGGAAACTGCACAATTACAAGATTTGGTGGCTGCTTGATATCAGATCTGTGTCAAATAATCTTAGGGTTTGTTTCAATTTTCAGGACGGGCCAGGTTGGTGGAGTTCATCAAACACTTTTGCACAGACACATGTTGTATTTGAGAATCAATATAGTTTCACTTTCCAGTGACTGACATCCCGGTGAAAAGTCTTTCTACCATAAACTCCACCCAACTGGTGTTTCAAGTAGGATGAAAAAAACAAGGCCCTTCTTAGGAGCTTGTTTTACTCTGCTGTAGGTGCCAGATGGGTGGGGCTTTCAACACAGGACAAAACAGAGAGAGCCAGGAGGTTTAGATGAAGTAAATGTTAGTATTTAAGCCCACTTCTGATTCTGTCTGAAAAATCTGGTTCAATTGCGGTTAACCTCCACCCTCCTGGCACGCCAAGGCGGACGAATCAAGTGAGAGACTTATGTCATCGCTTCTGGAAGCGCCACGGTGAGGCGGGAGGGGGGTTTATTAGAGTGGGGACATGGCAAAGTGGTATTAAAGTTTACAACTTCAGAGGAAATGTTACTGCAGAGTTCCAGCTCTCAGAGTCGAGTTTCAGCGTGTGAAGTTTACACACGAATGATGCATTTTATTTGGTCACAGTGGACGCTGGAAGAACAGAGCATTTGTTCGCCGTCACCTCCAGACAGTGCAGGATGTCCAACAGGAACACGGGCAGGACGGAGGACTGCCTGCAGCTGGAGGCCTTCATTGTCTCCATCTGTAAAGTCACTGCTTGCCTTTGCTGTAGTTATGTTTTAGACATTTTTCCTTTTGTCTTAGTAAATATTCTGAATCAGACCCTCCAGTAAAGACCAGAGCAGCTATTCAAAATGTAACCATTTCTGATCCAGCTTTGATTTGACAAGACACAAGGTTTTCTCTAAATGTCACGCAGTTCTTTGAGGGTCATTCCACTAATTTTACACGTGAACCGCATCATGATCTGTCCTCATCAGCCTGTTAAACCTGGTGTATAAAGTCCACTGTGGCTTGGAGATAACAAAGCCTCAAATGAAATACAGGCAGACTGGTGCATTATAGGAAATGTAGGATCTAAGGATATCTCCACCACTGCTGCTAAGATTTATTGATATCTATCTTTAAGATAGTGACAGCTCTTTTCAGCTCTTCACTTGCATTTAGTTTATTTGATGTTACAGCGAGGACAGAAACCCACAAGACTACAAAGAGTCAAGGATGAAGAAAAATATTGCGTCTTTGAGCAACGTCTTACCTTCAGAGGGGTCCAGGCGTCGGGCGCGGCGGCCATGTTTGGAGTTGTTGTGCACGAACATGTTGTCTGACACGGCCAAGACATGACCGTCCACGTTGACTGTAGTGGAAACCACCACCTGTCCACAAACACATCATGGTCATTCACAGTTGCTTCACATCAGTGTGTGTGTGCGTGTGTGTGGGACAGACTCACCTGAAACCTCCTCATGTCTCGAGGATTTCCTGCATTTTTCAAACAGTTCTGGTTGCACTTGAGGAAGAACTTCAGGAAGAATCTAGAAGCAGAGATGGAGCAGATCAGTGTCAGACACGTTTCACCAGCTGATCAAACCAAACACACATTCATTCATTAAGAGCTGGTCAAGGATCAGTGAGAGGAGTCGGGCTCAGTTTGACTTTACGGGACGCTCATTTGACATCAGGGAAAGGCTCACCAAAATAAAAGTGTCTCAATCACACTTTATTTAAATGTCTCAAATAAACATCATTCAGCAGCTCCTCACCAGATGTTTTGTTCAGACATGTAAAATAAAACATCATAAAAAAATAAAGTTTTAGATTTAAAAAAAATATAAAACATTTCAAATATTACCAAATTATTAATAATTAGAAATAAAAAGAAACAAACAAGGAAAACTGAACAGAGTCAGATCAACTCTTCATAGAGTTAATGTACAAACACTTAAAGAATCTAGAAAAGTGGAAATGAATGTAAAATAAAATTATAAGATAATCATATTTGATTAATTCATCCTCTCAATCAAGACAACTGAGTCAACTCTTCTGATGAAGAAAACCACACACATGTGGCTGAAGACTTCAGAAGAAATCTGGAGTGGAATTTAAATTATATATTTTTGTCTGTTTCCAAGCTGAAGAATGAATATTGAGGCTTGATGTGTTTTTTTTCATGAGATATGAACACATTTATAAACATTTTTAACCCTTCTGTGAATGATTTGCTAATAAATAATTAATTAATAGACATAAATTGTTCATGTGGAAACAGTATTTGTATGTGTGTATAACATTTAATAAAAGTTTTATAACATAGTCAGCATCTTTTCATGTGAGCAATCCATTATCGATAATATAACTGTATTTATCTAATAATTAATTTATGTTTATACAGCAGTTACAGATCTGCAGGAGAAGAAACTTAAATTCTTAAATTATGATTTGAAAAAATACAAGTTGGTGTTTTTACAGTGTAATAAACATTTACTGCCACTAATGATTATTTTCCTTATTGATTAATTTTTGATTAATTGAATAGTTTTTGTTCTATAAAATATCAGATCAAATAGTGAAGAATGAACTAAATGAATTTCAGAGGTCCCATCTTCAAACAGCTTTTTATATTATATATATATCAATCATCAATATAGTTGTTGATAATTAACTATTTGTGTAAATACTAAAGGAGAGTTTCAGTTAAATGTTGGGCAAACACTGGTGGGAGGTCAACATGTTAGAGGACACTTTGTCTACATTAGACCTCAGTGTTCTTGTTTCCTGTGTCAGGTCACATGATGTCTCTCCTCTCTGCAGATGACATTATCATTCAGCGGCGGCGTCTTGATAAAGACAGTCGACACTTCCTGCAGACTTATGTCGTCTCATTAGGAGCCGCCTTTTGATTTTCCCTCCTGCACGTCTGATCTCTCGCTCGCCGCCTGTTGATTTACGTCAGTTTTTACGGCGGCAGAGGAGTATTGATTGGGAACGGATATCAATGAGGACGGGTGGTAATAACCTGCAGCTTTGGACGAGGATGGTGGGCAGGGAGGGTTGATGGGGTGGAGGGGTGGGGGGGTCAGAATGGATTGCCACCTTAATGCATTTCCCACTGCCTTGTAATCTGTGCACATCCATCTCTCGGACCATAAGCCCCCCCTCCCGTTCTGATGGAGCGTTTCCTTTTTAATTGCCACATTATCACAATAATAATCCGGGCAGTTAACAAGCGGCAAGGTCGCAGACAGACATGTCACATTAACCAGGGGATAACCTCGGCAGAATACCCACACCCATCCTCTCCTGCCCCCTCCTCCTCCTTACTCTTCTGCTCCAGCAAGGTATGCTGGGAGTGCAGGGGGGGAGGGGTAAGATATAAGTGTGGGCTGTGTGAGATCGGCATCGATTTCCACCTCAATGAGACAGTAACAATATCTTTAAAAACACAGCAGGAGCTTGGTAGGTTTAGTTTCTGTGCAGAGACTGAACCCCTTAACTTTTTCCTTAAAATTGGCACTCATCACTTACCTAGTTATAATGATTAAGTTAAGGTATTTCTAGTGGGATTTAAGGTGATAATTCATGGATTATTAAGTAAGATTTTTTGGGGGGTAAAAATCCATAATAAAACTAAATCCACTTAATTTCAGTTAAGGTAAAATAATTAATGTACTATATAATATCAAGGGCTTTTTAATTGATCATCTTCACAGTTAAAGGGTTTTTTAAGGTGTAAAAACAACTTCAATTCTTCAAGCAGCAGTAAACTGCATGGATTTTGTGTACATAAAGGGCCATTATTTTTCACATTATCCATTTATTAACCGCAAATCTGGTGTGATCACCTGATTTTGGGTTCAGACTTTGGGAGGACAGATGTTTTAAACATGTGTGTCTGCTGCTGATTAGACCTGAGATTTGTTGACTCTGTTGTTGTTGCTAATGTTTTTATGGTGTCACAGGTTTTCTGCGAATGTGAACGGATTACTCTACGTACGACAGAGGGACTATTTCCCAGTGAACTGTCTTCATTGTGTTGTGTGAATCCTCCATAGTAACAGAGACGCTGCTGCTGCTGCTGAGACAGAACCTCAGATATCTGCATGGACTGAAACACTGTTGTTATACTTTGGCTGAAATCACCCTTTAAGAGACAGTGTGCAGAGGTAAGGCGGTAGGTGGAGAGATGGGCGGTGTGTGTGTGTGTGTGTGTGCATGTGTGTGTATTGACTGAAAGCTGATCTGCTGCTCTGGAGGCTCTAATGCCCTTTATGGCAGTGAACAGAATAATATGGAGCTCCATTCAGATGATACTGAGTCCTTCAGAGAGCTGATATGGATCGATGTGGATTGCATTAAAACGCAGCTGGAGACAAGACCAGAGACTCATACACACACATACACAGAGACACACAATACACACACATACACAAACTCAATGGGCTGCTCAGACCATAAACACACACACACACACATGATAATGCACAGCTACACTCACATATACACACAGACAAAAATCTGCACATACATACTTACAGACACAAAAACACACAACAAATACATACAGGCACACACACATAAAACAAGCTGCTTAGACCATATACACACGCACACATGCACACACACACACACACACACACACACACACACACATACACATACACATACACATACACATACACATACATACACATAGGGGAAAACAGTGATAGACATCTATACATTCTAATATATACACACACACTGAAACACACAAATATACACAGTGATACAAACCTGTACACACTAATATACTGTATATATATATACACACACACTGAGACAAAATGATATACAAACAAGAAAAATATTCACACTCATACACACTGATACACATATACACTCATAACAGACAAAATGTAGACACACACACACACACACAGAAATACAACAGGACACACACCTGAATACATTAATATATAGACAAACATACACAGTCAAATACACACACAAACAATGGCACACATATAAGGAGGTGCTCTGAGACAAAGACACATACTGCTACACACACACACACACACACACACACACACACACACACACACGGTATATACACACAGAAACCACAAAAGAGTGGTTTCTGAGACTGAGACAGACTTTAAGACACAAAACAATCGTTTACCCAACAACACACACACACACGACGTTACATACAGACACACTTTACACACACACAACAATACACCCAAATACACAAACAAATACAGACAATACAAGAATGTGTGTCTGTGTGTGTGTGTGTACAGTATACTGCGTTGTGTTTGTGTAAGTTTTGTTGTATTACCACAGCAACCAGAAACTAGTTCACCTCATGAACCCAGTGAAAGTGACATCACTGACATTCAGATGCTGACTAATTATTATTATTATTATTATCATTTTAACTTTATCTTTATTTAATTGTTCTATTTATTTCAGGTCAGAGCTGCTTCCAGGTCAGATTTGATTTTCCCCACAGACCACAGGGGTCCTGGTTCATGTTCCCGCCCTCCTTGTTCATCTTGTCCTGGTACACAGGACACACACACGGTTTGTGACGGCTCAGAACTACAGAACATTTCTTTAGGCGGGAAACCTCACACACCATCTACACCTTGACAAACTTCACTTCAACACTGAAAATCTGAGCTCTGACTCTGAAACACTGGCTCACCTCTCATCAGACTGACGCTGTGGCAGACAGTGGTGCACACTGTTCACCTGGAGATGGACTAGTTTCACCAGTTTAGCCAGTTTACCCAGAGCATCGGAGTAACATGAGAGATAAAACTGTAGACATAGTGTCTTCAATCCCAACACCAACCAGTGAGCTCAGAGAGTAGTGTCCCGCCGTCAGGATGACCACTGTCTCCACCAGGACGGAAAGGAGGAGAAGTGAATGAGTGAATGAGGGGGGTGGAGCTTCCATTTCCTGATTGAAAACGTATCAATAACTTGATAAATAACAAAGTGGAGCTCCATCATTAGCTCAGCCCCTTTTTTCGCCTCCTTCTTCTCCTCCTTCTTCTGATTCATAAAAAGGAGGTGAGATAATGAGGGAGACAGAGTCTGCTGGTGTTAGCTGTCACCTCATTACACCACCCGACAATCAATTAGAGCAGGACACAGAGTGGCGCTGGATGCAGCTTTGAGATCACTGCGGCTCCACAGTGAAGCCTGAACATCATTAAACCAGCAGCTGATTTATGCTGCAACAACAAACCAGGTCCCACTTTTATAAACTTAAATTTGCCTCATACTGACTCCTTCAGCTCTTATTACACAAGTTTAGATCTTAGTCCTTCTAGGCAGGATAGACACACTACATATACATATATGTATATGCCGGCTTTTCATCCCATAAAGCACCTGGACAACGTCTTTTGTCACAGCCTCTCTGCCTTGTGACATCTTTCAAACTACACACCTGCACAGACAACATCATACAGCTGGACCAGAAAGCAGAACTTTAATGTTTCTTCACTAACAGCTTTAAAGAAAGGGCTTTTAATTTGAAATATCTGCACAGGAAGTGCTGACTTTAATTGACAAGAACTCAATAGTGATTGGAAAAGCTGAAAAGTTGAAGTGATTGCAAATAGTCTATAGTATATAAATATGTATGGAGGGAGGAAAACTACATAAGATGTTTTTTTTACACAGAACATCTGGGAAGGCTTTGTTGGAAACTGTGGAAAAGAGCAGATGATTGGTCAGAACCACTGTGGTTCGGCCACAGGTGAAAAGCTTGGAGACAAGATGGATTCTCACTTTGAAAGGTTACAACACTAGCGCTGGTTAGTTTTAACTGTTCCAGTGGAGCAGCTTTAAAGCTACTTTAGCTCACTCTGGGGGTGTAGGGTATAGGGGGGCATTGAGGACAGGGGGAGTAAGGCTGAGGGGAGGGGGGTGGGGGGATGGACACTGGTCTGACTTCAGCGTTTTCACCGGCCGCTGTGGGTGATGTCACCCCCGACCACACCCAGGGCACTATGGGAAGCAATTACGTCGGACTCAGATTACAAGGCCCTGATGAACACACACAGAAACACACACATGTATAGTTCATATGAACACACACACACACACACACACATACTGTGAAGGCTGAGGGAGGATGCTTGGCCTCACATACGCACGCGCACGTACATACACACACACACACACACACACACACACACACACACACACACACACACACACACACACACACACACACACTCCCTGGAGTCTCTCACTTATTACGTTAGGCAAGAAAGAAAAAGAAGCAGGAAAAAAAATCAATATTTCAGCAGGAGTATTTTTAAAAGCTGCCGTGTTGCTGATCCTGCGCTGCCGCCACTGCTGCCGCTGCTGCTGCTCACCCTCACAGTTTGATTCTCTCTGTAAGAAGCCACCACACCACCTGCAGCTGCAAGTTTACCACCTCACCACCCGGCGAGTCCGGGCCAGCACACCGCCACCACCACCAGCTCTTCATACGGGTGACAAAACTGAAATAAAGCACAAAGCAAGCGTGGCGAGCCGAAGCCACCGCCGAGCCCACAACAATCCGTCCTGGTTAACCCACTAACCGCGTTGCCGTCACATCTCATTTGTTTACAGCTAACGAACAAAGCGTGAAGGATCTGCGGCTGAGAAACAAAAGCAAGAAAAGAAAAAGAAAAAAAAACAAGCTTTCAGGCAGTTTGTGCTACAAAAAACATCAGAAGAAGAAGAAGAAGGAGGGAAGGCGTTCGTCTAAGCGTTGCCTCATTAGAAGGTCGAGTAAAGTCTAATATTGACTCTGCTGTGTTGTTGAAACGCCCTCTTCAAATAATTACTGAGGAATTCAGATGATGCTCCTCTGCAGCTAATTAGGGTATGAAACAAGAGCAGCTTCATGCCCATTACCATTACATGGTGATTCACTGGCCTCAGCACCAGCATGTGTGTGTGTGTTTGCTTTTGTCTGGCCTTATTACAGCACATGAGCGAGCCCTGTGTGTGTGTGTGTGTGTGTGTGTGTGTGTGTGTGTGTGTGTGTGTGGATGAGGTCCCTCCTTGGCTCTGCTACACACCATCAATAATTCACAAGCCAAGATGGCAATTACAGGACCATGTACAATCAAACTAAATATTTGATGAGGCACTAAAACAGTCCCTGGAACAGATCTGCCTCTGTCTCTCTCTGTCTCTTTCTTTGCCTCTCACACACACACACACTCACTAACACACACCAGCACATAAACACAGCCCCTCTACTGTCTATTGTCACAACATATTAGGTCCTCGGTCCCTTATTCCCCAGACTTTGTCTTGACACGCAAAAGCAGTTTATTCTGCTAAAAGAGCCTCGTGCAATTCATTTGTTCGGTCTGAAATATTGAGTGCCGCCATTATGCATTCTGGGAGGACGCCTCGTTTTTTGTCTTTGCAAAATAAAGCGGCAATGACGAGAGCAAGCAAGTGAGGAGGGAGGAGAAGGGGTGGGGTGGGTGGTCACGTTAAATATCTAAAACTAATCAATCTGAATCAATTGCAATAAAAAAAGGGATGCTTACACCCTCCTCCTCCTCTTGTGTGACCGGAGGGAAATTTTTCCGCATTAAAAATAATGTGACACAAAATCCATGAGAAGATAAATAAATAAAGTGAAGACGTGATGACTCCATCGCAGGATCGAACGCTGACGACAAAATCTAAAAACATGCGTGGAAAATTGTCTGCAGGGAAGAATATTTCAGCCGCTAATCATCTGACATCATGAGTATTTTATAAAGTCTTTTCGTTTCCGCAGATAAAAAGCTGCACTTCACCTGTCGATCTCAGAGTGGGCGGAACTTCCTCTCGATCCATTCAGCTGAGGTGAACTGTCACGGCTGTAAACTTGGGGAGGCTATTTCATTTGTCTGCAAACAAGGGTGTGACATAAACTGGCCATCGTCATGTTTCCCAGCGCAGATGCTCATTCACCCTCCAGGAAATCATGGATGTTTCTCAGTTCCTGTTCCCTGACAAACTATCTGAGGGACACTGACAAGGTGGTTCTCCAGAGCAGGATTTCCTCCTGCTTTACCTGAGATCAAAAGCACCTCCAAAAGCATCAGAGGATCACTGTCGGCCCTTACAACCTGATAACCAATCCTAACAGAGAGCTGCTTGAACATGAGGAGAGCCAGAAGAAGAGGCATAAACACATTTCATCTGAGCAGCAAAAAAAGTGTATATTTTGTGTATTATTCTGGGATAAAAGAGACGAAAAAATAAAAAACTAAATCTGAAACATCTGAGGGGTCTTTGGGTTTAATCAGGCCCCAGGTCTGGTAGTGTGAGACAGCTCGTCGTGTACCTGTTACCCCACGTGGCTCAGCTACACAATGAACTGTAAGTGAAAACGCTCTGAATGTCACTGAATTTCACTTGAATTTCAAAAGCGAGCATAAAAAAAGAAAACCTAGAATGGAGTGTCTGTTTGTATCAGAGCTGACAGCAACAGAGCAGAGATGTTTTAACATGAAAGTGTTGTAGATTCTTCCTGTTTGTGTTCTGCTGCTTCCTGTTAGCTTGAGGTGAGACGAGGGTGTGTGTGTGTGTGGGCTTGTTTTACTATATTTATGGGGTCCAAAGACCAGAAACCCACTATATCTATAAGCAACAATATGCTGAAGCCCACAAGTTTAAAAGGCTGTTTGAGGGTTAGAACATGGTTTTAGGGTAAGGGGCTAAAGAATGCATTATGTCAGTAACGTGTCCCCACAAATATAGGAAAAGAAGGATGTGTGTGTGTGTGTGTGTGTGTTTGTACAAATGTTTTGGAGAGATGTTGTGTATAGAAAGAAAAAAAGAACACATGCTGAGTTCCTGGAGCGCAGAGACAAACAGAACATCCCATAATTATTTCATACTGCCTGAGAGAGCGGACGAGAGACATAGAGACAGAGAGTTTTTTTCTTTACAACACAAAACACACAAAAAACATCTTATAGGTTGCTATGTCAGAATAAAGTGTCTCTCTTTCTCTTTCTGTCTCTCACACACACAGTCATGTTTCCATTACGTCAGAGGACTATGGTTGGGTTCTGATAGCCAGTCCCATTTTGGATCCAAAATAGCTGGATTCATGAAGCTCCACAGCAATCAAATCCCTTATTGAATTTTTCATTCGCCTTCTCTGTTTGGTCTCCTTTGCTTCTCTCTTGCAATACCAGCAGTGACCACTTGGGCAAACTGGCAGCAAGACTGACTGGCAGCACTGTATCCCTGGTACCAACTAAGCGACACCGTTGTTAGCTTAAATGTACCATAGTAGATGAAACAACTGTAAATCATCATTTTACTGACAGTGCTGACATCAAAGACAAGAACGACAAGTCCTTTCCCCAAACACTTATCTAGCATCCATCACATTAAGATAAGAACTTGTGTTATGCAGAGCCTCCTGCATGCTGCAGCACGAGGAGCAAACTGAGTGAGGAGGGGGTTAATGAAGGTCACAAAGCAGAGAGAACATATGTTGGAAGTGTCAAGGTGTGTTAGGCCTGTGCGGTAATTTGTCCATAAAACAGGATTAAAGTTATCAATTGTGTTATTAATGAAATCAGAGGAGGGTAGACAACACAGCATAGCTGAAATTTGTTTCATTGCTGTGCTGACTGAAATAAAAACCACAAATATCTTCATTACTTCAAACAAACTATTTAACAAGATTCAAAGGGATTTGATAAAATGCTGATGAACTCCATCCCTACAGAGGACATCACATTGAATGACTGCCCTGAGACTGACTCTGACCAAGTCTTCACCCCAAAATTTTATTATTTACATGATGGGACCCCCAAAAGAAAGAGAAGTCTCCACAATGTGTGGTAAAAGATTTATGTCCCCACAACAGGAGTAATACAGACACACACACACATTCTCCCACAGTGAACTCGGGTTACTCCTCAGCTGTATTTTGGCAGCGTTGTCATGACGATCAGCATATTTGTCTCTGCGATCGAAAAATCATCAGTGTGACGCAACGCTGCAGCCGGAGTGTGTGTGTGTGTCTGTGTGTGTGTGTGTGTGTGTGTGTGTGTGTGTGTGTTTGACATCATGACTTAAAAATGAGGTGGAAATCGGAGTAAGATTCAAAATTCAAGAAAAACATCCGAGCGCACGTCCTCATAAAACACACATACACAGAGTGAACATACTGTACAGCCAATCACAGACGGGCAAACTCACACACACCCATGTAAACCTGTTTAAGAGCCAGAGTACACTCTCAGAAACATGTAATTACACCCTGGAGTACACACACACAGTCTCAACATTTCAACATCTAAAGGCATCACCTTCTACTTAAGTTCTTTTTAAAAGTCAATGACACATGTGACTGTGAGACAAGTAAATCATGACACTGACTGGGGGCCCCACATGTGCAGTTGCCCCTGACTGATTAGATTTAAAAAAATGTACATGTGATATACTAAGACATTGGAATGTCCCATTTCTAATGTGCACAGAAGAACACAGTAATTTCTTTTTTAAGTTCTAAATAAATTTATCATGAAATAATTATTGAAATTAACCCTTATTATCAATCAGACCTGCACAAATCAAACCAACTTACTTTCACACCAGAAGAGCTAAAAAAAAAAAAAACATTTTTAACAGATAATAAAAACTGGTGGAAATTTAAATAGCTGCGTGTTATTTATAAGATGTTATGGATCCACTTATCTCTACTGTATGTTTATGTTCCTCAGTATGAGTCCGACTGCCCCGAGGCTTCTGATCACACTTGACTGAACAATATTCAGATGTGATCAGGGTTGAGAACTATCAATAATCAAACCAGCTACACACAGTGTGCAATAATAGTTGTCCAAAGTGCTGTTTTCCTCACAGAGCCTTAAAAGTGAACTGGAATATAAGACTTTCCACCTTCGCCACTACACCCCAGTATACTACCTGTGGCAGTGAACCAAATAACTGACGCACAAATAAAAAAACACAAACTGCAGCCTCTGAGATGAGTGTTATTTTATCCACACCTGCATATCAGAAAACACACTCAGTAGGGATAACTGCATTCCCTGTACTCCGGTAATCACCCAGTGTCCCCCACCACCCAGACCCTTGGGGATCATGGGAGACATAGTGTATGTTGAGTAGTATATGTGGACAGCTTGGCAGCATATTGTCATCCAGAGGGTGCATCGAGTGAGCAGCTGCTACCAGATAAACCTCAACAGACGCCCAAAACAGTGAGAAATGTGAAAGAGGAGGCCTGACAACAGCTTGGAAAAACAATCTGGAAACTGCCTGGAAACAGTCTGATAAAACAGCCTGGAAAAAACAGTCTTCAATAAAACCTGGGAAAAATAAATGAAAAAAAAACAGCCTGGACACAGACAGGTGACTCTGGGGGAACAGGAACCTGCACCACTAAGTTAAGAATTACTCCACAGCCTAATTTACACATACTACCTGCAATTTGTTCTATTAAATATGCAAATATAATTGGTGGTTCTCAAAGTGAATTCCAGCAAACTCCAGGCAACCTTCAAGGGTCTTTCAGGGAATTTCAGAGGCAAAAGGTGTTAATATTAATTTCATTTCTTAAGAATTCACTAGAAATTAGCCAAGCGTGTAAGGCTGGCTGTTGTAAGTGCAGCATTAGCTCTCTCAGGTTTTTACACTACCAGACACTTTGCGTTGTGTGGTTTTGTCTGAAGTTTTGTTTAGCTCGGTTTCAGTTAGGTTGGTATCTAGAAGCTCACTTTATCAGGGTTTTCTTTCTTCGTTGCTAACCTGCTTTAAAAGCAAGGTCAGAATTTGTTAGGAACTTATTTAGCTAGCATGTGTTTGTTAGCTACAATACCTACTCCGTTGTTTTAACATTTTATTGTCATTAGAATAGAGTTGTTCCAGTAAGTGCTGACTTGTAAGAGTTTTTTGGGCCACAAAATACAAAAAAAACAACCATAAAAATATAACAGCAAATATAGTATAAAACTTCACGTAAAAATAAAAGCAATGAGAAACAAAAACTTGTGTCTTTAAACTGTTAGTTTTTAATGTGCAGTTTGGTGCACCAGTCCCTCTCTTTTTGACCTTGTTTCCAGTTTTCCTCAGCTGATCTCTCTGTGTGTTGTTTGTCAAATTATTTTAGGGCCACTTTGGCTGTATTTTCTCTAAAATCAGATTCCAGGAGGCAATAGTGCATTTAAAAAAAAGAAAAAGTTGAACTGTGGGACTGAAACTAATCAGTTCTGGAGCTCAGGATCAGTGTCAATCTGTTTGAGGTCAGAGGTTAGGTACTGCACATTTCCAGGAAATACTCAGGTCCTTAAAAACATCATGATGTCATTCAAGTTCCTTTTGTTTGAGTCTGAACCAAAACTTTTTGCTGCCTCAGATCTAATCTTCATCTTAAATGCTAAACACACAGTTGAACTTCATGTGCCATATTTTTTTCTGTTGTTTTTGTGTCTTAATTTAGTTTTTGTTTTTCTGTATGTTTAATACAGATACTTTTATGAATCCTGCAGAATCCTGATATCACTATCGTCATGTGAAATCCTCCTGTTGCCAGATTTTGGTGTTGAACGTGAGGATTTCTTTACTCTCTCTGGACGGAGAAGATCCTTCACCCTCTAGTCTGATGAAATCCTCCTAAAACCCAGCAGATATACTCCATACACCGCCTCAAGGTAAAAGTTAAAAACTGGACTCATTTCTTTCCTGAAAAGTTTGACGCTCACAGACGTGAAGTTTGACATGAATTTCATCATGGTGGAGCAGTAGACGATATCGGCTGAATTCAGCTTTGAGGTCAGTTCATGTAAAAACCTCCAAACATCGAAGATCAATTTATTGAAATACACAAACAGGAGAAGCTGGTCAGAGTTGGAGTGAGGCTGGACTTTGGGGAAAGTGGACTTAGTTTTTAATGGTGAAACCTCAGTGAGTTCCTGACCCGTCCACTCCTCTCTGTCCTGAATTCAGAGCTGCGAACAAGCAAAGCAACAACGTCAAAGTTATCAGTGGCATCGTTTCTGAACTGTACAGAACAGTACATCTCCTCTGTGTCCTTCACTTTTCATCCTTCTTATCAACTTTATTTCTTCTTTTGGTCCATGTGCATGTGGTGAAATTAGATGAATGTGTAAAGTGAAATATTAAGCTTTGCCCTGAATCACTTGCTGTTCCATCTACCTAAAGGTCAGATCCCGCTCTAAGTGACAGTAATGGTTTCTGTCTCATTTATAAAAAAACATCTTCCTCTTCACTTTTATGATTCATTTAACACACTCGCTGCTCACGCCTGCCTGAGCACTAAATTCTTAATATGTACAACATGATTTAATTATTGCCCCACGTTAAAACCACACATAGACGCTAACCATTTTAATTAACATTTCACATCGTTAAAATCTGTTTTCTTTTGCAGTCTCCACATGCAGAGATGGAAGCTACTTTAAAAGAGTGTTCCAGTGTTTTAGCTGCTTATATACAAACTCTGTGGACTTTATGTTTTTGACAAATATTTTCATATTTATTCTGTACAGGTTTGATTTCTTGCTGTTCCAGGCAGCCATTCATTTCCATTTAATTCTGTACACTGATATATTATTGTTGTGTAGTGAGCAGTTTAAAGTCAGATTAATTATTACCCACAAAACAACGTACAAAACACTGGTATTAAAAAAAAAAAAAAAAAAACTGAGACTGAGAAAGAAGAAATAAAACACAATCACAGAAAAAACTGCTGTTGCCACTACTACCAATACTACTAGTACCACTAACAGTACTGTAGTATCACCAATACTACTGTTGCAGCTGCTATTACCATCACTGCCACCATTACCATCAAACATGGTGAATATATAATAATATATAATACTGCAGACATTTTGATGACTGTACTGTATCATCAGTACTTCAAAGATTTCTGACACAGCCAGTACTACCACTAGTAGTACTACAACCGCGTATCCTGTGTGAATGACCAGTTGTCCGTCAGTCAGCATCTTTCCTGATCTGTTGTTTAAAGTGAGATTTCTTTTGGTTTATTTATGTGATCAGATGTTGAGGCCGGCAGCAAAGATTTATCTCTCACTCATCAGTCTGACAAATGTTTCTCTTTATGTCCATTACTATTCCACACAGGCTTCACACGGCTCATACAGCCGCTGAGGTATTTAATTAAGTGTCTGACTGCTGATGGCTCAACGTCCAGCTTTATTGAACCAAAATTAAAGCAAAAAAAAAAAAAAAAAAACTCAGTCATTAGAATAAATGCCTGGGGCCTGCCTTCCAACCATTTCATTTCAATTTCTCGTCATGCTACTTTAACCTTTTCTCCTGCTGCTGCTTCAGCTCAGAGTGAGTTGCTCTGTGTCACCTGAACCAGCTCAGGAAACTTAAAAATATCAGTAATTACTAACAAACAGGAAATTTCAAGACATTTATATTTCAGTGTGAGGAGCTTCACCTGCTCATTCTCCGCTGTTTATTAGGAGCATACCAGTGTTTTTATATGTACAGGCCAACTTCAACAAATCATTTATACTGAAGTTCATTTTTCAAATCTCCAGTTTAAGAGCCATTTTAGGAAGTCAATGGCTGCCAATACTAAAATCCCATAATATATATTATATAACATACAATATATTTTATGTCATATATCACATATTTTGCATCCACTGGTTCTGGGTAAAGTTACCCCATTGATGCATTGGTTCTGTACTGACCCAAATTAGGTCAGTTTTGACCAGCAGTTTTTAATATGTATCCTTTTGTGTGTGTATGATGTATGCCATGTATTTTGAGTTTTAATTATGTAATTTTGTTTAGACTGACAGGGTGTTAGCCAATGCTTCTTTGTTTGTTTGTTGTATGTTTATGTGCTCTTTGTGTATGAATGACTTTATTTGATGTACAAGAAAATAAAAAATCATTAAATTGCAATTGTAATTAAACTTATATTATTTTATTTATAGATCACATTTTATTAATTATATCTATATATATATCTACATATCTATATACATTTGCTTATGCATTCTTAAGTATTTTTTTCTTTTTAAAACTGCTTTAAAATCTGATTTTCAATATTTGAAAATGTATGATTCATGCTAAAATGAGTTATATGGTTATACAATGAGTACACTGAAAATGATTTCTCATTTTCAGTGTACTCCAAAGCAAAACATAGATATAATGAGAATAAAATTAGCCTCTCATTCTCATTTTAATCTAATATTCAACAACATACATTCAAACTGACTGGATAAAGAAATTTGTAAACTGGACCTTGACTTTACCTTTTAATTTGCATTGTGAAAATGTTGTTTTCCTGTTCATTGACAAATTTAATATTAGAATCCTAGGAGAATCAAGCCATTGTCAGAATTTTCATTTTCAATAAAAACCGAGCTAATTCAAATACAAATGCTAAATATTTTAATACGAGCAGACACAGACTTCCATGTGATTAACTCTGAAAATCAACCTTCAGAAACTTCAGACTTGCTGCAGAGTGTTTGGTCCATTTTCTGATGATCACACAATAAAGTTGTAACAATAACAAAAGTAAAGACAACACAGTGTTGACTGCAATGTATTGAATTATTGAAAAACAATGGCTGGAGGTAACAGCATGTCAGACCTAACAACTTCAGACTCAGTGGTCAGTCATCAGTAATATGAGCTGTGCAGTTTTTTATAATAAACAGTCAAATACAAAAATAGTGATATTCTCCACAAAGGTACCTTTAATAGGGTTTCTTTCATATTGTTGTAATTATTAATTGTATTTAAACAACACAATATTTGTTGCTTTAAAGATTTTAGTTTTTGTTTCTTTTTGAAATCACAGAGAGTTTTGTTTTTTGTACTTTTTTTTAAAGTTTATAATCTAACAGCTGATTGATTAAGATTGGTATCAATAGTGATGGAGGTAGCTGTGGTCCAAGTACTAATCACTCCAGTGGAGGTAATAATAATATTGCTTAAATAGATGAGGAATATAGAGCTCACACACACACACACACACACACACACACACACACACACACACACACACACACTGCTGATTGGTTGCTGATAAAGAGGAGGAATAATGATGCAAGCATTACAAAGCAAATGTAATTTACTTTGCTTTGAAGTCGGCGTCAACACGAAAACCACGTCAGACGGTGGGGCCAAATTAAACACACACACACACACACACACACTAAGACACACACACACACAAGTAAAGAAAAACACACCTAATTGGCACAAACAGCTCGGAGAAAACATGTTTTCTATGGACTGTTTTTTTTTCTGCTGAATTTCCACTGCAGATTTTAGGGTTTTAAAACTCACTGCTATTCTCCATCTGTTTGGCGGCGGCTCCACTCTGCTGCACTGGGACCAGCGGTCAGCAGCAAGGTGAAGCCAGCCGCACCATCTGGCCTGACCTTGGGCCGGACTCGGCCGACAGAGGCTCGAATATCTGAGGCAGGATTTGAGAAAAAAAAGAGGACAGAAAGGCCAAACCTGCTAAATGTGGTCTGTGCTGGTTCTGCTTCTTAAAGACCTCAACTTGTCTTTTATCAGGTTTTTAAAAGCTCAGGTTTGTTTCAGAGCAGATGTGAAGATGCTTCTGTTTCGTTTTTCAGTTAAAAGTGACGCGAGGGACAAACACTGATTCTTTAAACAAACAGACTCTGTAAGGGTCTCTGTTATGTTGTGAAAGTAAATGAAATATGTCTCAACACCTTAACTTCCAACTGCTGTATGTGACTCTTTATAATGTGGAGGAGTCACAAGAGCAGAAATTTCATCCTCAGCGTCTAATGTTCTGTATACAACAACTTTAACCTGGTTAAATACACCAGGTGAACAAAGGTGAGTCAGTCACCTCAATATATCAGTGTTAAAATAACAAATACTGCCCTAGATCAGCTGTGTGCATCAGAATAATACCTCCTACTTGCAACAAAAACCCTCAGGAGGAAACATCCTCCCTGAACTTCACTCAGGAAACACAGAGACAAAGCCTCCGTCTGAACTCTGCCACCAAACGTGACCTCAGCTCAGCTTTAACCGCGCGTCAAACAATCCACACAATCTGAATTTATATCACATTTAATAGATTTTATTTCTTTATTTTTCGTCTCTCCATTACTTCACCATGCAGCAGAGAGAGAGAGCGACACCTCGTCCACTGAGCAGACTGATGTCAGCATCCATCTTTTCATATTTTCAGCCTGCTGTAAGTGGATTACAGATGAAATCATTCACAGCTAATGGCATCCAGACGGCCGAGAGACAGAGACAGAGAAAGAGAAAGAGAGAAAGAGAGAGAGACGGAAAGAGAGAGAGAAAGAGAGATTCCTACAGTGTGGTAAAGACAGAAACTGTATCTGGGTTGAAAAGGAACCGAGATCCCGGTCTTTCCCAGGAATTTGCTGCTCCTCTTTCACCTGACGTGCATGTGTGTTTGTGGGCTCACATACTGAAGACTTAAGGAGACGCCAGGTCCAGACTCAGTGAAGCCTAAATACAACTGTCATGGCTAAATACTGAAGTCCAGTTTTGAGAAGCAGTTACCACATTAACTCTTACAACCCACACAGTAGAAGACTAGATGTTAAAGATGTGCTAATGGTTCAATTCAACATTTTTTATTAAAATTTAAATCATTAAAAATGATCAATAATTATCAATATCGACAGACATGAACATTTTCATCATGATAACATTTTTGGTCATGACCCCAGCCTGAGTTTAAAACCCGTGTAAAGGTACCAGCCACTAAAGTGTGACGTGTGCAAATCTATGAAACAGAAAATACAGATCTGGATCCTGCAGGATCAGATCTGGACCAGAGAGCAGAGTTCAGTACTGAACCAGTGGAGATCACCTGAGCTACATGTCCAACAACATCCAACATCCAAAACACACTATAAACTGTACTTCTTGCCCCTGCAGCAGGAGTTAGTACACGTCAGGACTATATGAATTAATTAATTAATTAATCAATTAATTAAAGGTGCCCACTTACATCACAGTCAGAGGAAGGAGAAACAGGATGAGAGCGAGCCAGTTTACTTGGGCCGAACTCATGATGTCAGATATAAACTGAACCATTTAAACACCAACTCCCTCACCTACCTACAAAAGCTGAGCTATGACAAATGTCTTCAGTATAAACATGTTGTGTAACAGCGGTCAGACACACTGATGTATTAAAACTGATCATAGAGGATGTGATGACAAACAGAGGATCTGGTGACTATAAAGATGAATGATCAATAATCAATAAGAAATTATCCTGAACTTTATGTTATCAAAATAAAACAAAATGATGTGTTTCTTGAATGAAAACACATGTACACACTCACAAAAACACAAACATATTATTAAAACTATAATAATATATGATTGTTAATATACTGTAAATACATGTAAAAACACACTGGCAGGCCCTGTCCTGGTCCTGGGGCGATACAGACCATAATAATCTGGTCTCTGTAAAAATAACAGGCCTCAGTCAACGAGACACAGTTTATTACAAATATCATTAATATTTATAACAGAGAGGAGAGGAGAGGAGAGGAGAGGAGAGGAGAGGAGAGGAGAGGAGGAAACAAGAGAGGAGAGGAGAGGAGAGGAGAGGAGAGGAGAGGAGAGGAGAGGAGAGGAGGAAACAAGAGAGGAGAGGAGAGGAGAGGAGAGGAGAGGAGGAAACAAGAGAGGAGAGGAGAGGAGAGGAGTGGAGTGGAGGAAACAAGGAGAGGAGAGGAGAGAATAGGAGGAAACAAGAGAGGAGAGGAGAGGAGGGGAGAGGAGTGGAGGAAACAAGGACAGGAAAGGAGAGGAGAGGAGAGGAGAAGTGTTCACCATTTTTTCTGCTGACACACTCCCAGGTCACATACACACACACACACACATACACAGCTGACATCACAGTGACCTCACTCCCCCACCTTTTCCTGGATCTGAATCAGGACCCCCCCCCCCCTCTCTCTGTAACCATCAGTACCTGATCACTTGATCACCTGATCTGGATCCTGCAGGTCCTTGGGTCTCTTTTTTCCTGCGATCCAGCAGCGACTCTAAACACCTCATCAACATGTTTAATCAAATTAGCAGGCAGCCAAAAATTGACGCTTTTCATTAATTATACAGGATAATTCTAATTGCAAATTCAAATGTATTCTCTCCGAACAGAAGGTGTTCAGTAATATTTCAGGGAATTTGCATATTAAATGGGGGTCGCTCTGCATTATGTATGCTAATGTATGCGCATTGTCTTTATTTTTAACTTGCGGGCCATATGTGCGGCTGCCTGCCTGAGCAGGTGAAAACAGTCCTGAGTGTTTAATTTTGCTGAACAAACGCCACGAGGACGCTTGTCAAGTGCTGTATGGTCCGTGTCAATCTCTAGTTCCCGCTCCTTTCCTCTTTTTGTTTTTTACACGTCCCCGGCCTTGGCTTTGATTCGCCAGCGGAAGAGTTGGAAGTGTTGCTGCTGCAGCTTCCCGTCGCTGATTTTTTTTTGTGTTGTTTTCGCGGCTCTTTTGGCTGCCAGCAGTCACTGATGACACTGCACCGTCAGCGCAAACAGAGGGCAGGAGTGTTACACAGTGTGAACCAAACGCACCTCGACCACCACCACCTGCATGCTGCCGCCAACACACACCACTGAAAACACACTCCACTGAGCTGCAGTCAGGCAGGTATGGAGGCCAAGTACTGACAGGAAAAAATGGGTGAAACGAGAAGAATAAAAAGAATAAAAAAAACGTACTTAATTATGACCTTTCTAATGTTATGGGAGATTAATTAGACCATATTTTAAATTTTAAAAAAGTCACATTAAGTCAAACTTCAGACATTAGCTATGTCTCAGGCTGCATTTGAAGGCCGACTGCATCACAGCGACACAACTAGACTGTCACATTTCAAAGGCTCCTTCAAATGCAGCCAATAAATGCGTCCTTCTTTTCCTGGGCCATGAAGTGGATCCTTCGTGGCCCAACCTATCCCAAGACTCATTGTGCGCCAGTAATGAAAGCAAACAACACAGACAGAGAACCTGAATATTACACTGTTAAATGTAAGTATTGTGTTTCAGCTCAGTTCAACAGCTAATGGTACAACTGTTAAAACCAAAGGCCTTAAAACCTCAAGTTTTTGTGAAAAAAAGTTACTGGTGTCAAGGTTGCTAGGTAACAGAAATGGCACTTTGTGGCACAACGGTGAAGGCATTTTGGTTCGGTCTTTGCGATCTCCAAAGGCTACATAGGACCACACCTTCAAAGGCCACGTCCTCTGAAGGATGTGGCCCCTGAACTGGGACACAGCTACAGAATAAAAAAATAAGAGATGGTAACTGATTTTCTCTGTGTTTCCAGAGACGAGCTTTAGCTTTGACAAACCACAAATGAGTTAAACTGTGAACGGAGCTCCTCACCTGAAAAGACTTCAACATGTCTGACAGGTAGGGAGGAGGTGGGGTGAGGGGGGGGGGGGGGGGGGGGGGGGGGGGGGGGGGCGTGATGTAGCGTGGGGAGGGAGGGGCGTTGGAGGGAAAAGACTACAAAGCAGATTTGTAGCCGTTGAGATAATAGGTGTCATTAAATTTGTAGGCCGTTTTCTCAAGATCGCTTTAGACAATGGAATTGTTTTAATGTTGGAGGAGCTGCCTGGTCCCAGATCAGCTCCATCCTCCTCTTCAAGGAGATGAAAGCCTGACTCCTCCATCGAGAGGCTGACAACGCCCGGCTTAGGGGAGAAATTGAACATCATTTACCCAGAATTACTCTTTCTGTTTGAACTGGGCTGTGAATGAGAACTCCGTCAGAGACATTAGAGGGAATAACAGAGCTGCAGGTGAAAAAAGCAACACTTCCCTCTTTAACTCCACCACTGTCAGAACACACCAGAGGCTGGGACCTTGAATGTTTGATAAATAGTGGAAACCTCTGCAGCGGCGGCGGCGGCAGCTCAGGCAGGTTCTGAAACTCTCATCAAATCAAATCTTTCACGAGATGCTTTCACATCTACAAGTCCCCGCTGGCGGCTCGTCGGACCTGAAACCTTCAGCTGCCTCCTCTACGCACGTCGACGCTTTCCCCGAAGCTGCGGTGGTGTTTTGCGAGGTGTTAACACCACGCAGGATCAGAGGAGGGGGAGGGGAAGGGTTAGGGGGTGTAAGGAGGTCCTGAGGAAAAATAAAGATTAATTAAAAAGCAGCCGAGTGTGAGCGAGCGCCGTGACACGTTAGAGGACCAAGTCACTTAATGAACTGAGATCACAGCTCCGCCTCCTCCTCAGAGACAGAGTTTATTAGGCCAACGCATGGACACACACACACACACACACACACACACACACACACACACACCTCCATCTACACCGTTCTCACAGATTTAACTGCAGATTTTTCTTATAATTTTGTGAATGACTCATGAGTTGTAACGAGAGGAAAGAAATGAACAAACCCAACACATCCCTTTAAAAAAGTTTATTTAAAAAAATCTGATCTGGATCTTTCAGTCATGTCACCTGTTCTTCCTCAGCAGATGGAGTTTACTCAAATGTTCAGTTTCTTTCCTGAGCCCTTTAAGGGCCTGTCATCCATGCTGGTTTTAATCTTTAGGTTCAAAGTTCAGTTGACCTTAAAAAAAAAGCAGATTGTGTGACTTGATCGAAAGCTCCACAACAGCTACTAAATGGACCCTGAGGTAGGATTGTTTGTCAGCTACTGATTTGAGGTCAAGTATGAACCAAACCAGTGTCTCCCTCTGACACCTTGTCTATAGTCCTCCCTGTGATCTTTCAACCCATGAGCTTCATCCTGTGACCCACTGTGAGGATTCTGCCCCAAGGTTGGGAACCAGTGCAGTTAGTGACCCACACAGCCCCTGATATGAAGTCAGGCTCCTGAGAGCTCTGAATGTGACGACTCCAAATATCCTTGATTCAAAAGATCAAGGAGGAGTTGGGCTCCTTAAAAGTTACTAAAACCCTGAACCATGAGTGATGAAACAACATTTACAGTTTTGAGCATCAGATTCATCATTAGAGAGAGCGAGTCCTTAAGACCACTTGACTGAACCTGACTGGTGCTGCCAACTTTGAGACCAGAACTCGACCCTAGAACTGAGCCAGACCATAACACTGCACCACCTCCACTTCAGCACGGAGCTGTTTCTCTCTCATAACACCTTGTGTAGAAAATGCAGATATTTAACAAACAAAATATTAAACCAAGAACCTGCTCAGTGTAAATACAAAAACTGAAGAGCAGCAGCAGAGACAATAACTGAATACTGCTCTGTGACGGCTGATTCATTCTTGATTAACCTGCCTCAGAAATTTTGATCTTCTGACCCTCAGCTCAGAGACGAAAAAAGATACGATCTGAGAAGAAAAATGCTCCACATTTCCTCTGTTCATGTTGCTTGACATAAAAATGACTCGTCTAATTCAGGATGATAGAAGAGAGCAAGAGAGAGAGGGAGAGAGAGAGAGAGAGGGAGAGGGGGCGTGCAGCCAGCTCGACCGCTGATCGTCCCTCAGTGGGAAAGTGCGACCTGGCAGCCAACAGGCGAGGCGGGTCGCTTCGGCCCACAGAGAAGAACCAGGCCAGCCAAAGGAGAGCACACCAAGGGCAAAACCGACCCCCTCTGGACCAGGCCTGGACCAGAGCTGGGAGCTGGACCAGAGCTCAGCGACCTGGATGGAGCCAGAACCAAAAGTCACACTATATCCTAAAACAAAAATCACTGAGAGGAAAAAAGGACAAAGGAGGAGCAAACACCTGAGGTGACGTTTAAATGTCTCCTCAGTCCAGATACCTGCACCTGTCAGATCAGCTGATCAGCACAAACACACCGTTACACTGTCAGACCCAATAAAAGGCTTCGCTTCATTAACTCTCTTTTAACTCTGTTTACACCCACAACCCCACCCCCCTCCTAATAAAGTCCCATAAGTCATTGCTGCAGTTACAACAGCCAGTAAAATGAGTGGAGAAATAAAAAACACAGATCACTGGACCAAGCTTGTGTGTGAGACCACTCCGCTCCTCAGGACGATACACACATCAGCATCTTAGAAAACACACAACACAAGACAAGCTTGAGGTCATTGGAAAACTACGGTGGCCCTGAGAGCTCAAAGCACTAAACACAACTAAATAAAACACACGCAAACAAACAAAACACAAACAAATTCAGAAAATAGCTTCATCAATTTGACAACATGAGTTGCAAATACTGACAACACAAGCAAATACACCAACACACTGCGAGTAGTGTAGACGACAAGGGAAGTGTTTCCAGGGGACGCAAAAAAGTGATGAACCCATCAATTCATGTGTTATAATACATCAATCAATCAATGCCATTAACTTCAAAAGTCACAAATCACTGAACAGCAAGTGTGTGCCAGCAGTTTCTTCACTTTTTAGTCACCTGGAAACACTTCCCTTGTCATCTGTGTGTTACTTGTGCATGTGTTTTCTTGAGCTGCAGTGCGTTGAGCCACCGTACAAACTCCTACAAAGGGAAAATGTCTTTCCTCAGAGTTTGTTTATTTCTCAAATTCAAACACGTCAAAAGAAAATTAAAATTTCAGTCTTTATATTTGTCTGAGACGCTCGAACGTGAGCTGTTCAGTTTTCAGTTTTCTGTTTTTACTTTGCATAAAAACTTAATTCATTCTTTATTCAGACAAAACACTCAAACATTAAAACTAAAGCTTCAGAGACTGAATGTGTCTGAAACGAGCAGTGAGCTTCTGCTGCTGCTGACAGTTTGTGTAAAGGTGAAGAGGTCAGGAGCTGTGGGGGAGGGGAAGGGGTGGGTGTGGGCTTTTGGGAGAGATGAGAGAGGGGGGTTGTGGGATTGAACGGGCAGTGCAACATCTGTACTCAGCTGGAAGAAACAAGGTTTCCCAAGAGAAACTCCCATCATCCACTTCCTTTCCTCTCTCTCCTCCACCCACTGCAGCCCCCCACCCCACCCCCTCTCTCTGTCTCTCTGTCTTTAAATAGAGAACATATGTCGCTCTATCACCGACCGGAAGCTGCACATCATGGATCATAAAGTTGGTGGGAGCTGCAAACCTCCGAGGATCAATTACACATCATCAGATGAGTTAAACGCTGCAGGTTCATGTTGGTGTTTTTCTACACATCACACACACTGTTTACAGCAGCTCGGTGTGTGTGACGAGTGTGTGACTGAGGGAGCAGCAAGAAGGTGAACGCCTCAAAAACAAACTGGTGAAGTCCACAGTGATCGGCCTGCAGCAGGTCTGAGATTGCTCTAACTTTCAGTATCAGAGCCCAGACCAGGTACCAGATCCACCTGTGGTGAAACCCTGCAGAACAAAACAGAGACTGGTCCTGATCCAGGTTTTAACTGGAGCTAAAAGTAAACAGGTACTGAAGCAGTAAAATGTATCCAAAGTAAAGAAGGTGAGACTGAGGAGTTTAGTTTCACGGTCAAATGGAAACTTTGACTTTTGTACTGTCAGATCAAAGAGAGGAGACAGTGACAGTGACAAAAAAAACATCTGTATGCAGAGTAAAAGTAGATTTTTTTCTAGACACGCTCCAGTTTTTTTACTCAGGTGCTGCTCACGGAGACAAAACATCCACAGCTCCAGGAGAATAAAACAGTAAGTTAGCATCCCATCATTTTACTGATTGTTTAATGTCTATAACAGTCATTTACTGTTAATGCTGAATGGAAAATACTGTTACTGTACATTAGAGATAATGTACTGTTAGTTATATAAAACTGGGATACACTGTTTCAGGCCTAACACAACATTAAAAAAAACCATCGCAGATGTTTGTAACATCCAACTTTTCTACTTTGAATCAACATCAGTGCATCATTGACATCTGATTGGTTGATTTAAGTGTGCTGTGTCCCTCTCCATCCTCCTGTTTACCAGGAAATACATGACATGAAAGGAATAGTTCAACAGTTCTGTACAGATTAAACAAACAACATCAAATCAAATCAAGTTTTATTTATATAGCGCCAAATCACAACAGAAGTTATCTCAAGGCACTTTCCAATTGGAGGAGGTCAAGACCTTCTCTATAAAGTATAGGAAAGAAAGAGACCCAACAATTCCCACCGAGAGCAAGCACTTGGCAACAGTGGCGAGGAAAAACTTCCTTTAAGAGGCAGAAACCTCAGGCAGAACCAGGCGCCGGGTGGATGACCATCGGCCTCGGCTGTTTGGGTTTGATCTAATCTAACAAGATCTAACATGTGATTCACTGAGCTATGGAGGAGAAGGTACATGGACTTAGAGCCAGGCTAGCTGTTTCCCTCTGTGTTCAGTCTTTATGCTGGGCTAAGCTAGCCAGCTGCTGATTGTAGCCTTAAATTTAACAAATAGACACGAGCGATTTGGGAGGTAATTTAGGAGATAATTTCACGAGGTCAGAAAAGGGAAATTAAAGAGAAAGAAAGTAAAAAAGGAAAGAAATAAAAACCATGTCTTTGGAGTTTATCCTGTTTTCCAGAGAAAACAAGACTCTCCTCTTCAGTAGTAAAAAGTAAAGTATTCCTTGTAAACATAAAGCTCCAGAGTCTCTGAACTGGACTGAAGGACTGAAGGGGATTCTATACTGGTAGCTTACAGGTCTGTGTGTAGTCTGAGTGAAACAGATCTGAACCCTGCAGCAGGTCGTCTCTGCTGCTGCATCCAGCTGCTGTGACCGGAGCAGGAGCTGCAGGTCGCAGCCTAGATGTGAAGCAGTGGGTGGAAAACTAGAGTGGGTCAGCAAAAGGTCAACGCTAATCTGCGTACCTGCGCAACGCTCTAAAACGTCCCTGGAGAAACAGCTGGAGGGGTGGCTGCATCTCCTCCGAGCAGCCGATGCTTCAAATGCAGAAACAAGTTTGTGCAGAAACAAAAAAGGAGTCTAAAGACAGAGCAGCCAAAAAATTATTCAACATGATTCAACATGTAACAAAGTGTTGGTTATTTACAACAATGTGCGCCAGATTGTGTGATCACAGTCTCTTTGTGTCTCTATGTGAAGATGAAGATGATGACGTGTTGTGTGTATGAAACAGACCCACACATGTTTCCCCTGAGTGAGCGGGTATCGAGGGAGGGGGGGGCGTCTCAAGGGAGTTTGGAGGGTCGAGGGCTGACAAATGTTCTGAAGCGATTTGTGACATGACGCAGAGCCGAACACAGAGAGCTTGTGAACGCAGCTTCAGCGGGTCCTGGTCAGAGAGGAGCTGAAGTGGATCGTCAGTGTTTAGATGACGGAGGAGAAGTGATGGAGGACAAGAGAGGAAGCTACAGATTTACTGTGAAATACAAACTGCAGGGAAACATCTGTCCAACACCCACCAGCCTCAAACCTGCAGGACTTCACCTCGTGTGCCTGCTCCACCTGTTTACACCACCTCCCCTGTCACTGCAGCTTCATACAGGTGACCTCTGAAAGACTTTACACTAAACAGGTCTGTGGCTCCAGGCTCCATGATTTAAAGGGTGTGGAAATGTGAATCAGACCGGCTTCAGTCCTGCACCAGTCCTGGTTCAGTGGTGACAAAAAACTGAGCTGAAGAAGCTGAATCTGCAGCATAACACAACGTCAGACAGCAAGGCACTAAAACACCGACAACACAACTGTCACAGTCAGCAACAAAATACTTGCTGCTGTGAAAACTGAGGCCACGTGCACACGAACATGTTTTCATTTTAAGTGGTTAAAAATGAAAACGACCTCCGTCCAGACGAGCGTTTTAGCAGCATATCACTAACGCTCTCCGTCCATACCATCTGAAAACACAGATCACATGACCATTCACATGCAACAGAAAAGCATCAAATCCTCGTGTTCTGTCACAGAGCGTGTTGAGGCTGTTTTCTCTTCCTGAACACCGGATAATTATGTTTATCAGCTGCCTCATCCTCAAATAAATTAATTAAACAATCAGACTTTGACGTGTAAATCTGGTCTTTCTTCAGTTGTACCGAGTCTAAACTCCCTGGACAGAAGTGCCTTTGTTTTCCTGTGGTTTTTCAGCTCTTTGACAAATCAGACGCTGTAGATTTTAACTGTTAGAAAGACTGCAGACAGACAGACAGACAGACAGGTAAAGCGATAGTGTAGACAGACAGGTGATGTGTGAGGCTGCAGACCGACCCTCGGTCCCCGGCCAGCAGCTCACACTTCATTACCGTCAACAGGCAGGAATCAAACACTGAGAGGATATCACTCACAGCTGTGTGTGTGTGTGCAGGTGTGCACGCAGGAAGTGAGAGGGGTGTGTGTGTGTGTGTGTGTATGTGACTGACAGGTGGAGAGAGCTAACAGTGTGAGTGCATTAATTAATGACTCACGGCTAAACAGCCACAGCAGTAATAACAGTTAAGCCTGCCGGCGCTCGGGGGGCCACACCGACACCGATCGATGGATCAATGCTTGTACTCTCTCTCTCACACACACACACACACACACACACACACACACACGGTCAAGTCTATCATTCTCACTTCCTGTATGCACACCTGCACACACACACACACACACACAAACTCATGCTCTCGAACTAGGTGGCCCGAAGCCCCCGGCTCGGCTCGATTTTAACGGACATCGAGCCTCCAGAGGAACGAGGAGAGCTCCAGCGCTCACTCCATCTTTGTCTCTTTCACTCACTCCATTTTTTTCCCAGCGTCCTCTGGCAGGGGCCTGGATGAGCTAATTAAAGAGTGACCATGCGGCAGGCGAAGAGCGGGGGGTTGGGGGGGGGGGGGGGGGGGGGGGAGTTCTTTGGTTTGAGCGTGAGGTTTGGTTTTGACAGGCCGGATTAGTGAGGTGCGCTTAGGAAGACCGTCCACGTACAAAACACTAAGCCCCGCTGTAAAGCCCTGAGAGGGAACGCTGTGCATGCTGGGAGAGAAAACACGGGGAGGACACCCCCACCCCTCTTCACCTACTGCAACCCCTCTGAGCTATGTCCACATATAAAGGACTGTTTCACTCAGTTATTTGCTCTTATCGTCTTATACTGCTCTGTGACATCATATCTATTTTATGTAATTATATTTATTCTGACATAGTTTGTTTTTATACCTGGTTGAAGTCTCTCTATTGCTTCTGTAAATTTGATTCATTTTACTGTGTGTTGCCTTGAAAGTCGAATATAAATATATATAAACAAAATATATAATCTACCCTCTGTCATATTAAGTTATATTCAATAATGTGTCTTCACAGAGACACAGAGCTCCGAGTTTGACCTCAGGTTATCACTGTTACACATCTGAAGTTATGACCGTCTAATTTTTCCAAACAAACCAAAGATCCAGTGCTTCTTTATAGCACCTTTTCTTCTTTTGTAATTAATATTTTTTTGTAGAAATTTTAAACCTGTGAGTGAAAATAAATCATAAAATACAAAACAATAGTATAATAGATAAAAGTAGAGGAGGAAAAATGTGTGAGCACAAAAACAATATATTATCTCAGAAGTCCGGCATTATTTTGTGCAGCAGTTCAAGTTCAATTGTGTTGTCTTTTCCATCTTCAGTGTATGTGAAGATGATGGATATCAAATCTTCGGTGTGTCTGACTCATTCACCTGACAGCTTCTCTTGTTACCGTGACGATGAATCACATCATTCAATTAATAACTAGAGACTATTATCAAATTCCTCAGTTCTGACAGCAGCACCTCAGATGAAATAACAACCAGTAGTTTTCTGCATCACACAACCTGACGTCTCTGGTTTGTGATGAAGAACAGAAACACGAGGATTCATCTGCTGCTCACACTTCACTTATCATCTCCTCAGATGCTTTTCAACACTGTTTTGCCATGTGGTCAGTCTGGTTTAAAATTCTCCTCCAGCAGCATTTAACACAACACAAACTGCTCATGTATGTAAAGGAAATATGTCCCATCCGGCCTCCCGTATGTCCAGCTGTAAAGGAGCCTTTAGTGTCCAGCTGCTGGACGTCTGCAGAGTTTATCACCAGCAGAGGACAGAGATGAGATCAGCGCTGAGGTTAACATACAGCAGAGTTTAAACAATGGAAGGAGGGAAGAGAAGAAAGAAAGGATGATGGAGGGAGGAGGAGGAGGTGTAACAGGGGTTTATGGGGGAGAGGGGAGTTTTGGCAGAGCGGAGTCTTCGCTCGGCTGGCGGCGGCGTGAAGCGGACTCAGGGGCGTCCTTACCAAGCTGCCGTTAGGCGTTAAATGAACACCTGGCCACCGAGTCTCCGGACGGAACGCTGGGTAGTGATGAAGAGGAGGAGGAGGAGAAGGAGGAGGAAGAGGAGGAGGAAGAGGAGGAGGAGGGGGAGGAGGATTTAGTCTGCAGATGGGAAGGGATCAGCTTCACAGGAGGCTCCTGATGGTCAATAAAGGAATCTTAATAAAGTAATGGAGGCTGACTGGTGTGTGTGTGTGTGTGTGTGTGTGTGTGCAGATGCTGTTGTTTTCTTCTTTCCCTCTCTCGCTCCTTCGTTCTTTATTCTCATGTTTTTCGGATCAGTTCATTATATCAGTTCATTGAGATCCACAATGTAAACTCATCCTGATCCAAAGGTCTGGAGTTTGACACAGGACCCTGCTACAGGACAATGGATCCGTCTTTAAAGAAACTAATTTGTTGTGATCATAATCACAAACTGACCAGGTGACCTTGAAATGTTTGAGGCCCCTGAGGGCCAGCAGCTATTGCCAAATATATTTTTCTTTATCCTGGATATCATATTTTTTTATTGTTGGTTCGATCAAATGTTTCATGCTTAATCATATGATAAACAAAGTTCTCCTCTTCCTTGCCTTCCTCTTCCAGACTGACGTCAGTGTTTCTACCTCTGAGGTCCGTCAGTCGGGATCAGACAGGAAACTCTTGGTGGAGGTTTAGGGAAAGCCTGAACACTTGGTGTTAAATGGGGTTGGAAGCAGTGTCCACCCTCACTGCTCGGACAGGAATTCTTATGGAAGTCTTTGATTTCAAGTGAAGGCAGTGAAGGCAGCAGCTGCTCACGAACCACGACCTCACTGCATCACTCTGCCTCATTTCCTGTCGCCTCTTTACTGTCTGTGACGAAAGCAAAACAGAAAAACATGGGGAGCAGCAGCTCAGTGGATGTAATGTTCAATATATTAAATGTCATATTCTGGTGTACTCACAGCGAACCTAGACTTAACTTTTTCACTTTCAGTAGTTTCCAAAAAAAAAGAGAAAGAAAATCAGCCTTTGAAAGGCCACAGTCTGGACTTTTCTGGTTTTATTTCTAAAATGTAATCTTATTAAATTATAAAAACTGTGAGAGGTTATTGTGGCCACTTTATTTAGTGCTTTACATTGTGACTACATTTTATTTTAGCTTTTGTCTTTTATTGTGATACATCTGCTCCTGAATGAATAAACTTTACAGATTGTTAACTTTGTTTTTTTTCTTACAGTGACTGTTTTTCTGGGCTGAGCTGATATTTGTTTCACATGCTGTGATCTATTTTCTGCTCGGCTGCAGGTTTTCTGCTCCTGCAGCAGGTGAGGGGCCATGGGGGGTTTGCCAGGGGTGGGGGTGTGCACATCTGGATTAGCATTAGCTAAAACTCTCCACCGGCCTCCATGAGTGTCATCCAGCCCGCTTAAGTTAAGGTGCAGTGACTGGCGGTGATTTGCATAAGTAATTAGCTAATGTGCTGTTCAATTTCTCTCCCATCTGGCTCGCAGAGCTACACCTCATTTCTCAAATTGACAGGCCGGTCACTATCGCTACCCACACTGCAACAAGGCGCCCACCAAATTAATTTGTCAACCTTCTCCTGTAATGGGATGTTCACCTTGAAAACTCAATTTACCTGAGGAGGTGAGAGTCCGAGAGCGAGGCAGCTCTGTGAGCGAGCGGGCTGCGAGAGATGCCGAAGATTTTCAAAAAATAAATTCTGTGAAGTACAAACAGCAGAGAGCAGCTGACAGCAGGTGAGATTGGACAGAGAGAATATTGAACCAGAGGGTTCGAGGTGTGAAGAGACAAAACACGAGCAGAGACAAAGATCTGAGAGAGCAGAGAAGGTCAGCAAATAGAAACCTGCACCAGCAGAGAGAAACCTGCACCAGGTCCCATTGAGCTGAAACTCCTCTACTCCTACTTTTTCATTCTCCTGTGTTTGGTTGAAAGATGATGACAACCTTAATGTAAACAACAAAGCCACCAAGCAACACAGCTGATCAACCAATCAATCAATAAATCAATCAATCAATATGCAGGCTGCTTTTGTGCCAGGAGTTTAGAGATACTGACGTCATGAGTCTGCATTTCCAATGCACAACCCCACCCACCTGAGAGATGTTTGATAGTCACCAACCAATTTTCTGAATATTTAAGAAACAAAACACACAGAGTATCACATTTCATTTATTAATTAAAGTGTAAAATTAGAGTCTATGTAAACTGAATCTGCCTACATTATAGTCGACATGTTTGACTTATACAGGACATATTCATAATATATCATGGAAATATCATGAACATAAACTCTTCTTCATCACTAAACCAGCAAATTTCTAAAAACTATCAGAGCCTGTTCAAACTGTTTGACTAAAGAAAAGCTTTTAAAGAACTGTCTGCAACTGTCTGGTTTCAGAGGACGTTGTTACGGCAGGTGGAGTCGACAGTATAATGACTGGAGTTATTATGGAGTTCAGTACAGTACATTTCAGTAAATTTCTACCATTTTATTCAAGTGTCTGATTTCATTCTATATCATTCAACACGCAGCCACAGTGATGCTCTGTGAAGCCAACACACCTGCAGCACATCATCCAGGTGAAGCTGCACAAAACCTCAGAGCTGAAGAGAACCACACAGAGTCTACATATGTGTGTGTTTGTTCATTTAGAGACAGAGGTATTGATGATTCCTGCAGGCATCCTGCTACTGATCATTAAAATACAGCCACACACACACACACACACACACACTCCACCTCTGTTTTTATAATTTAGTTCTCTTTCCTCCTCCTCCTCCTCCTCCTCCTCCTCCTCCTCCTCTTTCCCTTCATCCCAGAGCTGAAATGGCCAGAGTGTGTGTGTGTGTGTGTAGCTGTGTGTGTAGATGTGTGTGTGCTTGGGGACCAAACCCGGGGAAATGGGCCAAAAACTGAATCTAATGAAACCCCCCAAATTAATTTTCAGTCTCATCTTCAGCTGCAGGCAGAGTGAGAGAGCGAGAGAGAGAGAGAGAGAGAGAGAGATGGATAGACAGGTATAGAGATGGAGACAACAGAAGAGTGAACAAAAGAGAGTTAGAAAAAGACAAACCGCAAGAAAGAAAGAAAGACAGAAAGAGGAAGGAAGGTGGAGAGAGAGAATTGAGCTCACCAGGTCAATGACACAGGTAGATGTCAGTAAATCTGAGACAAACACATCTCATATGTTCTGTTGAGAAAAGGGAGTGTAAAAGAATGTCAGTCATTTTCAGATGTTCTCAGAGGATCAGTGGGTTCTTCAGCTCTGAGCGCTGCCGGCAGGTTCAGCCACTGTGGTTGGTCAGTGGTGAAGCTCATCAGTCTGTCGGCTGTGGTGAGACAGAGACTGAAGCTGGTCCACAACATGGTGATCAGCTCATCTCCTCTGGACTTCAGAGGACGGACAGAGGTCAGAGGACGGAAAGAGGTCAAAGGTCAGAGACTTTACTGAGACTTTAGGGAGGACACTGTACGTGTAACATCAACACTCATGTCAATAAAGATTATACAAACACACAGACAGGTTCATGTGTGGAGCTCAGCATAGTGGGAGGAAACATGTCTGTCTCTCTGTCTCTCTCTCTCTCTCTCTCTCTGTCTCATTCAGCTGTTCTCTTATTAAATTCCTTTGTACTGGGAGGCTTTTCACTCCACCAGCTGCCACCTCAGTGTGTGTGTGTGTGTGTGTGTGTGCGTGCGCGCAGGAATACACACAGACACACACAATTCTGATATTCAACTAAAATGCACACAAATAAAGTTTGTTTTGTATCGGCCTGAACTAGTGTGTGTGTGTGTGTGTGTGTGTGTGCGCACATTAAGCTAACATAGCTATTAGCTTTGATAGTAGTAGCCCTCCCATATGGCGAGCTAGCGCTGCTCTTTAATGTAGCATAGCACAGCCCTGATGTTGCTATGGCTCCAGTGGTGCCCCCCCCCCCCCCCCCCCCAACCCCTCACTGCCATTTAGCTCTCCCTTCCACGGCGCCACATGCTGCAGCGACCTTGGCGTTTTCCAGCAGCACGCCCGCTGCCATCTGCAGGCGGCAGGCTTGGGCAGTAAAGCATCGCGACCCCGAGTTTTTTGGGCCCCGTTACGCCTCCGCCAGGGGCCCCGGCCAGATGGCACTACCCACTAAGAGGGGTTTTACTGTGGGGCTGAAGGAAGACGACTGCAGGCGGGCAAAGGATGAACTCGCACCTCCCCCCTCCCCTTCCTCCTGCATCACTCTGCCAAATTTCTGCTCCGCTCGCCTCCAAATCGCCGCTGCCTCAATATTTCAGTCATGATTATCCGGCAGCAGATGATCCGTCATCAGCCAAAAGGGCAGAGCCGCAGGATCGGCGTGCCGCGGTCGTGACCAAAACCCAGTCCCTGCTGAAAACTGACTCCTGCAGCTCACAGGCCCGATCCAGAGAGTGAGTGAGTTAGTGAGTGAGTGAGTGAGTAAGTAAGTGCAGCTCTGTGACAGACTCAGGTGTTACACAGGATGAAGGATTTCTTTCACCTGAGGTCCAGTAACAGTGCTTCATGAGGATCCAGTCAGTGCCACCACAGCACTAACACCTCACACTGTGTGACCGAGACCAATTGGCTGATTGGTCAATCACCATGTCAACAGTCCTGCTCCTTATAAGTAAAATTAACTGTCATTTTTGGCTGCTCTAATTTATTACTGATTACTGATCTGTTCATATCTGACATCTTCAGAAATCTATCTTTACATGTAAACAATCCATGAATTATCTCCAACACAAATATTTACATCAAATGTCACTTTAAGATGAATCCACAAAAAAGTCCTGAATGTGACTAAAGAACAAGTGTTGCTGATGAGCTGTACTGTTAACACAAACCTTTTCTACATTATTAGAAATGTTCCGATTTCACTTCTTGATACTGATTCTAAACCCTTTGTAAACATGAACAGGCACAATCGCTTTTATTATCTAATCAGACTGTCAATCATAAAAATAAATAAATAAATCTATGAATAAATAACACTTCCTACAGTAATACCACCCCTCCAAATTAAAGGTTTGCATACTGAACGCTGCCTTTGTACAGTTGTGACTTTTCAAAGTAAAGTATTTCTGTATTTTTGCTAACTGCTAACATTATTTCCCAGAAATCAGTTCTCCTTTGCTGCTGTAAAACTGTAGCTGTCAGTGGTTGTGCAGCACAACTTCCTGTGTAGGCTACTATTTTAGAGCAGTGAAGAAGAATTGATTTCTGGGGAAACTGCTGTTTTATCTGAGTGTGAAACTGTAGAGTTTATTAATAAATTACATGATATCAGATCAGTCATAGACTTACATACTCACTGATACCTGATCCAGTATTTGAGCAGGAGTGTTTCTGATCCAGTATCAGTATCAGAACTACTCAAACAAAGTTTTGTACATTTTGTTTGTCTGTTGTAATTTAAAACTTTTCACCAGCTCAGACTGATCACTGTCTCAGACACTTCAGATACTGTTAGTTCTGCTGTTTGGGTTTGAGTCTTAATATTTGGCCCCAACGTGAAGGATGATCTCAGATATCGTAACAGCAGGAGGTTCTTCAGAGAACAAACCCCGTCCCTCTGACTGTAAATATTAACCTCACTTTGACTCCTTCATGCAGCTTCCCCTCAGGGATCAATAAAGGTCATCTGATCGATCAGTTATCTATACGGATATCTGGCTGAATTAAATATTTATAACACTGAATGAAGACATGTTAATTTTCAGTGCCTGTTTAAAATCTGTAAGATTTTATGTTAAACATTTTGCTTTTCAAAATAATGTTCACCCTCTGCTCTGCTTTTATTTTGAAGTTTCTCTGTTGATTTAGCACATTTGGATGCAGCCACACACACACACACACACACAGTCATTAGTGTCTGTCAGCAGGAGGATCAGCTGAGAGAAAAATAAGAAAACTGTGCTGGTGGTCAGGAGGAAAATCAATATGTCCATCTTTACTGTAGGGAGGGGGGAGGGTGGGCATGGGGAGGAAGAGAAGAGAAGAGAAGAGAAGAAGAAGGGGCGAGGAAGAGAGAATTGTGGGTAAATCCTGTCTTCAAATTAAAATCATCAAAGCATCAAAAAAAACAAAATATATTGTTATTGTTGTGTTTGTGTGTGTGTGTGTGTGGGAGAGAGCGTGTACTTGCTTGTGTGTATTTTTCAATGTTTCCCGATTTTCGTCGTAAAAACAATCAATTGATCGACCAAATGGGACTAAACTGACTTGAATTTATCGTGTGTGTGCGTCTTCGTGTGTATTTGTATGTGTATGTGTATGTGTTCTTCACACACGCAGACACACACACACACAGCCTGGTGATCTGTGTCCGACATGAGGACTTCTTTGTTCAGACCTGAGGTCAACAAATCCTATCGGTTCCATCTGATGGATGAATGGACAAGGCTGCAGTGTGTGTGTGTGTGTGTGTGTGTGTGTGTGGAACAGAGTGTGTGGGGGGGTTTTAGCCCGTCCATCAGCTATTAGCCACCACATTATCTCCCGTTAGTCGTCTCATCTCTAACTCAAAGAGAATGAATAAAGAAGACTTTACTCCTCAGAAACACCCAAAAGAAAGGAGGGAGGAGAGGGGGGAGGAAGGGGGGAGGAAGAGGAGGGCAGGGTTGCAATGAAGAAAAAAAAAACGCAGAAGAAGAAAATCTCCAATTCATTGAGATCAAGTCAATAACACTGTAATATTTATGAAGGCTGGAAGCCAGGCTGCCCTAAAACCCAAACTCCAGCAATCCTGAATTATAAATTGGTATTGATTTGTGTTGTGGGTGAGTGAGCTGCAGTGTCTGTCTGTGTGTGCGTGCGTGTCTGTGTGTGTGTGTGTGTGTGCAGCAGTAAGATGCAGCTCAGCTGCTCGATTGTTTTCACGCTTTCACAGAAAAAAAAATTGTGGAGCTGCTTGTTTGGCAACATTTTGTAGTGCAGAGAAACGTACAGAGAAGGTGAAGGTGTGTGTCTGTGTGTATATATACTGTATGTACCTGTGTGTAAATGTGAATATAGTCACCTATGTAAACCTCAGAGCAGCATGACCAGCACTCTGCTGATGCTGAGCTTCTCCTCTCTGCAGGAAACCTCACGTTTACGTGTCTTTCCTTCCTGTTTCATTGGCCTTTACACAGTTGGACTGACCAATCAGCTTGGTTAACACTCAGGTCTGTACACGAGACTCCAGAAGTGTCCACACTGCCTTAAGATTTATTTACCTGGAGTAAAGAACAGGTGTCGCATCATCAGTGTCACTGTGAAAATCATTTTTTATATGACTAAGTGGATTTTACTAAAAAACTTTCAAGTCACTTCATTTATTTAGATGTTTAGACATCTAGGCGACATCCGCCACTAGATGTCGCCTAGTAACAAAACCTGACTATGATTAATAATAACCTTCTGCACAAATGACGTATGGGCTCATTTTTTATAGGACGACAGACTCCACCAGACTGAGAACATCACACCGCGTTGGGTGGAGTGAGCAGGAGAATTGAAACAGAGTCAACTTTACGAGAGAAGAAGAAGACTGACCTGTCAATCACTGAGCTTCCACCAACACTGGAACCTCATGTGCTCTAATGTAATGACAGCATCAGTCTTTAAATCTCAACTGGATCATGACTAGGTTCAGTAGAAACACCAGTGAACTCAGTAAAAACTGTGTGTGTGTGTGTGTGAGTGTGTGTGTGTGTGTGTGTGTGTGTGTGGGTGTGTGTGTGCGTGTCTGTGTTCTGACGTGTGTGTTTGTGGAGCTGTAGTTTTTTGACTGCATGTGTTGTACGTTTTGTGTTTGTCTCCTTCAGCTTCAATGTCGGAGCGACATCAAATATGGATGACGCTACCTCCTCCCCCGGCGTGCTGTGTTCACGCCCATAACACACACACACACACACACACACACACACACACACACACACTCAGCTGATCCTGGCTGTGTTTAGCCTCGGCGCTGAGGTGAGGCTGATGGACGCCCACTGTGGTGTGAAGGGATTACACGGCTCGGTACGGCAGGTAGAAACACACTCTGTCATGCTTTGGAGCGGCTGCTGAGAGTGTGTGTGTGTGTGTTTTGTCTACTACTGTGTATGATGTCATTAAAGTGGTTCAGTGTGTACAGTGCAAGAGAAAGAAAGTCAACACTTTCAAATGATCTGCCTTCATGTAAAAATTCATGAAAAATACAATCTATTTGAACTAATAAGACAAATCATTGTGTTGTTCTTGTCCAAACATTCTCAGAGTAGTTGGAAACAGTGTGTAAACCCACGACTAATGACGTCAACAAAAGCTAACTTGAGTCAGGAGTTATCAGAGCTGGAGTCAGTCAGAGGAACCAGTTTGGAGGTTGTAGGTTAGAGACACTTTGATTTTTAAAAAAAACACTGAACCAGGCCTCACAACAAAGATCTTAGAGACTGGGGATGAAGAAGAGTTGTTGATGGTGATGATGAAGCTGAAAGGGTCACAGAGTTCAGATCTTCATCAGTCCACAGTCGGACAAACTGTCTATAGGCGGAGATGATTCAGTTCTAGAGGTCCAGCTGGGATGACTCCAACAGCTCAACAGAGACGATCAGTCTGACCACAGTCTGTAAATAAAGATGGACGCAGCCTCTGTGAGGTCACCCACAGGTTTTGAAGCTCAGAGTGAGCTGCTCCACTGTCGCCATCTTGGCAGTACCTGACTCCACCCCTAACTCCCAGCTAATCCAAAAATGGTCAAAGAGGTGTGGCGTGTGTGGAGCATGTGCTCACCCACCTGTCACTCAAAGAGGCCCCGCCCTCAATTCTACATAACTTTAGGCCTTAATAAAATGGAAACACCTGCGTACAGTTGTCATGAAGAAGGAAATGAGCTATACAGACCAAAACTGTTTTTGTACCAGGCTGTAAACATGTTTATTTCTGCTGTAAAGTTGGACATTTTAACATGGGAGTTGGAGCCAGACTCTCGTGGCCACTAGAGGAACTGCAGGTTTTAGCTCTTCACTGTTGGCTGTACCTGAAGTTTGTCAAAGAGCACCTTCACTCTCCACAACACTCCTGGGAAAATGTTTGATAGCCAGATGAGACTGAGGCTGAAGTGTTTCTGTGTGTCATATAAAAAGGGCTCTGCACATCAACATTCAACATCCTCCCACAGGTGGGAGCCACCCTAAACATCAGAGTAAATCCACCTTCTGGAGTGGTCCAGTCAGAGCCCAGACTCTTTAATGGGCAACACAAAGATTATATCCGATTATAACTAAAGTGTAAACCAGGTCACTGGGTGGCACATCTGACAAACAGTTCTTAATTCAAGTTCTACTTTATTGTTTTTGGAGCTTTCGACCACACTTTTGGTCTTCCTCAGTGGCTGGAGTTTGCTTTGTAACAACTGACGACCCATTCTCAAAGAAGATTGTGAGATAGAGTAAACCTAGTAAGACCACATAGAGTTAAAACTGTTTTCATCAAAGTGCTACAGAGAAACGGAGAGACAGACGGGTGTTTTGGTCGTTATGTAACCCACACCGTCGTCTCTCCTCCCCAGCGGCCTCCTCTCCTCCTGCGACGCCCCTCTCCTTCTCCCCTCCACCTCCCCCCATCACCCCCATATCACATCCCTCCATCTTTATATAGAAATCAATACCCTCTTAATCTGCCCTCCTCTCTCCTCTCTCTCCCCCCAACTGTCTCATTCTCACCCCTCCATCACCCCCCCACCTGTCCATCCACACCTCACCCCTTCCCTCACCCATCTTCTCCATCTCGCTTCCTGCTGTCGTCCTGTCTGGACTTGCCCGTCTCACATTTCACTCTTCACACCATGCGCACACACAACACACACACACACACACACACACACACACACACACACACACACACACACACACACACACACACAACACACACACACACACACACACACACAACAGCGTTGTTTATTTATTTATCTACAGAGAAAACTCAGTAAGCTGCTGTTTCTGCCTCAGGTTGTGTTTTTATGTTTTTCTGAGGTTAAATGTGCTGAAACAGTCTGAATATGAAATTATGTTTTCATTTATAATGGAATATAAATACCAGTGCATTCATTTTGACAAAGCTTCTGTGGAGCATGTTTAATGCCTGTTTATTTGTTTGTGGCTTCATTTCCTTGAATGTTTTTAATGTAGACTACACACATTTCTGTACATTAGGACTGTAATGAATGTTTATTTTCATTATCTATTAAATGTTCTGTCTAAAAAATAAAAAATAAAATAAAAATGTCAGATCTTTTATTAAAAGTATGAACATCACAGTGTAAAAATATATGTTACAAGTTTAAAAAAAGTAAAAGTACATCAAAATATATTCAAAGTACTATAAGTGAACGTACTCATGAGGATTATGATTCTTGATTTATTGACGAGTGTGCTGGGAAGATTAATCTATAATAATACATCAGAAGTCAGTTGATTATATTGTGTATCAATATTTGAATCTGCAGAGTAACTAGTAACTAAAGCTGCATACAGGCTGCAGGTGAATGTAGTGGAGGGAAAATGCGGTGAATTAGAAGTGTAGAATAGCATGAAATAATAACATACCAGTACTTTAAATTTGCACTTAGGTACAGTAGATGGTGACTTTCCACCACTGGTTTTTCAGTCCAAGGTGATAACTTCAGATGTGTGTTTTGTCGACCAACAATCCAAAAAGACTCAGTTGATAATGTAGAAGACAAAGAAAACAGCAAATATTCACATCTGGATCCAGAACAACTGATCGATTGATTTTTAATTCATGATGTCAGCTCCACTGTGCGTACAACACTTGATGGTCTGATTGCACCCACACCTTCCATCAGCCCAGTCTTCAGAGTAATCACGTTCATTCTAATGAATAATTTTTCTAAATGTTCTTATTAAACATAAAAATCAAGTTTTGCAGACCTTCAAGACAGTACCTATGGTAAACATTTTCCTTTAGCTTCCACATTTGCTCTTTAAAACATACTCATCATCAGGAAACTCACACCGTGCAGAACTCCATTTAGAAAATCCCAATTTTTATGAAACAAAGCTGATCATTCTCCTATGGGACAGAAGTCTCAGCAGCTGATTAAACATCTTCTTGTCTTTGATGATGACATTGAAACTTACTTATTAATTTCATAATAAAGTTCTGAGAGCATTTTTGCTTGATTGACAGAGTCTCAGCCTATCACAGTCAGCAAAGGGGACTGCTGAAGGGAAATGCTGCCTGCACACAAAGCATAACAACAAATCCTCCAATACTCTGCAGACCTGATTCAGTAATTAAATATCTTCGGAAATATCTCTGGACAATACTCTTCACTCTTGTAACTTTCTGTACTGAATCAGGCTTTTCTTAAAAATTCAAACAGCGATTTAAATATAGTAGAAATCCTACTGGATCCAGGACCTGACTCTGTTTGATGAGATTCTACATTTCAGTGACTGTGCTGTGACCATAAAGTCCCGGTTTGATTCTGGGCTCAGACCTTTGTTCCCATCTCTGTCTCTCTGCCATGACTCCCTCTCCTCACACTCCCCTTTAGATCGAAGCTTAAGATTCAGCATTAAAATACTTGACAAACCGAAAAAAACAAAATTAGTAAGAAAGAGATAAAAAAAACATGAAGAAAAAACAATCACCAGTGATCAACTGTCCTCTGACAGGAACCGGCAGAAGAGCCAAACCAACGTCTGCTAACACGCTAACATGGCTGCACACACACCCACACACCCACACACACTCCCCTCCCCCACATCTGCTTGCGAGGCAGGAACCCACGGATGGTCGTCCTTAATTAGCCACACCGCACTCATATTCCTGATTAAACCACTGCTGTGTGTGTGTGTATGTGTGAGAGATGGAAGGTTATCAGTGCATTCTTAATTGGGAAAACACTCGAGTGATTAACAGGAGGAAGAGGGCGAGCGAGCTTGAGAATGAGTGGGAGAGAGGGAGAGAGAAAGGAGATGTTTCTAATCAGAGCAGAGTGTTGATGCTCTGAATACTAACAGCTCTGACCAACAACTGAACAAACCCAATTCACTCAACTGTTAGGGCCCGACTCACCCAACATGGGGCCTGGGGGCCAGTTATTATTAGTGGAGGGTAGCTAAGGTCTATCATCTGAGTAAGTTAGGGTGGGGTCTGAGGACAAGTTAAAAAAAAAAAATAATAATCTGTGTGTGGGAATGGTGCATTGGTGCATAGTAACAACCAGCACTACTGTGGGGGGGCGATTTACACCAGCAGGTTGCACACCCACCCCTCCCCTTCCCTCTGTGAAAGCAGCAGCAGTTGGTGCTGATGTTGGATGTCAACAAGAGGATCAGTGAACAGAGATCGATAACTTTTCTCTCACACTGACCACGGGGGGGGGGGGGGGGGGGGTATTAGTGACATCACAATGTGTGTGTTTGTGTCTGTATGTGCATGATCACATGTGTATTTGGCTGCATCGCTGTGTGTTTGAAAATGTAAAACCTGTGTGTGTGTGTGTGTGTGTGTGTGTGTGTGTGTGTGTGTGTGTGTGTGTGTGTGTGTGTGTGTGTGTGTGTGTGCGCATGCGCGCGTGCGTGCAGTGAAATTAACAAGGTGATTTGCCTTGAGGGGGTGAGGTGCATGCTGGGAGGGGGATTTGGTGAAGGGAAGGAAAGGGGAGAGGAGGTGGGGGAGTGGGCTCCCGAAGTTCCCATGATCCCCTGGTGCTGGAGTAGGGAGTGGTGGGGGTGTTTGGGGGGGGTGTCTCCAGCTGAGCACTGCTGGATGTTGACACTGAGGCGGCTAACGAAGCTGCAGGTGGTGATGTAATCACATTTGGCCTTAACTCCTCAATCCAATTAAGAGTCAACAGGAAGTGGGAACCAGGGGGTGAAGAGGGCGCGGTGAAGGTCTGAACCGAGAGACGGGACAAGTTCTGGACCAGGAGGAGACCAGGACCAGAAGTAGCTGCATCTTTGTATTTAAAGTGAATCACATTTTGCTGCACACAGATGTTAACAAGCAGCAGTGGCAGAGGAAGAGGAGGGGGAGGAGGATGTGTAGGTTGTGTTTGCTTTTCTTTTACTCCTCGTCCTGAAATGACTCTGAGAGTCTGGGACTGATTTCAGATTGACACGTGTCGTCATCCAAACTAAGATAAAACTTGTAAACTCAACAAATCTGGACTCATAAGCTCCTCAGTCTACCAGGAGAGCTGACCTCCAGCATCCACCCCCACCACCACCACTCCTCCTCTCTCTCTCCTGTGGGAGACACCCCGGGCCACTGAACATTTCTCCCTGGATCACATCAAACCTGACCGAGCCCCGAGGGCCCCTGCAGGCCCCAGCTACACCAGGGTCTAATGGAGACGCCCAGACAGGTGGAAGCAGGAGGGGAGTGGGGGATTCAAGGGGACAGGTTACTACCTCCCAACCTCCTATCTCCTGCCCCAAACCTCCGCATACACAACTATGAAAATAACCCCAGCTCTCTGGAGTCGCTCAGATTCCTCCTCCTCTCCCTCCTCTACTCCCCTTCCTCCTCCTCCTGAACACAAACAAACGACTGATACTGTCGTTTTTCTAGAGGACATTTTCTGGAAAACAGGGGCAGAGGTCAGTCATGAGATCTGACACACACACACACACACACACACACACACACACACACACACAGTGTTAGTCATTTCTCTGTGCTATTCTTGTTATTCTTCTTGGCCACATAAAGTAAACACAACTCCAAAAACAGGACTGATACTTGACCTATGACCTCTCTCTCTCTGTTTCCCTCCACATTTAAACTAATCCATTAAAGCATAAAAAAAAACTTACCACTAAATAAAAAAAGAAAAAAACACCAAAGCTCAGAGAAAAACTCTGAGCTCAGATGTGAGGCTTTAATAACTGAACATTTTTACAAAACAAATCAAACAAACCAGCTGTGACGACAAACAGATGAAGATGATAAGAAGTAAACCAGCTGAATGAAGATCAATGTGAAGATTGATCAGAACTGACCGGTGCTGACTGGTGTTTAAGGTACAGCAGCTGTTTACAAGTTGTAAACGTCTAAAATAATTTTCACAAAGGAGAAATAAAATGTTTTGGACTTTTCAAGTCAAATATCATCAGATGTAAGATGTTAACCAGTGTGTGTGTGTGTGTGTGTGTGTGTGTGTGTGTGAGACACCTGTGGTTGTGTGTCGGTGAATAATTCAGTCTGAACACCAGGCCACCTGCTGCGGCGTCCCACCTCCATCTATATTTCACAGCCCAGCATCAACCACAAACACTCACACCAAGTTAGCCCCAAACTCAAAACAGATGCAGGATGTCAGCGCCATGAAGGCACCGCTGCCATCCAGTCAGCTCTCGTCCACTCTGACCTCGTCCTGCCATCCTGTCAGCCGCACAGCGGCAGCCTGAGAGGCTGAAACCACCGCAGCCAGCAGCAAAAAGACACCTTCGTGGTCATGTTCATGTGACATCATGCGTCTCACTGATGCGATTGAGAAGCTGTTGTTTCCCGTTCCTCCTGATGTTTTTAGTGAAACTAAAACCTGGAGATGTGAAAATGCATCAGTGCTTTTTGTGAACTGGTGTAACTGGTGTTCAAATATAAAAATATAAAACAACACTGATTAGAGATCTTCAAAGCTGGTACAGGCTTCAAAATAAAACGGCATCAGTCCAACCTGACCCCCTTTTCCCCTTGATGCATTGCTCCTTCAGTTTCTCTCCATGAAGCCACATTAACACGTCATCGGCTCATCGGTTTCCTTCAATAACCGACATGAACCTGAAATCATGTCGCAGCAGTTAACCTGTGTGTCTGCCGTCACCATGAACCTTAAGTCAAATTACCCACAAACCCCTGCAGCAAAGTCCTGAACCCCTCCCTCTGATCCAGTCTTCCTCTTCTTTCCCCCCTGTCTCTCCCTTCAATTTTAGCCTCGCCTGCCCAGTAATGTCCTGCTTTTATTGTAAATCTATACTCTTAATCTGGCCGGCTCCAATGGGCCTCGCTCGGCCAATCAATACACTACGATTGCTGGGAAGGGTCCACAGGGGCAGATAACCCCCCCCCACCACCACCACCACCACCACCACCCACCCCCCTGTGGAGTTAACCCTCCATGGGGTCCAACACTCACACAAACACACAGGCAGATTGTACTTGACTTGAAGCTTCATGTCGGCCATTTTGAGACCGAGCTTTCATCCGAAGAAGAACTGACGAACTTCACTTAAAGGAAGATTTCACCCAAAACCTCCAGACTAAAGGAGCCTGTACAGGTCTGGAGACCAGCAGCTGGGGTCTGTTTGAATGTGGAGCTCTGTGACTGGATGATTGTAAGTGAAATGCACCCTGGGAGTCGTAGTCTCTTCTTCAGTTTGATGGTCCACAGGCGTGTTTTGACTTGTTATCAAAGAACCAGTTGTTTTCTAACACAGCTGTTCATCTTCTGTTCTGACGATTCAGCCACTGAAAGTCTGAAGAGAGTAAAAAAGTATCAAACATCTACAGAAACTTTGCTTCACGTTTTCCATTTCTTGTCCCTGCAGTGATCAGGAGAACTGCTCTGTCTTCAGATAAAAATAGAATTTCTGTCTGTGTCATATGATTTTTAATATCAACTGTCTATAAGGGCAGAGGGTTTTTTCAACCCTCTGATACAACCAATAGGAGTGTCTCCTGAGACAGTCCTATAGTGGCAGGCATACCGGACTTTGGTTGTAATGGTTACAATAATAAACAGGAGCTGTGTCCCAATTCAGGGGCCGCATCCTTCGGAGGGTGCATTTGAATACCGAATACCTGTGCGACTAGGCTGTCCTATTTCACAGGCTTCTTCAAATGCAGCCTTTGTTGCTTTTTTGTTGCTGTATAAAATACGTCACCTCACTTTTCCATTTGCTCCTGCCATAATCACTACAACCACTAGATGTCGCCTAGCAACAAAACCTAACTATGGGTCATAATAACCTGCTGCACAGACGACTTGTTTTTTACAGGACAGTCTCAATCCTACATGTAGCAAGTTTGGTTCACCAGTTTTACCAACATTACCAAGTGGGCAAATGCCCTGGGGCCCCACAACTCCAAGGGCCCCCAAAGTTTTGGTTGAGATTTTTTTTAGGAATATAAAGAATTCAGTCTCCATAGTCAATCTGCCCATGTGATGTAGTATAAACAGGGCGTTTTACAGAAGTTTATGATTCCTGAAGGATCCACATAAACGAGTCCTCAGTTGTGACAACAGCTGATCATCACCTTACTCCACACAAAAGCAAATATGGTCTTCATATTCAGTATTTGTCCTTTAGGTTTCTTTTTTTCCCACTGCACATGAACAGAGCATAAACCAGACATATAAACTGATGCTCTGACTGTTTCAAATTCAGTAAGAACCTTGAGAGCAACAGACAGAAACATTTTAACCTGGATAAAATAAAAGACTAAAATCTTATGTGTAGGAGAACAAACCAATAAAAACACTCCCTCTCGGGTGCGTTTGATCTAAAATCCTGAGCTGCTTCCTGCTGAAGCGTCTCTTTAAATCAGACCTTCCTCTCTGTCTGCTGACGCCTCGCTGGCATTTCAGCTCCCACGAGACAATAAAGCATCTTAACTGTGAGACAAAGACGCTGTGCAGGAGCTTCTTTGTGCAAATGATGATTAATTCTCAAAACAGTCAGCACTTAAAAAATAACAGGCGCTTGCTTTTAACCTCCTCAGCTGTGATTTTCTCCTGGATGGTTCACAACATCAGGACTTTATGTTTAAATACAAGCTGCTGCAAAGCTGTTAACACCTGCACACTGACACCTGATCCAGTCAAATGTCTCTCCCTACATTTCTGATCGTGTCATCAGTGGGAGGGGCTAAGACACAGGGGTAAGTGGGAAGTTACTGGAGGTCAAAGGTCATCCTCCATCACTCCAAACTCACCTCTCTACAGATGACATCAAAGCTGCAAATGGTGTTAGAGGAACAAGTGGTGATCTCTGTGTGTGTGTGTGTGTGTGCGTGTGTGTGTGTGTGTGTTTGGGGGTCACAACCTCGATGTAAGGCCCGACCATTAAAGCAAGAGGTGATGGTCAGACAGCAGAGGATGGGGGAAGAGGGGGGGCTGAGGCAGGTGGCGGCAGCAGTGAAGAGGTGTGTTCTGGGTAATTAGAGCTCGGCCTCCTCGTATGCTCTGACACTCTGTGGCAATTTATTGCCCCACTCGGGCAACTTGGCCACCCATCTAATTGCAATATTAGCGTGTAATAACGGCAGTGTTACGGCGATCCGTCAGCACCGCGTTCTGCTGCCTCGGCAGGATTTCGGCCATTAACCGGCAAACGGAGGAAACAAAGCGACCTCTGAGAGGAACATCACCGCACATTTATATTCACACACACACACACACACACACACACACACACACACACACACACACACAGGCTGACAGCAGCTAAAGAAATGTGAATCTATAGATGAAGATCACGTGATGTTATGGAAATCTCCAGAAAAGCTACTAAATGGATCATATGGTGAGGCTGTTATTTCAAATCACTTTATCAATATGTGTCATGTAACACACTTCAGGTTAATCCAGTTAATTAACAGCCTAACAAGTGCAGGTCCTTCATCATGTTGATATAAAAACCAATATCAGCATAAATCAGCTGCTCATTGATCTGCAGCACCAGGACTCCCAGTGTTCCCAGCATGAACCAGTACATTCAGCTGTGATTCACTGGAGGAGAGGTGAGGTGAACACGCACACTCTTGTGAAAGTGACTCACAGCAAAGTGTGTGATGTATATATTTTTGCTGTATTTATACAAACACTGGTTTCTCATATTGACATCAACAGAACCTTATTTCAAGAGGACAGGTGAGACAGGTGAGAGACTGAGATTTAACGTGCGACTTCTTGGTGTGACCACACCAAACTCCGTCCTCTGAGAAGACTGTGAGATGCTGTTGAAAGCTCTGAAAAAGCTAGTAAGCGGACCTTTGTAAGACCAGTTTTTTTGTGTGTTGTTGCTTGTTGCAGGACAGAGAAAAAAAATCTGACAAAGAAGAACAAACGAAAAAGGACAAGAAAGACCAGGATGTAGAGGTAAAACAGATACATCACATAGATCTGTGTGTGTGTGTGTGTGTGTGTGTGTGTGTGTGTGTGTGTGTGTCAGTTTGATTTACTTCAGCAAGGCGTGAATTTACAACATTAAACTGCTTTACTGTAGCTACTGAGCTACATCATTTGCATGATGGGTCACTAAACACAGTAAACCCCCCACCCCACCCCCCACCCACGCCCCCCCACCCACGCCCCCCTCCCGTGTGCGTGTGTGTGTGTGTGTGTTTAAGTGTGTAGCAGAGGGAGTCACAGTAATAAATTCTGCATTTCTTAACAGCAGCTAAAATGCAGAGAAACAAGCAGAGCTGCAGTAAATCACTAGCAGGGTGTGCGTCTGCACATATATGTGTGTGTCCGTGTTACTGTGTGTGTGCATGTCCATTAATATGCCTACAATAACTCTATGTGTGTGTGTGTGTGTGTGTGTGTGTGTGTGTGTGTGTTCCCTGGGTTAGTGGACTATTCTCATCGTCCTGTCGTGTCCTAATTAAAGCAGAGAAACAACGAGGACCATGACCAGCGAATAGAAAATCCCCTCCACCAGCACATGTTGTTACACAACACACACTGGCACTAGTTAAACACACTACACAGCGGTGTGGTCTCAATGTGCAGCGTTACACTCCTCTGTATGTCTCAGGTTCCTAACCTGGAGGTTGGGACCCCCCAGGTGGCTGCAGGATAAATCTGAATGGTCACACAAAGGTGGCTCCAGGGAGGCTGAGCAGCTAGACTCTGGATTTCAAACTGCCTCTCCATCCACACATCTGGTGAAGCTCCACTCACTGGTGAACAAAACAAATGAACCTCTGCTCCTCACCACAACAGTCTGTTCGAGTCCATCTGAGACACAGCCAACACTCAGCAGCCTCACTAAGAAATGAACCTGTTGCACCATACTCCATCATCATTCATCATCACGAGGCGTCTGATTGGTCCAGATTCATCCTGCAGCAGGACACCAAGTCCAAACACCATAAACACCATATCTAACAGTTTAATATATTGACTGTGCAGGAACATGCACATGAAGCAGGCTGTGTATACGCTACATGTGCACATGTACATGCATGTACTGCACATCCACCTGCTGTATGTATATAATGTAACTTATAGCACCACGCACACAATATTGTGTTTGTTACAGGGTGTGCATGTCTGCAGGTATTTGTTTGTTTGTTTGTCTCTGTGTAGATCACTCTGAGATCCACCACGAACCAGATTCACTGCTTCCTGATTCTCATTTAGAAAACAAAGCTGATTCTGATGATTAACATGGGTCTTTATATGTGACTTCACTGAAAGCTTCTGGAAACTGGAGTCAAAACTGATTCTGATGATTAATCAGTTTTTTCAAAATAATGAAATTTTAAAAATATATTTTTATTTAGCCAAAAAAAAAAAGATTATTTATGGATTTTTTTCTTGTCTTTGCTCCCTCATCAGAAAATTCTGGACAGTTCAGTCTCTGTCCTCCTGTCTCATGTCTGTATGTCTGTATGTGCTGTGGAGGAGGTGGGGGAGTGCGTGTGTGTGTGTGTGTGTGTGTGTGTGTGTGTGTGTGTGTGTGTGTGTGGGTGGGGGGAGGGGGGGTATGGAGTTCATCTCATGTGTGACAGAAACACAGAGAGGTGACAAAACCTCTAAAAAACACCCATCAAACACACACACCCTGAGGTGAGAGGACACACCGCAATGTGTGTGTCTGTGTGTGTGTGTGTGTGTGTGTGTGTGTGTGTGTAGACACACTGACATGTTCCATTCTAACATGTATGAGCATGTGTGTACTTTATGCATTTTCTCTTTTCTATGTGTGTGTTTTCAGAGAGTGTGTGTCTGCACTCATGCAGCAAATGACTGTGTATCACCTGTGTTTTGTGTGTGTGTGTGTGTGTTTGTGTGTGTGTGTGCGTGTGTGTGTGTGTGTGTGTGTGTCCTGGCCACAGTCCAAGGCCTCTCTAACGAGCCAACATGGACTTGGTACCGACCCCCTCCCCTGCCCCCTCCGTCCTCCCCTCTGACCTCCTCTGAGGTCATTGGCTCCCACCACTGCGACCTGACCAATCACAGCCGGGCGTTGTGACAGACAGCCGCCGACTCCAAGGACGCGGCGGGCAGAGGGATTAGACGGCGAGGACGAATGTTAATAAGGGATTGTGATGCTGATGTTTGTGATTGGCCGTCGGGTTAATATTCACACTGAGGGACGAGGACGAGGTGTTTGTGTGTTTGTGTGTAGTTTTTGTGGCACTGGATGAAAAATGAATGAAGGAATCATCAGCGACTGAGAAACCAGAGGAAAAAGAGGCTCCTGCAGAACTTCATTCAGAATCCTCCTGTTTTTAAGTTTCCTTCAGTGTCACAGTGATCCAGTGACAGTTGTCTGTAGATCATGATACACTGCGGACAGGAGCTGATCACAGCTGATTCAGCTGCTTTAATCACAGTTTGACTGAATGTGAACTAACCTCTGCCAACAAAGAAGATAATCTGTGGTTACTTTATAACAGATAAATGTGTTTTCAATGTTACCAAGAATATTAACTTTACATTAATACAGAAACAGGATAAATTCTGAGGTTTAAAAAAAGATCCAATGAACTTAAGCGAATCAAAAAAATCTAATCTAAATCCAGTTAAATGAAGAGATCACTGCTGAGATCCAGATCCTCTATAATCACATTTACATGTATGATAGTGTGATGGTTAATGTTCTTCCTGAGTGTTTTTAGGGTTAATTCTTTAAATAACATAGAAGATGAGGAGGAGATTGATGAGCTTTGATCGGCCCAGAGTTTTGTCTACAGGCTCTTCCATGACAAGATCCTGTATGTTACCTGGGGGGCAAATCTGAGGGCAACAACAGTCCACAGACAGAGAAACAGTTGTCTGTGCATGAGTAAAGAACAGGAGGGAAGTTAGAGGACGCAGACATCTGATGGGAGCCTTTGCTCGTGCTGCAGCATGTAAACGTTATTTTCCATGTGGTGTTAATTACTCAGTTCACACAGTCGAGCTTCATGTCGGAAGTGAGACGTGAGAAAGAAGTGAGACGCCAGAAAACACAAGATGCAGGAAGAAACAAAAACAGCTGATGTTGTTTGACAGCTGGATCAAAGCTTTCCACATTAAACATTAACACGTAGCAATGTTTTATTATTTTATTTATAATCTATTTAAGAGTCTAAAGATCGATTTACCTCCTGGTTTCAATTAATCTCAGTGAAAATCAATGTACAACGACAATGTGAGTCAGTTAATGGCAAGATATGACAAAGCTTCACTTTGATTTTCAGGTCAAAGTTCATGAAACCAGTTAAAGAGCTTTTTATTTTTTAAATCCAAGACAAAACAAAAGTTCATCATTCTCTTCCCAGCATCTTTGTTTGTTTATTCTTTGTCTTCTGGGTTAATTTTCTGACAACAAAAGTTCAGAAATGTCTGAGTGTCCTTGAAAGCACCACCAATAATACCATATGTAACCAAGGTTAAACATGAATTTTGAATTTAAACTTAAGATCTATATTTCCATGATAGCTTGGCGTCTCCAGCTGCTGATGAAGATCATGTGACACAATCAAAGGCTCGAGAACAGCTACTAAATGGACCTGAGTAAAAAAAAATATCCTCTTAACTATGGTCTACTTACAAAATCTTTTACACACTTTCAACCTTGTCTTAGGCTCTTCATTAAAAGATTAAGTTTTCAATGGAGGAATCTTCTCCTTTTTTATCTCTGGATGTCTTTTCCTCAAATGAAGAAGAAACTTTCATGTTCAACTTGTGCAAAGAAAAGAAGAAGAAGATTTTTCCATCTGCTCATGAAGAGTGTGGTTGACAGCTCTGGTAAAATCTAGTAAGTGGCCCTTGATTCAAACTACTAGTTACAAAGACAAGAAAAAATTTTCATGCTCAACTTTTAACCCAACAAGGACATGAAATCCTAAAACTAACCTTAACAAAGGACACCTAGGCAAAATTGTTTTAAGGATACCGAGATCTTGATGAACGTCCAGAAAAATATAGTCATTGAACTTTGAGTTAAGATTATTTTATCTGTTTGCAGCAGGTTTGAAGTCTCTGAAAGCTGATTTTCATATGGACTAAGTGAAACCAGCGGTTGATGACTGATCTGGAAAACAGGAAGCAGTAAATAAACTACAGGGCATAAACCACCAGTCCAGTGCTCCTGATCTGCGCTGTGCTGCGTTCACTGGCAGTGACCGGTCAGCGTTCAACAATCACAAGACAAGTGATGTTAAAAATCATTCATACTCAAACACCAACCAGAAGACTTCATCACATACAAACAAGAGAGTGAATCATTCTCAGGTGATTCTCTCTGTGAACTCAGCCGAACAGAAGTCAGTGAACGCACCTCTGCTGCACATCACAGAACGTAAACGTCACAGACAGGAAGTTAAATCACTTCATGTTAAACATGAACCCAAAACAACCTGATGTGAAATGAGAGTCCTGGTCTGAGCCTGTGAACCTGAACCCAACTTCACTCCACAGCGTATGTGTTGACAGATAGAAAACAGACAGGTGCAGAGCAGCAGAGAGACAGGTGACCAGGTGAGCTCCTACCTGTCGATGATGACGGGGTCGGAGGGCGTCTCGTTGCGGTTTCCGCAGCTCTTCTTGTCACAACACCGACTGGAAGAGGAGAAAATCCACATTCAGTATGACAAAACTCCCAGAGAACAGATTCTATGAGCTGAAGTTTTATTGTCATTGTTTTTATAACTTTTATTTAAACAGCAACATTTGACAAAGAGCCATGTTCTCTGGTTCTGCAACATCCTGTTCACACATCCTGCTGAATTCATGCCATGGTGGAATCTCACTCACATCAGCATCCAAGTCAGAGCCTGAGAAACTCTGGTTTGATTAATCTGACACTAAAGAAGACGGATGTGACTGAGAAACTAAACATGGACGTCAATTAAAGTAGTGAGAGCCAAGTAAAATGGATTCACACAGTTTTAAACCCCCTGAAATTCTCCAGATGAATTTAACCTGAGAGCGTCTCTGACTCCAGAATGGACTTTATACATTTCTATTTTGAAACAGACTCTTGTGGTAAATTGTTTAAATAGCTAATAGTGACTTTTTAATTGTTGTCCCCATAACATATCCAACAAAACCTAAAGAGACAATTATCTGTCAACAAACCCACAACAAAGACAAGATATGACCACTGACTGTGTCTGTCCTACAGCCCAGTTTAGACGCTCTGTTTCTTTACTGGAGAACTTCCAGTTTTCTACTTTTCCTCTTCCACATTTCAGAGGGAGATTTTTGTACTTTTTACTTCACTGCATTTATGTGACAGCTGGAGTTAGATTCGCATTTCAGATACAACATCAGACAAACATGGCTGCTGGTAAGCAATGCTTGATTTTAGAGGATCATAAACTATGAATAATATTCACCAAAGTTTCCTGGAGAAAAAACAAAAAAAAACGTGTTTGGTACAAACTGTGAGCAAAACAGAGACAGTGAATGAGTCAGTAAATGATACAGTTCAACATGTCTGAAAAAAAACATGATGATAAATTAATGAATATTTATTTGATATAAACTGAGCAGATGTTTGAAGGTAATTTTTCTGGATATTAAAACTCTACACATCTGATTAACAAAATAAAAAAAACTTAAAATCAGTTTTTCCTAAAGTAAAAACCAAACTACAGAACATAAGACCTGCAAAATAATTCAGTATCTAAATGATGTCAACTTTTATTTTGAAAAAAAAAAAGCTTTGTTTCGGCTCCCCACACACACAAACACACACACACAGACACGCACGCACGCACGCACGCACGCACGCACGCACACACACAGAGTCAGTGTCCAGCTGGGTGCGGTCCAAACCAAGGTCACTAACAGTTGGCCGATGCCCAGAGATGGAGACACCGCTGTGGATCCCCCTCACCCCTCCACCCCCTCCTCCACTCCCACGACAACCCCCGGTGCTGTCGCCCCTGACAACCAGCCAACCAAACGGACGGCTGCTCGCCAAACAGCCATCCAGGTAGCCAGAGGGCAAACCAGCCAGTAAGCATTTCATTCACTCAGCCTCTGACTCCAACGTTGCACCAGCCAGACGACCAGAGGCTGAGCCACAGTCTGTGGAGGCATCCACAGGGAGGAGGGAGTGCTGGGTTTCTACTTCAGCTCTGCAGGGGACGGGTGGGGCCGAATGAGGCTGTCGGTGGCATGGGTCAGTGTGGCATGTCGAACAGCAGCAGACTGAATTCAGCACATTTATATCCATCAGACAGGAGACGATCACTCAGACCGGGATGGTTAACTGAGGTAAATACTGATCTTTAGAGAGGACAGGTGAGACTACAGAGGCTGGGACAGAGTCACCATTTGTCATGAGTCAGACTCTGAAGACAAACACGTCCTAAACTCATCATTTTGAACTGGTCACCATATTAAATACCATTTTAAATGTTAGAAGAACAGTTGGAAGATATATAACAGTCAGTATTTTAATTTACAGATAAAAATGAATCATTTTATAGACATATTTATGTTTATTTATAAATAAAGTGATTAAAGATAATGGCTTTATTTGTTAAATCAGACTCATCAGCAAATTTGGTTTTACGACTTCATTAACAAACCAAAAAAAAACAGTTTTATTGGTTTGTTATTGAGTTTTAAGAATAATTTATTTTTCTTGAAGACATTCAGTATTTTTACAGCCCTGAGCACTGACTACATCAGACTACATGATACTACAGGTGTGTCTGAGGTGTGAATCAACTGTTCATTAACAACAGTGGTTCCTGCTACAGAGGTTAGCATAGATGCTGCTGGAGCATCAGCTCTGTCAGAACTGGACAGCAGAGACTTCTCTAATTGGAAATGATGTTTCTGCTCTCACAGAATCTGATTGGTTGAAGTTGTGGTTACAGATGGTTCATCCAATCTGCTATCAAGTGTTTTAATTCGTCTAGTATAAAAAAAAAAATCATTTACATCCCAAAAAATATAATAGGTTTAAAAAAGATATTCCACTGTCATACAGTATATAAATAAAAGAAACAGATGCATTAAAAAGATCTGTCAAAAAATAATTATCTGTCTAATAATAATCCATTAATATAAAATAGGATACTAAAACTGAGATGTGTCGTTCTGCAGCACAGTCGGATTTATTTCTAACAGTTTTTAGAAATAATACTTTCACCCTTTAACATAAATTTAACTTCAGTACTTTTACTTTTATTTTTAAATGATACTGCTGATGTCCTTACTGTTCTTAACAAGAAAAGGATGTGAGTCTGAGTCACTCTCAGTTTAAATAAAGTCAAACTCATTCATCCTCAGAGGAAACATTCACAGTTTTCAGCCTCCAATGAGACAGAGATGTAGGAAATTTGTCAAAATTAATTTATAACACTAAACATCAGCAAGTGCCGGAGCTTTCTGAAATGTAAATGTGCAAATCTGACAGACGTGATCCATCCATCATTAATAACAACAACACTATCTTCACATAACATCTCATTTTCTTTCTATAATCCTCTGACAAGCTGCCGAGCACAATGAAGCCACGTCTTTTTTTTACCCTCTCTTATCGCTGTGAGTCATTAACATATCTTCCGGTAATTCTTAAAAATTAATCATATTGCATATGACCCGCGACGTCCAATTACACTCCTGCATTCGCCCCATGCTGTCCTGAATCAAATTGCCATTTGACAAACAAGCGTCAAATCGAGGCTTCGAATGCCAAATGAGACGCGTTATGAATCATTTATCACGCCGTTTGATCTCTAAGTACAGAAAAATCATAAACTAAGCGCTGTGTTTGTGTCCCCGCTGTCTCTCTGTCTCCGCATGGATGTGTATGTGTGACTGTTGCCGTAGAACGTGCCACAATAATTTATTCCCCCAGCTACTTGGAACCATTAGTGAAAGTTCCAGGAGACCAATTAGCATTGGAAACCCACTGGTGCTGCTGTGGTGACAACCTCCTCCAAACTGCCAAAGAAGTGTTATAAACAAACTGGACCCCAGGAGCACTGCCGGGGCCCCTCCAGGGACCCGGGGCCCCTTTCCAAAGACGAAAACAAACCTTGGCTGAGCGTCCACAATATCGCCTTAATGACGTTTCCCCCCGGGCCGCAAACAGGCTAACACCACGGCCGGCTAATGACTGAGAGGAACAACACACACAGACCTGAGAGGGAGTGTGAAGCCGTGAGGGTGTGTGAGTGTGTGTGCATGTGTGTGTGTGCGTGTGTGTGCATGGCTGAAAACTGGCAAAAACAAAACAAACAGTGTGTGTGTGCGCGTGTGTGTTGTTGCCACTGTCACTCATTTTGGCAGAGAGAGTTCATCCCTCGTTGCTGCTGCAGAGAGGCTCCTCAGGTTGCTGTACAGCCGCCACACACACACACACACACACACACACACACACCCTCACACACTCACACACTGGCCCCAAAAATAATTCAGCCACAGGAGCCAGTTTGGCCGGCGAGCCTCAGCCAGGCCACACAAGCATCATTACCACTGGCTGCTCCTCCTCGCCGCTCAGCAGCCACTTCAGACGTCGCCACAAGTGGAATCTACTTAAAGCACAAAGAGACTGTTTGTCCGGGCACATCGGCGCTGTCTCTCTCACACACACACACACACACACACACACATACACACAGACACACACACAGAAAAAAGTGAGAGCTCTTCAAAGGCTCCCTGAGGATGATGCAGCGCAACGTCAGAGGCCGGCGCTCAGATCACAGCATCCAGATAACACCGATCAGGATGGGCCGGCAGCACAGGGCTCGCTTTCAAAGAGCAAGTGTTGTAATTACCCGAAGGCCTGGAACGGCTGTGGCCAGGCCTGATGATTCGCTCCAGCCTCCCAGCAGCCAGGCAGCGCCGCCTGGCCTGGATGCTGCCTTCCTCTCGGCGAGCGTGGCAGCAGGCTTTTCTCAGCATTGCCTGGAGCCTGGCAGCCAGCGAGGGAGCGGGGTGGCAGCGAGGCGAGGCGAGCGGCCTGGAGCTGGCCGGCCTCCGGGAGCCCACTGGCAACGCCGGCGTGCCAACCTGGCTGCTGCCACCACGCCTGCTCACTGGTTTGTGATTGGTAGTTTTGGAAAGCAGCAGAGTCCCATTTAAAAATGGTTAATGTGCCACAGTGATACAATGGAGAGGTCACAGCTGACACACACACACACAAACACACAAACACACACTGCAAATCTGTACCTGACCCACTTAGTCCTAGAACCTCATTCTCAGTTAAGAGAATTTTTTTTCTACTATTAAACACTAATTTCTGGGAGATTAAAACATGGAATCATTTTTATGAAACCTGAATTTAAAAATCATATCAGCTCTGGACCAGTTATTTAATATTGGTGATATGATGTCTTTTTGTGCTAGAAGCCGCACATCATGTGTGAAAAAAAGGCAAAATGCAGAATCTCCAGATCATGTGACACAGCGAGGTGTGAGACACAGGCAGTGTGTCCACTCCAACCCGTTAAGGTCGGCGCCGAAACAAAAACCAAGACGTTCTGCAGCCGCCATGCACACGCCACACAGCCAGTGTGTTCCTGGCCTAGAGCTCCACTAAAGTTGGGGGGTGCTTCAGTGGCTCACCTGGTTGAGCGTGTACCATTAAGGCTTAGTCCCATCCACAGCGCCGCGGGGTTCGAGTCCAACCCCTCTTGTCATCCCCTCTTTCTCCTCCACTTTCCTGTCTCTCTCTCTCACTGTCCTATCTAATAAAGGCATTAAAAATCCCCCAAAAATAACTTAGTGCATCAGGTACTGGATCTGGAGCTAGATCTCATCCAGCTCTCTGTCAAAGGAGATGGATCATAAGCTGACTCGTGGACTCTTAAAAAACCTCTAGGCTTCAAGAAACTGACCGTTTACAAATACACTATCAGACGTTTTATCATCTAAACCAAAATACACTGGCAGACATAGACTACACATGATCTGAAGAATAATATTTTCCTCTGAAACGTCTAAAGTCCTAAAAACGAAAATCAGAGCTGGACTCTTTAAGCCTCTGTTAATCCCTCATGAGGGTAACAGGGTGTCCCTCCACCTGTACACACTGAAACAGGTGCTACACCCAAAGGTGCAGCCTGTCGAATGTAATCCAGGTACATAAACCAACAGGGACGCCCATGAAGATGACCTCACCTGGGAGTATGATGACAGAGAGACAGAGAGAGAGAGAGATGGAAACAGTGAGCCGCTCTCTGATCCCTCACTCATTAGCGAATGGAAACACAGCATCCATCAGGGGGAAAGCTGGTTAATAATCGCACTCAATCACATAATGACTGAGGCTCAGAGACGCAGACAGCCAGCCGTCATTATGGAAATGAAGCTCGTATCGAAGGAATCTCGCAGGGGGGAAATGAGCCCGACGCCCCGATAAAAGTCAGAGGGAAGTGGAGAGATGCTGAAGTTTGGATGAAGAGGAGGAGGAGGAGGAGAGTGACGACGGAGCAGGTGTGTAAGGAGAGGTCAAACCACAGAACTGATTAACTCTTCAGAGCTGGTTCAGTTGAAGACAGAGCTTCGAACTGGTATCCCATCAGTCTGAGCAACACACTCAACATGACGCTGTGACACAAAAACAAAGTGTGTCACATTCAACATCTGCCTAAATATGAAAACTAAAAATACACAACAACTAGCAAACTGCTTTACTTTTAATGGAAACCAGTTTACTCTGGGGATAAACCAGCACCACACATGTAGACCAGTGTACAGTAACCAGCTGACTACAGATGTGAACCAGTTTCCTGCTCATCCAAAGCAGTTTACTCTACATTTATACAGGTTTATGTGAAAACCAGTTTACATTTAAACCTGTGTGATGTACACCTAAACCAGTTAACTTTACAGATGACCCTAATGATCACATCCAGTTTACTCCACATGTAAACCAAATACAAACGCAATAGTCGAGTTTATATGTAAACCACTTTCCAGATGAACGAGTTTTCTGCACACCCAAACCAGTTTACTCCATTCCAATTTGTAAACATGTAAACCAAATTACTGCATAAATGTAAACCAGTTCAGTGCACATTTAGACCAGTTTACAAGTCAACCAGTTTCTTGTGTGCCCGCCAGTTTAACCAACACCTAATTAACTACACTAAACTAAATGTTCTGCACATGTAAACCAGTTTACTTTATAGAGTGACCACTTTAACCTCCATCTGAACCAGTTCACTGATGACCAGTCTACATGTAAACCACATGAAAACCACTTTACTGCACACATCTGTTTAAACTATTATGTACAGGAAAAATATCTGCATCTGAAAGCTACAACACTGACACTCCATCTCGTGTATATGTATATATATACACATGTATACCTACACATATATATATATATATATATATACAAGTGTGTGTGTGTGTGTGTCCTATTTTTATTCTCCCTCTATCACTCCTCTTCCTCACTCCTCAGTCTGAACCAGTAAAACCATTAACTCTCAGCCGACAGCAGAGACACGCAGGGCAGCAGACGTGTTGATTGGTGTGATGAACGAAAAACCAACAGCTGCTCTTTTTTCTCTCTTATAGACACACACAACAGACCAAGCCAACAAACACACAAAAAGACATACAAGTGTTGTCATGGTAACTTGTGTGAATTTGGGATTTTGATGCTCAGCACTGATCCAGTCTCATCAAACACTAAAAAACACCTATCATCTATAACATGAAAATAATAAAATATTAAGTAAGTGTGAAATTCCAATAATGAGCAGAGATGAATTCAAAGCCAAAATTTTTCCACTCACACTCATTTTTCCTGAAGTAAATCATAGTTTAAGAATAATAAATAAATAGTAAACAAATCTACACTGACTTAAATCCGCTGGTAACATTAAAAATAAACTTCCATAGGTTTAAATAAATAACTTTGAGCCATGTTTACTCCAACATGGAGGAAAATCCCTATGAAATCTACTTCTCCATCTGATGATGAAGGCTCCTAAACAGGCGGTGAGACTGTTTTGTCAACTAGAACAGATTTTTTGTGTGTGTGTCTGTGTGTATATAGTTACTGAGGTGTTGCTAGGTGGTTACTATGGAGCACAGAGAGGTTGTTAAGGATTAGGTAAGATGGATAAAATTAATCGATTAATCGATTTCTGAACTCTTTAAGCACTCCTCACCACGTTGGCAACGATTCTGATCATCAGTATAATCGAACTTGGACTAACTCCAAACCACAGTGCTATCTGGTAGTTGCTAAAGGGTCTCTATGTTTTTTAGGATGGTTGCTAGAGCTTCACTGAACAGATGCTGGATGGTTGTGGGAAGGTTTGTAGAGAGTTTGTATATTGGTTGCTTGGGTGTTACTATGGGGTAGCTTAAGTTTTCTGGGTGTAAATAAAATGAAATATAGAGGAAAATAGTTTTTGAGGAACCCATGAAGAAGAGCATCATCATGATGAAGCTTGTTGTCAAGTAGAAGTGAGACATGATTTAACTATGCACAAAAATCTGACAGGTCAAGACCTGACGACCACACTGTTAATGTACAATATAACATACACACCACACATAATATACACACACACTTCACCTAAAGCACATTTACCCCAAACACAACACACACACGCACACACAGTGGGGAGATAATCACACATCTGTTTGAATCTGTTATATTGATAAAATAAAAAAATAAAAATGAACTGGCTGAAGGTTCGTGCCTGTCAACAGTCATTTGTCCTGCCAGAGTGCTGCTGAGCAAGGCACCAAATCCCTGAGCAGGTGCTGTGATATCTTTATTATCAGGGCTTATTGTTGTGTGTAATTTACCTGCACATGATCTCATGGGTGAGGAGGACGCGACACATCTCCGGGTTCTTGTCCTGACCTTCGTACAGGATCGGCTGATTGGACAGAAACAGGTGAGGAGATGATTAGTTCACTCAAACAGTCAAAATGTTTTCACAGCCCTGATGTGTGTATTTTTAAAACTGAAAAGAAAAACAACAGATCTTGGTGATGACCAGTGAAGTTTGAAGAGACAGTTGAAGACAAGAAGACTCATATAAACCAGTTAACATGTAAATCAGTTCACAGATACCAGTTACCTGCTCATTAAAACAGTTTTCACTCCACACATTCACCAGTTATCTGTAACTGGGAACCAGCTGACCCAGTTGTGTTGTTTTTAATCAGATCAGGTTGATTGATGACCCTGAGCTAACGAGGCAGCTGATTCGCCAACGTGTACAGGTGTTGCTTTTATTTTGTCAAACATGGCCTCCAACCACTTCCTGCACAGTTCACATGGCAGCTCTGACACCCCACCACCACTTCCAACCACCTCCCGTTTTGGTGGTCTCTGCCTCCTCCGGCCTTCCCAGAATTCCCTGCCAGATGGCAGGCGGCGCCCCAGGATGAAACCCCCCCTCTCCTTCCCAACCTTCTCCCTCCTCACCCCCACTGAGCTGTCATGTCAGCGTCCGGATGACGGATGACCGCTGAGAGGAGGGAGGTGTGTGTTTGTGTGTGTGTGTGTGTGTGTGTGTGTGTGTGTGCGCGTGTGTGTGTGTGTGGTTTTTGTAATACCCTGGTGGTTGTAAATGAACTCCAGTAAGAGTATGTGCGTGTGCGTCTTCCCCCTTTCTCCCCCCTCTTTTCCTGCGATGACCTACCACTACCTCATCCACCTTTATAGTCAAAACAGACCTCCACCCTGCACACACACACACACACACACACACACACAAACACACACACACACACACCCCTGGGGGACAATACTTTTAGGATAACGACCACTTCTGCATTATTGATCCTGATCCTGGCTCTGTTCCTCTGGATTAAAATGCTCCAGTTTGACCAGGAGGGATGTGGATTGCATCAGGGACACACATCTACACACACACACACACACACCACCCCCTCCTGTGTGTAGATTTGGTGGTCAATATTTATACATCATCATTCCTGATGCAACAATCTGTGTGTGTGTGTGTGTGTGTGTGTGTCTACTTTCACGCTTATTTGTGTGTTAATGTTCACATTCTGCTGTGAGTGTGTGTCTGTGTTTTATGTATTTCTATCTTTGTGGGGACCAGCTCTGAATCTGAGGATTTTTTCCAAAGTTGAGATATTTGGGGAATTTTTAAAAAAACAGGGAGAAATTTTGGAAAATGAGGAGTGTTTGAAAAGTGGCTGATGGAATAGATAATAGAGAACATTTCAGACAAGAGAAGACAGCTGTTTGAAGAGAAGGACAGTTTTTGGAAGGAGAGGATTTTTGTTTCACAGAAGCAAGCAGTCAGGACAGTGAGGAGATTTTCCAAAAGTTAAGATATTTCTGAAAGTGAGGACATTTTAGATGGAGGGACAAGTTGAACATGTGTATAGTTTGTAAAATGAGTAAATTAATCTCTCATGTTTAGGATTTTGTTGAGGGTAAGTCAGGACTTACAATGAGTCGCAATGAGGGTCCTCATAAGTACAGAATACAAATATGTGAGTCATATCTTTCATTTTTAGCTCAACATAAATTTGTATTCCTCATTTTTCTTGTTTCAATGACAGAATTGCATTTTATTAACTTGATATAATGATATAATATATAATCAGTATTTGTATTCATAAAAGGACTGTTATTTTAAATTAAATCTTTCATTTGTTTCTAAGCAACGATCAGATGTAAATGAAACTGTCATGATGCTTTTTGTCTGTCAATAAAAATAATATTTAAAAAAATATATTTTCCTCTCAGGTGTCACATTGAGTCATCAGCGTCTCTATGATGAAAGTGTATTAAAGTTACTCTTCGGCTCTGTCACTCTTCAGTCTGATCTGTGTGAATTCAGCTCCTCCTCCATGACAATCCCACGTATGCGGGGCCCCTAACGGGCCCTCGACAGGGTTTTATTGATCCGCGGGGCCTCCAGCCGACCTGTCTGTCAGGTCTGACTGTCGACCAATCAGGTCTCATGTAGTGGAAGGTGAAGGTTGAGATGTGTGTGTGTACGTGTGTGTGCGTGTTGGGGAGGTGGGGGGGTGGCGGAGGAGGAGGTGTCAGGATTATTGTCTCCAGTGTGCCGTCGCTGTGCCACATTAGGGCCTATTGATCGGTTTCCACGGCTGACGCTTTGTCGGGGAGCCGCTTGGTACATCGATCGGTGACATGCCGAACTAGCAGAGGGAGGGGGGTGATATGACTGAGGGGGGGCGGGGAATTAATAAGTAGAGGGTAAAGCTGGAGAATGAAGGTGAAGCAGGTTTTATGGAACTGAGTCAGTTTTTGTTGAAGGTTCAGAGACTGAGTTGATCAGACACTGTGAGAACAGTTTAACAAACTTAGCTCTGTTTAAGACCTCAACAAGAACATGTCGACGAGAAACAAGTGCATGAATTTACTGACATTTATATCACATTTTATATATTTATATAATGAGACTTACAGCTGAAACAATTAGTGAATTAATCAATTTGTTGATCAAGCGACTACTTGATGTATTATTTCATTAAACCTCTTTGGGTTTCGGACAAAACAACATTGGATGACATCAACTTCAGTTTCAGGAAATTGTGATTGGTATTTGTTACTGTTTGCAGATGAACTAATCATGAAAATAATCATTAGATGCAACCCTGATAATGATAACACCTGATAATATTAATTTACCATTTAACGCAACCTGGTTAAGCAGCAGAAAATAATTTTCCAAAAGGATTCTAAAATCAGAAATAAAATAATAAATACATTTCATTGTGTTTCACTGGTGTTAAACAAAACCCTCACACTGCTGAAAAAAAACAATAAAAAACAAATTATTGCAGCTTTTAATTAGGATTTGCTTGAAACCCTTGACACAAATATCGTCACCTCAAAACTTAAGATATTTCATAACAAAATGTTATTATTAAATTTAAAACTTTTAGTCATTTGTAAAAATCAGAGTGTGTAACGCTGCTGACGCTGTGACCTCGTTACCATCATTTTGTTTACATGAGTGTTCAGAATCAGATACAAACATACAGGCTGTACTGAACCTCAACAAATGTGCTTCTCTCTGCTCCATTTCCAATTTGTTTAACAAGTATCCAAACACATCCATATTCCATCAGATGTAATGATAATGCTGATCAGTCAACTGTTCAGCTCGTCCAATTAATAAATTAATTTACTCTCAGGATCGATGGACTGGATCCATCTTCTGGTTCACTGAACATGGATCCACACTCCTGACTGCCCTTTAAACAACAGGGTTTTGTTTTTTAATCCATGTTTTGGTTCTTTTTTTTAAATGAATAAACTGATTATTTGTGAAGTGTCAAAGCTGTGATTCTAAACTTTATGGACTTTTAGTAAAAAAATAATAATAAAGAATAAAACACAACAAGTGTTGTCGAAAATATTTTTGCGAATTGTTACTTTAAAGGACCCATATAGTATAGAGGTAGATGCCCATGTGTTTTCTGATTATAAAGCAGGTCTAGGTTCTATATTAATTCTGTGAAAGTATCAAAGTGCCCAGTCCACATAGAAATGCCCACAGCCTGTATTCAGAAACTGAGCCATAAAAACGAGCCGTCAGGACTTCTGTAACTTTGTGATGTCACAACAAAGCAGTCACCACTCTCAGCCATGCTCTAAGCCCAGCCCACCTGGTACCACCATCCAACCTTGCAGGATTTGATTTTGGTTTGGCGTTTACCTGAAATCTGCTATATTTTTTCTGGATCACTCAGAAAACAGTCAGCCAATCAAAAGAGAGTCTCAGAGCCTCTCTTCTGATTGGCTCACTAACCTGTTGTTACTAGAGCTCAAGAGAGAAGCCTTAGAAAGGAGATGTAAAACTTGTTGGGTTTATTTGTTTGTTTGTTTTTGTTGTTTTTGGTTCTTAAAACCACAAATATATCTTCTTATAGATATCAATACTAATATTTAAAAATATTTAAATATGATTTATATTTGAAATTAAGCGTATATCTATCTTTGAAACATAAATCTCACTGTAAAGTACTGTTGAATTTGAAAGTGATTATTGACCATAATCTGTTTTATTTTCCCTCTTTTTGTCACTGGTGTATATTATCTGACTCTTTCTGATGTGTTGAGATTTTTTTATAAACCTTATGAAAACTATTTAAGTGCTTCACATTTGAAACCTTGAAAAACATAGTAGGAACTTTCAGATGGTTGCTCCCAGAATGATTTTTCTGAAATGAACCCTCAGGTGTGAGGAACGTGGGGATGTGGAGCCGAGTGAAGGATCGACTGGAATCTGGAAATATTTGGGAGTTTGTCTTGGCGGAGAAACAGTTCACGGGTTCAAATCCCACACGGGGGTTCTGAGCGAGTGAGAACCGGAAAGGTGGGAGGGAATGGGAGGATCTGCAGTCCGCTAAAGACCCAGCTACACTGAAAACAAATCAGGGCTGCTCAAGTATAGGAAAGTGAGAAGAGAGAGAGGAGGAGGAGGAGGTGGAGGAAGGTTAGACGAAGAGTTATGACAAATGTTAAAGGGGAGATTCTTCAGGCAAAAAGGAGAAGTCTGAGAGGGGAAAAGAGTGTGAGAGGGGTTTTAACAGAAGACCTGGAAGAATCAGGATGTGTGTTTTATTATTATCTGTTTTATAACTGGACATATGAGTGTATATAATATTCTCTAGAGCTGTAAAACAAACGCTCTGGTGTTAACAACAAAATCTTGATTCAAAGAAAATGGTCTGAGGTTTCCGCAGCAGAGGAGCATTAGAGAGCTGGAAATAATCTCTGTGATTCAGGAAACCATGAGAGAAAAGGTTCTACATTAGAGTGAAGTTTTATCTGTAGACTGGGGTCAAGGGGTCAAGGATCAAGGGTTTTAGGTTTTGGGTTTGGTCACACCAACATTTCACTGAGTTTCTTGTTTACTGAATTGAATTCATTTACATGAAATAGTTGTATCTGTTGGATTAGATTGTAAATCAGGTTAAATCCACACAGTTTAGCTGTGACCTCAGAGGAGACGACAGGAGCCTCAGAAAGATCAAGATCAAAGATCAAGTTCCTGTTAACATCAGGAGGAAGTGTTGTTCATTTAGGTTCAGACTCTTGGTTCAGGTTCAGGAAAGATCCTGATCTGGTTTAATACAGAAACAGTCCAGAACCTGTTTATTTACAATGAACCTAAACCAAATCTGCCACTGACCTGAACCAAAGAGCTGCTGTTGTTTGAACAGGACTCTGGATGTGAACCTGGTCTGTGGATGTGAACCAGGTCTGTGCATCCACAGATTACAAACACAGAACAGTTTCAGACTAGTTGTATAGAAACATTACATCAAACAAACACCTGCTCCTGCTCCTGTTGTCTGTACACTGCTCTACACAGAGTGTCAGTGTGAGTCCAGTCTGGGGGTGAAAACACTGGACAAACTGGTAATCTGTGCTATCAGTTTATAAATGAATTCTGTTCTTGACATCCTTTGTTCCAGTAATTTATGTAGCATCCTCCCTGCTGGGGCCATTGTTTTGTCACTGTGTTGTATGTATATATGTATATGTATATATATATGTGTGTGTGTGTGTGTGTGTGTGTGTTGTTTGATATTTCAGTGTTTGTATCCTCTCACCTGTTTGGTCATGGAGTCTATCAGGCGAACATAGAGATCCTGTTCTGTCCTGATGCCTGAAAAACACAAACACACAAATTTCACATGACTGAGACAAACACTAATGACCCCCCCCCCCAACACACAAACACACACACACAGAAGTTACACAAGAATTACTGTTATAATTATCTGTGAGTGTGAACAGAACTGTCTGCCTAACGATACGTTTACACCACCAACATATACACATGCATGCATTAGCCTGTTATGCTAATTTGAGCTCAGTATGCAAAAGTTCCCCCCTCCCGCTCCGAAACAAAAGAACTGATTCCTAATAATGTGGTGTAAATGAATTCTGTTATTATTTATGTCCCTGTAGTATATTTATGTTTTCTGTAGCTCTTGTCATGTCGTCCCGGCTACGCTAACCCCCCTCAGCAAAAACAAACATTAGCGCAGCTCCAGAGCTGTTTATTATTTATAGGCCAGGCCGCCTTTAACTGCCGAGCGCTCCTTCGCCCCCCCACTGCCTTTTTTCCTCAAGGATAACAAGGAATCCTCATTCCCCGACAAATTAAATATCAATCAGGATTGCTTGTCTTTTATTAGCTATGCATCCGAGCATAAATGTGACACAAACGCGACATGGGGTGGAGGAAATTGCAGGGAGCACCTGTTAGCGGTGGAGTAGCTCTAATTGTATTCAATGCTATGAGTTTGGGTTTTTTTTTCTTTCTTGTTTTTCGGGCCGTTTCCTCGCAGCTTCCTCTGCTTTCTAATTGACATGATTCACTCCTCGCTCGGCGGCCGAGCACTGAGCAGTCTGCAGACTAAATGGCGGCTATCCGTCCCGGTTGCAGATGAGGTCAATTACCTCCGTACGATGCTAATCCGACGCTGCCGACCCATATTAGAGTGATTTATCCCCCTTTGGAAGAAAATGCTCTTTTATGTCCCACTTTATCTGGGATTTCTGCGGGGGTCTGGGAGCATTACAGCCGTCCTCCTCCTGCAGGTTTGGACTCGTGCCAGCACAGAGCCGAGCTGTGTGTTTTGAATCAGCCAAAGATCCCTCCACCTTCCCCCCCGATGGACAAACCAGAGTTCAGGTTTGGTTAGTTGTCAGATATTCCAGATGTGTGTCTCTCCCTCGCTTTCTGTGCTGATAATGAAAAGGTTTTTCCAGCCTCAGTCTTCAACAGTTCATTTAAACTCAGTCCAGTCAGGTGACCTTTAATATAAATCTCTTCTCTACCGATTCTAAACTCTGGAAAGTTCGACTGTAAACCAGCAAAGACAGTTTCACCTGAGGGACACGACCCATCATTATCTCATCAATCAATACTGCAAACCTGAAACCTGAAACCCACCTGAGCTGCAGAAGCATCTTTAAAAAAATCTCCATTTAGTCGAGTTTAGTCTAGTTTCATGCTGCAAGTCCAAGGGTGTTTTAGTGAAACTAGTTGCAGGTTCTAAAGATGCAAATATGCTGAAACTTATGACATATGCTTTGGACTTACCCCACTGACCAATTAATTCAGAAAATAACTGGCAGATGAATCAATAATAGAAATAACTGTTGGTTGCAGCTCTGGCAGATTATAGGCTGAATGTATGATGACTGATCAGGGCTGAGAAATACTGTTTTCTAAATCGTTTTCTGTCTGTTGAGTTTCTGATGTCAGACTCAGGTCTGGTTCACACGTTCACAGGTGTTTATTGAAAACTGAGGTTTTCCTCCAACAACATTAGCTTCTGTCAAAACTGGCTGAAAATAACATTTGAATATCCCGTCAGAAAAATAACACAAACAATTCAAATATCTATTTTTGCACATTATGTCCATCACAGGTCAAATCATTAGCTTCTGTACAACTGTATCTCGTGGTTCTGCCTCTACTGAACAAAATCCAAATTTCCAAACATGTTTTTTTTTAGATCGATCAGACTATAACTCACTTTCTGTCCCTTCCGTTCTCAGCTCATAGTTGTTTGCTTGTTTCAGCTTCGCCTACATTTCACTTTCAAACAATGAACCTGATGACGTGACACAGTGATTTCAGTGCAGTGGCCCAGGCCCACACCAGAAGTCTGGAGGCAGGTAGGTGCTGCTCATTTTTCACAATCAAATACGAATTCACACAATCAAATATCCGGATATTTTAAAAATTTGATTATATAATTAGATTTTGAATATTCCAAAGCATGCTAAACCAAGAGGTGGCGATATAACCCTAACTGTGTAACCACATCAGCTAATCAGTGACTAACACCAATGGTGTCACAAAAACTTAGTTTTCCTTGTCTACACCAAAAACAGAGTTCTGCCAAAGGTCTGTTTCAGGGACGAAACACAAAGAAAAAGATAAAAAAATACCTGTGACCATGTGAACTAGACCTCAGTGTGGACTCTGGAACACTTCGGTCCAGGTTCAGGAGAGATGCTGGCTGTGCCTGTATTGTGCTTCAAGTCTCTATGGAATGAACTGAGAGCAGGATCTCACCAAGACCCTGAACCAAATGCCTTCAGTACCTGAACATCATCCTTTAAAAATAAGTGTTATATTGATAAAAACATAACCTGGCCAAGATAATGTTCTCTATAAAAGGTTTTTGCTAATTCAGTTTAGTGGAAAATGAGCCTGTGACATCAGCGTCAGATTGTCAGGAGCTTTACTGTGGATGTTCAGGCTCGTTGTTGTTTGTTCTGCTCAACACTTTGTGTTAGAATGACGAACATGAATAAAATGTATAATTATTCTCCCTCAGTGAAAAATTGAGCATGTTTGTCTGACTGTTGTCGTCTCACCGTTGCTGTAGAGGAGCTGTAGCCTGTAGTGGATTCCATTGTTGGTCTTCTCTCCGTTGTACTCCTGTCACGCAAACACACAAATCACACGTTCAACATGTTACACTCAACATGTTATTGTGATGGAATAAAATAAAACATGTACAGTTGTCCAGCAGCCACACTCATCTCAGTCTGACGTGTTCCCCTACACACGTGTGCATGTACATTACTGCTCTGTTTTTTAAATGATGATTCTGTAATTATGAGATGAGGAACAAATAACTTTGATCAAGGACCTTTGTTTCATGTCACCAACTGCTTTTCTCTTCTTGATGAATGTGTTTTCATTGACCTTATACAGGCAAAAATTATGCCAAAATAATAAAAAATTAAGAAAACAATAAAAACAAAAAATAATAAAAAATAAAACTTTAAGATATTAGATAATAAGTCAATTTTTTCCCTTCAAAGTCAGAATTAAGAAATACTAAATAGTAAATAATTGTGAGGCATAGATCAGAATTTTAGTAATGATAATATATATTATAATATAGCAATAATAATTACCAGTATCCAATAATTACTTCTGACATGAAAAAACAGGATTATTTTGACCTTTCTTGCTAAATCTATATATATTATTCTGACATATTAACTCATAATTTTGATTCAGTGCTTTTAATCTTTCATGTACCTCATTGGTCTTCCATACAAGAGTCAAATGTAAAAAATAAAATCTTGTTTCAAGTATTTTGTAAAAATTATATATATATATATGTATATATATATCAATTCAGTCTGTAATGCATTTATTATTATTAACTTTGTTCAGTGGGAATGTGGTGACTGTCCCTCCCTCTCTCCTAACTGTCCATTCTGTCTCTGTCTCTCAATGAAAAAAAACTTAAGTTTGGTTCCACATTCTCTTCTTGTGCCTCCTCAGACAGTAAACTGTCACTCAACTGTCAGCTGACCCGCCCACTGACGTGTCATCACCTTCAGGTGAACATTTGGACAGAGACTGTGGGCCCATCCTCTGTCTCTCACGGTGACCAATAACCGTGGTGGCAGGAGGAACGATCACAGCCACCAAAACACATGAGAGACCTGAGTGAAGAAAATTCTCTGAATCTTCCCTTTATTCTGTTTCCTGTGCTCTCACTCCATCACCATGCCCTCCCCTCATGTCTTTTCTCTCTCGACCCTTTCCACCTTCTTCTTGTTCTCTCTTTTTTCTCTTTCAACCTTTACTCCCCTTTTATTTAATTCCTTCCAATCTCTCTCCCTCTCTCTCTCTCTCTCTCTCTCTCTCTCCATCCTGTGTCGGTCGGCCGCTTGGTGCCAACTAAGCCTTGGAGTGTTGGCTCAGTCCCAGTGTGTGTGTGTATGTGTTTGTGTGTGTGTGTGTGTGTGTGTGTGTGTGTGTGTTGGGGGGTACTGGGGCGAGAGACTAGAGGTCAAAGCAGAGGTGAGGTGAGTGAGTGGGTGGAGTGGAGGGGAGGAGGACTCGGTGCCAGCTGGCAGCTGATCACAGAACAAACTCCCCCAAACCTGCCTGAATGTTTTCATTATTATCATTAATATTATTAGAGGTAAAAGTTTTTACGTGGAGCAACTCAAAATACAAATTTTTTTACACTAATAATCAAATCCCATGTTACAGAAACCAACACTGTGTTAGTCCGTCTCTTAACTCTTCCCTCCTGTGTCTGTGGCTCTGAGCTCATTGGTTCCTATTGAAGACATCAATCAGTAAAAACAGCTCACAGACATTTGGTTTCATTCTTTTAAAAGACTCACAAGAGGAAATAGTGCATTTGTTGGGGACTATTTTAAGCAGTGAATTAATCCACAGTTGGAGCTGTAGTGCAGTGATTTCCAAACAGGAGTACTACTGTAACACCTGAAAGCTGCATGTTGTGATTGAGATCCTGTGAAAACTCGTTAGCAGAGAGCTAATGAGTCAAAAGTTTAAACTAGAACGACACTCGGCAGACACACACCTCCACCAAGGCCGACAGTCCGGCACACAGGAAGTGGGCTGAGGCATCAGCTCCACAGCTGTATGAACTGTCTCATTGCTGTTTCACAACCACTGCTGTTATTGTGTCATTGTTTCAGCTGCACGTTGTTTGAAACACTGATGTAATCACTCGTAAACACTGCTGCTGCCATGTGTACTGTTACCTACTATTAATAATAAGCACAACTCCTGTCATTGCAGTTAACAAATACTGATGGACTATCAGTGCTTCACACTTACTGTAACTTGTTATGATGAAATCTAAAGTTAAATGGATTTATGTCTCTATTTATTGTATCATTTTATTTTATGATGTGTGGTTGTGTTGACTACTGTTGAAGACCAAATTTCCCCTTGGAAGCAATAAAGACTTTCTGATCTAATCTAATGCAGATTTAGCATTTTCTTCCAGCAGGTCCAGATAATCATCTGGACCTGGATCTGGATCTGCACCAAACTTAACAAACTCACAGATATGAATCTGATTTTTTTACTTTAATATTCAAACATTGTTTCCTGAGAAACTGGTGAAACTGTTGAAAATTGTCCTATCTCACAATGTTTAGGAAAGTGATTAAATATTCCCGGATCCGCCCCTTTGACCAGATCTGCCCCGAACTGTAATGTGTTTCCCCCATCCCTCCATTAAGTTCGGTGCGGATCAGTTTAGTATTTTTTGTTTAACCCTGCTGACAAACAAAGAGATAACCAGACACCAGTGAAAACATAACTGCCTTGGTGGAGGTAATTTACAGCTAAAAGTAAAGCATATAATGTTCCCAAAATAAAAAAGGTTCTGGTTCTTCAGCCATTTTGATCACGTTTTCAAACAATGTAGAATAAGTCCAGGTTGTGTGAAGACCAGTACAGACCAGAACCTGAAGCAGGCCACAGGCAGCAGGATGGTGTGTGTCTAAATAAACTACAGTGTGTGTGTTCATGATGAAGGAACGTGTGTGACTCGCATATGTGTTTTACCAGTCTTTGACTCTGTTGGCCTTAAGATGTGTTTACTGCCATTGTTTCTGATCAGGAAACAACATGGGTGAGGACGTAAAATAGAAGGTTCACGTCACCTTGTCTTTCTCCACAAAGTCGACGTAGGAGGTCCTCTCGATCTCCACCGGCTGACCCTGTCGGTCGTACAGCGCCAGCACAAAGTGGAAGAAGTTGGACTTCCTCAGGTTGGATGGAGGCTGCTTCTCAAAGTGAGCTCGGGCTAAACCCACTCCACTGAAACACACACAGAGACAGGGGGTGTTATTTTCACCTGCAGTTCAACATGCACCTTCAGGGGGTTGGACAGGTATACAGGTATACATTTGAAAGCAGGTAATAAAACGAGATATGAGAGAAATCTTAGTGAGTTCATTATAATTTGCAAACTAATTTTAGACTTTTTCCTTAAAACGTCTGAAATGTTACACTTGCATCATACATTTGGTACAACCCTAAACATGGAAGTCTATTCTGTGACCTTGTGAAAAAGCAGTTTGAAAAAATAATTTTAAATCAAGGTCCACTTTAGAGATGTGAAAGCTGCAGCTCTGGAAAAAAGTGATTATGTGGATATTGAGTAGATTATTTTGTCAAACTGTCTTTATTTGAATATACTTCTATTTGAATTTGAATTTGAAAAAGCAGTGTGTCATAGGGTTGAGCAGATACTCAATAATATTGAATATTGCAAGATTTCCCACCATATGCAATATTTTACATAATATAATTTTTTTTCTGTTGCTGAGTCCAACCCTCATTTCACTGCTTTCCTTCCTGTACATTGTACCTTGGCATGTGACAAATAAAACTTTGAACTGCTGTTTAGTGGCAGCATCGAATATTTACCTGAAACAAAACATACATTATTATTTAAAAAAATCATACAGAAAACATAATCTTGTGTGTGCATTGTGTCTCTGCAATCTCTGCTTCGCTGCATAAAGTTTTAGGCACTAAACGTAAAGCGAGGATGTTTTGAAAAATTTCATCATGAATAGTTTCATCATGAAGAGTCAACCAGAGGTCAACAGATTCATAAAGTGCTGTGCTGATTTTAGGTGAAACTGTTGTTTGCAGCATCAAACAGAGTCAAGTTAAACAAAGAACATGGGCCTATACTTCAAATGAATTCTGGTGAGCCCCAGGGCTCCATGTTGGACCCATTGTTTAGTTTGTAAACACATTTTATATGAAAAAACTATTTCATATGCAGACGATACAGGTTTATTCTGTTGAGGTAAGAATTTGAAACAACCTTTGGACACTGTTGAAAATAATTAAAGGCTCTGAAGACTTGAAGTAAAACTTTCACCCCAAAAAATATGAATGATGAAACCGAAGGCATCTGAGATACAGATTTTGGGCATAATTAAAAAACAATAAATTATCACAGAAGCTACATATAAATTATATCAACTGCAAAACATCTTATATATAAGGGGTGTCATTATGCCCCTCACACTGTTATTGACTGTGTATAAGTGGAATAAATATAATAAATATATAAATTCAGCCATAAGAGTTGTAAACAAAACTATTCAAGAGCCAAAGAACCATCTGTTTATTATATTGATAATTTAACTGACCCAAATGAACCAAGTTGATAATAATATATTTTTAAATAATTTAATGATTTATTAAATTATTAATGAAATTGATTTTGTATCAATTCATTTTTTAAAAGGTAATCAATCATCATTGATTATCATCATGTGACAATCACAAAGTCAGTGGTCATCCCACTGTTGATTTAATGAATTTCCTTATTGTCTGAATCAGATCCATCATGATAATTACTGAATACGAGAAATATAAAAAAGCCTTTAACTGAATGTGTGAATAGAAAAATATCATTGAGACAATGTCCGCTGCCGATTTTAGTAAAAGTGGATAAAAATCCATGTTGATCCTGAAATAAAATCGATGCTCCTGCAGGAAGTGACTTCTGCTCTCAGCCTGGAGAACCTCAAAGAGTCCAAAGGGGAAAGGCTCAAAACAGCAGCCGAATATTTTTACATCAATCTCATTTTCCTGCTCGTTTTGTTTCCTAAAACACTTTATGATCAATATGATCGCCAGGGCATAGACAAATATTTATTCATGCTCAGGGTTTGTTTTTGGAAACTCGCCTGCTCTCTCTCTGCCCCTGTGTTTCCCGGCTCAGGGGTGTTTTCCCCAGACAGCAGATTAATACAGCCGTGACCTTTCTGCACCACCATTACCAATGCTTAATGCCTCATTTGTAGGCCAGTTTGTTGAAAGCTAATTCTTCCGACTCGCGGCGTTTGGCTGAGTGGACGCTGGAGTCAAGAGTCTGCAGAGGAGCTCCAGGAGGAGGGGGAGGAGGAGGAGGACGGCAGCTCAGGTGTGCGGGTCAGGTGAGAGGCTCGGTGGGAACGAAAGCAGCTGAGTGTCAGTGTTAACATAACAACAACGCAGCGCAGCACACTTCAACACTCACTCACTGATATTTTCACTGACTTTCTGTGTGAAAAAACATCTGTAAGCATCTGTTTTCATCCATTGCTATTTTCATACACCTGTCATACAACACTACAGAGGTGGAGGGAGCCTGTCAACTAGTTGCAGATTAATTTCCTGTTGATCGACTGACTTTTTAATTAACCGATCATTTCAGCTCTTTAATTTCTACAGTATGATACAAAATCATTAAGATCAGCTCCACCTCATATTTTCAGCATTCTGTTGCTGATTTTTCTGAGGTTAAGGTAAAGGATGCTATTTGAACTATTTGATTCTTCAGTTTTCAAGCAAAAACTTTTTTTTTTAATATGATGTTAATGACAGTGAAATATCATATATAACTGTTAGCTGCAGCTCTAATGTATTAAAAATAAACATTTAAGCATCTACATGTCTTTTTTTTTGTTTCCTTAATTCTGGCGCTAGTCAATATTTTCAGTTTATCTCCAACTCTGCAGAGTTTTTCAGCCTCTTTTAGCTCCTAGTTTTGGTTTTGCAGCAGTTTTGAAAAAGTCAAGTTAAACAAGTCTTTGCATTTGTGAGACAAAACAAACTACACAATTTTGTTTTGTGCAATGACTGTGTTCTTCTAATCTAACTGAGAGTCTGTTTGGTTTCACTTCATTGATTTTGTCTCACATCAGCTTCACAGTGAGTTTCACCTCAGTGTTTATCTGTGCTACACAACTTCACTGCTCTGGTTCCCTCTCACCGCTGTAAACTGCCTCTGTCCTGCTCAGACAGACACTGTCAGAGAGGAGCTGGAGGAGACCAAACACAGAGCTACAAGAGAGGGAACACAAACAGAACAACACATGAATCATCATGTTGATCTGTAGCCACTGGTTGTGGAGATAAACAACTGTTTGACAGAAAGTATAACACATCAACTAAAGACATGAAGATATGTTGTGTATTTAGAGCAGATTTAACCGGTCAGCTGTGATGCTTGTTAGCAGCAGTGAACTTAACGTCTGTCGTGTTGATCAGAGAAATAAGTTGATTTCAGAGTTGTGTTTCTGTAAGTTGACTTATACCAACCAGCATCAGAGCTGTTTGAACAAATCAGAGACGTCTCTTCATATTTACTGTGTGTTTGTTTAGCTTTTAGTATCTTTTATTTTTGTTTTGCTGTAATATCTGCATCATATCAGTGTTACGGCTCTGCCTCCCAAACCTCTACTTACAAAGAAAAGTACCTTTAACTCAGATTTCTTTGTTTTTATTTGTAAAAACATGATGAAGACAAAAACCTGACACACCTTTAGGTTTTTAAATTTGCCAAAAAAAAAATTACTAGCAAACAGTGAGACAAACGGTGAATTTGGCACCTGTTTCATCCTGAACGCCATCAAAGCATCACTTCCACCACTAAACCAGCCCATTATCCCAATTACACACAATGCTCTGCAGCCGATCGCCACGGTGACGACGCCGCCGCTCATCCTCTCCTCTCTGCTCTGCCTCCACTCAAAAAGCTCGTTAGCATTATTATTATTTCAATTATGCTAATTGCGGCTGCATCCACTCGTCGCAGCGGCTCATATCCGGCTGTTAGCACTTGGCACAAGGTGTAATAAAAACAGTATCGATGGCACACGGCTCGCTCGAACATGCCCAGAGTGTAAATCACACGCCAACAGCCAGAGAGGTTAAAAATAAAACACACACACACACACACACACACACAGAACAAACACAGAGAGGCAAACGAGGGCCGTGGCCGCACGTTTCCACCGCAAAACCTGAAATTAAAGGTCAGCGGGAGTCGTGTATAGCGCTCTGCAAACAATTACTGAGCAAGACAGCCGGGCCTCGGTGAGTCAGTTCATATCCACTCACACAAACACACACACACACACTCTGAATAAATTCACTGCCTGAATATTGCAATAAAACCTGCAAGGTTCATCTTCTCTCTCCTGGGATTTAGGGAGGATCAGCCATCAGCCAGTGATCCCAGCACAGAACCCGGTTTTCTGCTGGTTCTACACCTGCTTCACCTTCAGGCTGTTTGTCCAGACTTTGTTCAAAACATCCAAACTTTACTTTTAATAGTGAGATATTAATAGTTTAATAGTGGAGATCCAAACGCTTCCAGAGAGGACACAGCAACATGCAGGAAGTTTCAGTGCAAACATCTCGTAGCTGCAGTGAACAACATGGTGGATGAGATGCTGTTGTTAGGTTCAGTCAAAGGTCTCGTAGCCGTCGTAGACCACGAAGGCCGAACTGAAATGAGATGGTCTGATCTATGGAGGATTTTCGCTTTGCGTCACCAGCTGTTCCCGCCCTTACTATTGCTTCACAAAGCCCTGCTCCTGTTGCCTAGAAACCATGACAACACAAAACTTTTTTTTTTTCCACAAAAACTTGAGGCTTTAAGGCCCTTGTTTTTTAAAATGTTGTACCATTACTGTTCACCACTGAATCCCAATAGCTACACCCAATGCTCATGTTGTTTGCTGTCATATTATTTTCATTACTGGCATGCAATGAATTTTGGGATAGGCTGGGACACCAGGACCTATTTCTCTGAGGTCATAGCAGAAATGCAAAATGCAAAAACAAATGCAAAAATACAGCCTCTGAAGGATGCAGTCCCTGAGCTGGGACACAGCCAATGTATGCTCTAACCATACATCCATGGCTCTAACCCTCCGTGTGCTCCTCCATAACTGACCAGACCTGCAACAACAACCTGTTACTTCAGTTCCTACTGTGGCTTCACAGTCTGGAGACTTGGCCGAGTTAAATCAAGGATCAATAAATCTGAACAGCATCACTCAGGCATGTCTGTCGAAATAAAAACAGGCCTGATTGAAAGAGTTTGGTTAAAGCTCATGTTTGATTCTGTCCTTTGCTCCATGTCAGACACTGTTCTGTCTGATCTTCACTGTCTCCCTCTGAACTCTACACTTTTCTATAAAGACAAACATCCCAATAAATAACCTTAAAAAACTTTATTAACCTAAAAGACTTGTCATTTTAACTGGTGCAAATAATTGATATTAAGAGAATAACTGATCAGGAGCTGGCATGAGGAACAAAACACTAATCTGTGATGATTATTGGTCAAATCTGTTGCCCAGGAAGGGACACTGAACTATTCCTGTACAGTCACTTCTTACTGTGACTCCACAGAAACAAAACCTTCCCAGAAAAATCAGCCGATCAGTGTTGTGATCATATCGAACAGTTTGTCAGGTGTCAGTGGATCCTCTGTCTCTTCCTCTGAATCTGCAGAGAGCTGGACGTTCACTCTCACACTTCATATTCACCCTCTCTCTCTCACACACACACACACACACACACACACACACACACACACACACACACACACACACACCATGACATTAATCAAACAGGAGATGGAGTGTGACGGCTGTTTGAGTCTTTAACCATTGTGGCCTGCTGCCTCATATGCACTCACACACACACACTCACACACACACACAGGACTAATGAGCCATACAGCATACACATACACATACACACACACACACACACACACACACACATCTGGCTGGCTGCCAGGATGTTAATCAAATAAACTGTGGATGTTTAAATCTGATTCAGTGGGACACAACACACAGATGCGTACACACACACACACACACATACATCACAGTTACACACTCAACACTAGAGGTTGCGACTTGAGTCTAAATTTTAATCTGAGCAGAATCCAAACCAGAATTGACATAGTCACCTCACACTGACTGGATGCTAACAAATGCTAACAGACGCTCTCCCTCTCTCTCTCTCTCTCACACACACACACACACACACACACACGGCTGTCTTCTAAACGTGTTTCAGCTGCAACTCATTAGTTAATATTACATGGCTAATAAGTGTGTGTGTGTGTGTGTGTGTGTGTGTGTGTGTGTGTGTGTATGTGTTCATCTCAGATGTCTGTAGTCATTACATCATTGTGAATTCACTGATAAATCAAATCTAGAGGTGCACAATAAGTCGATTGAGTGCTTTTTTCGTCATTAAATGACAGAAAAGAGTCAAACTCAATGATCAATAATTAACACCAATCAATCATTATCAGTACTAATCTTGCATTGCCACTTAGTTAATGAGCAAATGAAAAGAAAATGTTGCATTATACTGAATCCGTTTGACTTGTTAAAACTACCAGATTCCTTTGGAAAAATCACCTATCTAACAATTTGTGTTTCTTTAAGTAAACACGTGCATATAACTCTGTAACTTCTTGGACTCACTTTAGTTTTGAACTTTGTTTTCATAAATCTAACAAAGTAAAGTAACTAAAGGTAATCAGACTACATGAACAATGATCCTTTATATTTTAGTCAAACTTCTTTTGCTGCAGGAACAAACTGACATTCTACTGTTTTCCATGTTGACTTGAGGATGTCGACTCCATCAGAAATGCATTGTGGGAGGTTTTTTTTTGTCCGCTGTGGGTTCGATGTCGGCGGCGGTGCCGTCGGGAAGGAAACGCCCGCTGACTGATTTCCATTTGTGCACCTTAATAGTGTGTGTCATTCCTAATTAGGGCGACTGGCTCGGGGAAACAGTGGCTCGGTGCTGGAATGGCTGCTCCTGTCATGCTGCAATTACCAACAAATTAGTCTTTAGACTGAGGGGCTTCTGCGCACACTCACACACTCCTGACCGTGTGTGTGTGTGTGTGTGTGTAAGCAGTATGTGTGCTAATTAGTACGTTCTGTGAGGTGTTCAATGTGTGAAAATGCATCTAAGTGTAAAAGCAGACGAGGTTTCACGGACGTCAAGCTCCAACCTGCAGCTGTTTGTTCTGCAGCTTCACCTTCAGCTCAACAATACTAACAAGACTCACACTAATACACATATTAATATTAATAATACCGAAATAAGCAACAGGGAAACTGCTGAAGCTGCTCCGTCAACAATAAAATCATTAACATTTATAATCCAGTAGGATGTTGTAGTATTAAACTCACACAGTAAGTCATCTGCAGAGAGTAATAGTCAAACTCTAGTGGTGTGGTGCACTCAGGCTTCAGTACATTAGTTTCTGGTTGAGCAACGTAATCTGATTACTGACTCTGTTACTCTTGTAATATTTTGCTGTATTTGTTGTATTAAGACAAGAAAAGAAGAAAAAGGAAATTAATGTGCACATGAAATGTAAAATGGCTGATTTTTAAAATGGAGTTTGGTGGATTTAACCAACAAGTCAAATCAACAGCTTCCCTTCCCTTTTAATTTCCCTTCACTTCATTTCAGTCTTTTTCATTCATTAATAAATCTCTGGTCAGTGTGGTGCATTCAGGGCTTCAGTAATGTAATGGGACCTTTGCAGTGGAAATGTAAATGTAAACACACACACACACACACACACACACACACACACACACACACACACACAATATCTGATTTTGGTGTTTGGTGGATTAGACTGCTCTAGCAAGTTATACTAGTAGTTTAATTCCAAAGTGCTTGTCTATTCAACATCTCTTGTTGATGTGGTGCATTCATGGTTTTAGTAAAAAAGATTTACTTGTAAAGTAATGGAACTGAGTGAGTCAGAGAATTTTTCTCTATTTGACATAATACAACAAAGTGGAAAAATTAAGAAAAAAGAAAAGTAAACACAAAATAACTGAAAGAAATAAAAGGTGATTTTTCAAATGAAGTTTGGTGGATTAAACTGTTGTGTCAAAGTAGCAGTTTAATTCCAAAGTGTTTGTCATCAGATTCTTTAAGATTCTTTTTTCATTTATTCAACATCTTGCTGATGTGGTGCATTCATGGTTTCAGTAAAAGAGTAATGAAATCTGCTGACATCCAGTTATTTGCAGAGGATTTATCTCTATTTGATATGATAAGACAAAGTGAACAAATAAGAAAAAAATAGTAAACACAAAATGTCATAGAAAAGCTGTAAAAAAAATTAAAAATAAAGAAAAAAAAACCTGATTTTTTAAATGAAGTTTGGTGAATAAAGCTACTCTAACCAATAAACCAATAACCAATAAAGTATCACCGTCATTCACAGATTCAGTTCACTGACTCTGGTCTGCGTGGTGTGTTCATAGTTGGATGACGTCCAGTAGAAAATGAATTTCATTTGCAGGTGAAAAAAAAAAAAATCTAGAATATTTGAATATGAACTGATTCAGTTTGGATTCAGGTTTATTTGGATTTGAAGGATTTTTCACATCTTTGAGGTTTTCCTGTGATGTTTGTTTTAATATTTTAAATCTCTGCTCTCAGGATGGATGCTGTACAGCTGTGTGTGTCCTTTAGTCAGCTGTTTCCTCCACCCTTTACCCTGTCACTCTCTCTCAAACACACACGCAGGCCCTGGCCAGTCACCTGCTCCTCTCAGTCGCAGCTCTCGGGTTAATTGTTTGCAGCTTTTTTGTGCATCAGTGCCCGTGAGGCGGCTGATACTCAGCAGAGGACGCGAGGAGACAAAGAGCCACTGCGTTCAAGTGTCGTCGGTTTATTTACACAAGAGTCGACTTCACTTCCACTGCGGGGACGAGGAGGACGACGTGTCGGGGAGAATTTACAGTAACAAGGCTGACGTGGCATCTGCTGGCTGTTTAATTATCTAACACGTTTTTTAAGGTGGCGTTCAGGAGGGTTTAATTGTGTGTACATGAAGGGGGTGGGGGGGTGGAGGGAGGTGTTGACAAATGCAAATGCAGGAGGAAGTGCACTTTCTCCTCTCCCAGGTGGAAAAAAGACATCAAGAGGGTAGAACACAAAGAGGCGGTGAGGAGTCAAGGCCTCAGCTGACCTCTCCATCATCCCTGAGTTATGGCTCTGTGATAAAAAGTCTCTCAGCGCTCAGATCCATCACTGCCAGACTCCATGGATCTGTCTCTGCGTACAGAAGGGGATTTTTCTCCCTCCTAAACCCTCCCACCCACCCTGCAAACTGCCACTGGGGAGCGCCGAGCCGAACGCCACACACCCGATGATTGAGCTGGTGACGAATGACGCCACCGACCAAGTGGGGAATCCCCTGGTCGACGATTATTCACCTCATCCAAACCCTACCTGAACTCCCCCCCCCCCCCCCCCACTGAGTCTGGGAACCTGTAGTTTATTACCCCCCTCCCCCTTTAACCTCAGAGGACAAAGATAGGGCGTGGAAGGTAGGATCACTCACTCTGCTCGCTGTTTTTTTCTTCACTGTACAGAAGTGTCAGGGAGGGTCGAGGGAAATCTGTTCACCTCAAGCCTCAACACACACACACACACACACACACATACACTGCAAGAAATATCCTCCATTCTAACACTTTATTTCATCTCGTATTGAGCCCTAAAAGTCAACAACTGCAAAAGATCTATGAAAAATTAAACAGTTTCAAGTCTTCATTCATTAAAGCAGACAATCGGTGTGTGTGTGTGTGTGTGTGTGTGTGTGTGTGTGTGTGTGTGTGTGTGTGTGTGTGTGTGTGTGAGAGGCATGAAATGACGTCTGGTCTTGGAAACTTTCTGAAGCAGTTTGTTTTACTGCTTCACTTTTTTTTAACAGCACATTGAACTTTGTCACAGACAGAGCGATAAAGTCTCAGACTTATTTAAGTGTTTTCACATTGATCATGAAAGAGACAAACACATTTAGTGTCTGAACTGAAACAGCTGCACTACAACTTTATCTGAACATATTTAGAATAAATCCCAGAAGATATGAACAAGCCTAATAATCTGATTAGTTGATATTTGGTTTACAGTTACTTGGGGGATTTGTAGACTGTTGATTGTACAATTTGAGGTTAGGACGCCAAACTAGGAGTGGTGTGTTGATTTCGAGGGCATGAAATGATCAGATTTTTATCTCTACCGCACTAAATTAAGAGGCGTAAAGAAACAGGTACAAAGGTCCCCCAGTGGCTCATCTGTTAGAGTGCATGCCATTGAGGCTCAGTCCTAACCGCAGTGACCTGGGTTTGAATCTGTCTCAGGCCCTTTGCTGCATGTCGACCCCTCTCTAACTTCCCCCACTCTCTCTCACTGTCTTTATCGTAATAAAGACAGGAACAAACTGATGTCAAGTGAAATGGCTGCACAGGTCTGGGGACTAAGTGTTCTCGATTCTGATAAATTTCAGCCGCGCCAGATCACATTCATTTTTCAGACATTTCTAGAAGTTTTAGTTTTTTTGTGAAATTTACAGCTTGAGTTTTCCAAGCTTCTAAAAATGATTCAGACAAAACATAAAAAGAGGAAACAAATCTAAACAGGCTGCTCACGTGATGTAGAAGTCACAAAGGCAGACCTGAAGTGTTTCAGTAACACAATGAAGTCAGGTTAACACAGAGGTGAAACCTGCGGACAGAGAGATTATACATGTCTTCTAACGCTACTTTGTCTAAATCGTCATCAGCTCTTCTGCAGAAAAAACTTCTGTATCTATAAAAACTATTTCTAACAGAATAAGTTTAAACCGTCTTTAAACCACAGTAATAATGTGACCAACAGTCTCCCACTTACAGCATGCCGCCAAACAGGAATAAAACCAACCTAACATCATGTCATTTACTGCTTGTCGTCATGAAACTGATGTGAAAGTGTATCAGTGACTTCTCTCCAAGGAGGGAGGGGGTGTCCCTCGTTAATTAAGGCCTCAAAGGCAAAAAAAAAAATCCTCAAATCCATCAGTGAAGCAGAGAAAACATGACTGCTCTTTGTTACCACCTGAATCCTCGATCAGCTCTGTCTGAACATGTCTGTCAACATCAGCATTAACCTCTGGATGACACGGTGTCGTCAGTTTAAACGACCGATGAAGCAGCTGAAGCAGCGAGTTACACGTCTTCGGACATGAAACCTGTGCTGAGAAAACAGGCCGAGCTACATCTGGTGTCCCTCACTGAGCTGTGATCAGTCCGTGTGTTTTCAGAGGTCTGCTCATACACAAAGTGACGGCCGTGTAAACCTACCGTCCCCTGCTCAAGTCTCACCTCTCTACTGTTCACAACATATCCCATATTTCAAAATAAAGCAACAATATCCTGTCTCCTTACGTGACGATACACATACTGATTATGTAGGTAAAGACGCAAATACATACACTATGTGACACACACACGCACACACACACACACCACTGCAGCAAAGCCCTGACCTCTGGCCTCCTGCATACCTTCACAAGAACAAGAGTGTAAAAAAAACCTACATGTGAATTCAGCTTATTCTCGACACGGCTTGTTTTCTGTATTCAAATACGTGTGAGATTTTTAAGGCTGAGATTCTTCTCTCACTTCTCTCTCTAAAATATGAACATGTAGACAAAATGTTTTGTTTTTTTTTCATCACTTTAAACAGCATCAGGTTCAGGTCCAGCTGGAACCTTTGCTGCAGGTCCCCCTCTAAAGGGGGATCAGGATCCTTTTAAAACAGACAGAAGTATTTCTGTGGATGTTTTGGTTTATGTACATCAGCTGTGTACGAGAAAGTGACACAAGTTTGATTCCTGTGATTTTATTATAAACCCCTCTGTGATGAGGCTCTACAGGGACTGAACGAGCTCACTGCAGAGGAACCTGCGTCTTCCTCCTCAGCCGCTAAAATACAACACAACAAGACTTGTTCACACATAAAAGCAAACAAACACAAATGTGGATTTACACTTTTTCTGCACAACAAAACCACAAAAAGGAAAAACATGAATCTCAAATCTGTGCGTGTGTGTGTGTAACACAACAAACTGACACCGACATGGATCCAGACACACACACATTTCACTACACGATGTTCAACAGCAACAGCACAAAGCACAAACACTCACTTATCAGACAGTTTCATTAATGATGTGTCTACAGATGAATAATCCACAATCTACAGGGTCTCCTCTGGAAACAACACAAACACCAAACTGACGACGGCTGCAGCAGAAACACTCTGATTATAGACCATCAGCTTCCCTTAAACACACACTTTAAATAAATAAATCCCTTAAACACACCTTAAACACATTCATGTTAAAGCATCAGAGTTAAAGTTACTCATTCACTTTTTACACTTCAACATTCATTTAAGGCGATTTTTTTTCAGACTAAACTCAGACACTAGCACACCAACACACACTCAGGTTGATTTCCACCTTAAAATAAACTCGAGAGACGTAAACAAAGAGTCATTTTGCTTCTATGTTACAACCTATTTCTTTTATATCTATGTTTCAAATGTTTGGCATATTATATTTTTATTTTGCTGTTAACTCAGCGATGACACCGTGTTCTTGTGCAAAACGTCTCCTCTGATTGGTCAACAAACCTGTGATTTTTTAATAATTGTTATTTATGACAAGCTAGTGAAGTAAAACCTGTGATTCTTATCGCGACGCTGCAGATGCATCACTTGGTTCCTGATTCGCAGGAAGAATTTGCGTCTGTGAGTTTTGCTTCATTTCTGGGATTCCTGGTTTATGCTTAGTAGTTGATTTGATCTCAAATAATAAATATAATAATATGTCAGATTTCAGCTGTTGTGATCAGAGCTTCAGGAATTATTTCAGGGCTTGATTAAAGAGCTCAAGCTGCAGACAGATACAGTGGTGTGGACAGAATCAAGATCAGATTCAGAGGATGTTTTCTCCTCATTGGACTTTTTATTGGAATTAAACCTACGTTCCGATTTCCTTTGCAGCTGGGGATCTGCTGGGTTTCTTTTCCTCCTACTCTTTAATTCATTAGTTAATTATCTTTTTTCGTCACCGTGTCTTGTGGTCACATCTTCTCCTTGGACCCTAACACAAGCAAAGATCTACCTGTTGTCATGCACCTGAACTTTTCTTTAAAATAAAAAAACCAAAACAACCTGACTCAGTAAAATGAGTGTGAATTTAAAACATGTACATTTGAAGGTGACGTGAAGTGAATCTGGTGCGGACTTCCTCTATGATTCAGCCTGATCAGGTAACGATCACTGATCAATTCATCAGGTGCTGCTGATGAATAGTTTGTGAACGCAGCTCCAGTCTACACATGGGAAACGGGTTAAACTCTCTAACTTCATATCACACGTTTCCACCTCTCCCTCTCACCGTGTCATAATAACTCTGTCACTACTCCAGCTGTTTCCTCTGCTCATCACACACACTCTGTTGTCCAGATGTTGATGTTCGACTGCTTGTGAACTTTTTTATTTAATATTTATTTAATAATAATAATAATTGATTTCATTGTCTTTATTTGTTTGTTCTACTTTATTTTGACATTCAGACTTTTCTTCTTCTGTCTATTTAAATTGATATTGTTGATAAAATAGCTTCTTATGAATCTTCCATAAAACCTTTAGAATATATATTATTCTATTTTATTCTACTGGTTTCACATAGGCTATAAAATCACCTTGTTTTGTCTCAGATTTTCTCTCTCTGTTCATGTCGATGTCTGATGAACAAGACGTTGTGTCTTTCATTAACTCAGTCCTGACAGTTTGTGTTTCTCAGTGTGTATCCAACATCTGCACATCTTTCCAGAGGTGGGATCCTCCTTCATCTGAACCAGACTTTGGACTGTAAATCTCTCTGACATGTGGTTTTGAGGTGTATTAATAAAACTGACTCCTTGTGTATGGTTCAAACAAAACACACACTTGTCCAGTTGCCTCATAACGAAGCTTTACAAACACAAAAACACCACAAATCTCCAGCTTCCCCTCAGAAAACCGACAGAAACAGAACCAGATCAGCAGTGGAGTTTTTCCTCGTCTGAGTCCAGACTCTGACGACAGTTTGTGTCGCACGCTGTTCACATTATAAAAACCTCAGAGACAAATCTATGAAATGAGACTTTGTGATTTAAATCTGTGTTTTCTTGTGAAAACACGACTTGAATGAAACTGTCATTTATCTGTCCAGTTCCCTTAAGACAAAGCTTTACAAGCACAAGATCTGCAGCCTGCTCTCAGAACTCATCATCATCATCATCATCATCATCACCTGCCACGTTACATAAACCCTTAAATCCATGAATTTAACGTCTTATCTTCCTTCACTTGTTAAATCATTAAATTTAGATCAGACGTCTCAGGATGTTTTCTGCTTTATTTACATCATATATCATCCTGTTTTTTCTCAATGTAAATCTACTACTTGTCAGTTTTATCTACACAACATCTACTGTCTGTCCGTCCTCATCGTTCTCACGTTCTCCTCCTTCTTATTAAATGTTCTTTAACGGAACCGAGGATCTGATGACGGCGTGTGTGATACAGATTATGACTCTTAATTTGTAAAATGTGATTTTTGGCTTAAACACACACCATTAAACGTCGACATCTTCCTTCCCAGCAGAGAACACACCACAACACACACACACTCTCATACACACTTAAGTCAGTAAAGCTGAATGTTTCATTATCATTCATCTTCCTCAGAGAGAAGCAGAAACTCCACAGATCTGTAGCTACAGAGAAACAAACCGACGACATCAGCAGGCAAAAAAAAAAAAACAACCTAATTTTCATCTCTTCACACTCAGGCTTCTACAGAAGCCTCAAAATCAGTTTTAACATCTCGTCCTCAGTTAAAGTGTCAGAGAGACTAAAGTCAGACTGGGGAGCTTCAGGGTCAGAGTCACTGGATAATCAGAGTTTTCATGTGTTCACAGTGAGACGCTGCCCTGACCAAGAGCCTCAGATGAGATGAAGCTCAGAGCTGAGGGGAGACGCGTTTGTCTCATACTAACATTCAGTCCTAAACACATGACGACTATTATTGTCGTTGGAGTCTGGATCATAGATTCTGGTCGCGACTGGAGATCTGGTCTTTTACTGTGAGGACAGGGGAGCTGTGTGGTCTCGTCTTTTCCCGCCTCTCTCTGAGGATGTCTGTTGTACAAACTGTGAAACCCTCAGAGACACTCTGAGGCAGCTGTAATAAACGTGACTTTGTTTGCTGTCTGTTTAACATTCATGTTGTGTTGACATTTGACAGAGATTCACTTCATATTTAACCTATTTATCAACATAGAGAAACTAACAGTGTGTATTCTCCCTTCTCCTTCCAGACCAAAACTCCTATTTATACATTTTACAATTTCATCTGCATTTATAACCATTAGCTGATTGATTGCCTCTGGTTCTGATAATCAATCAAAATCTGATCTTTTTTTCTATTATCATTTCTGAGTTGAGCTGTGATTATAGCCTGCATCATCAGACATTTCAAGATGTGAGCTTGGACTACGGCAAACTGTGAGGGACATTTTCTTGTATTTGCTGGGTTTCTTTAGACCAAATTAATGATCAGTCAATTTGGAAAATAACTGTTAGATGAATCAATAATGAAAATAATCCTAAGTTGATTTAGATTCTGATGGTTTGTTTTTACTGTTCTCACCTGAACCTGTAGCTGATTCAATTTCAGTCTCATCAACATTTGGACTTTAATGTTTCACATGAAGTGATTTTAATGTCTTTACAGAATTAAATTGGACTGTTTGTGCTTTGATGCAACAAGAGCCTGGGATCAAATTTACTAATTTACATACAAGCTGTTTCTTTACAAAAAAAAACAAAAAACAAACAAAAAAAAAAAAACAGGTTTAAGGAAATTAAACTGAATCTAATCTGTTAGGTTTTGTTGGAAATCTTGCTGCAGGTTTTTAAAGATGAAATGTGATAAATTTGCATTTTTCTGTACAAAACAAACCTGAACTCATTTTAAAGCCACAGAAACCAAGAGGAGCTGTGTTCAAGTTAAACCTCGGTGTGAGGGACGCGGTAGAGCTTCATCAGACTGTTGATGGATTTTCTCTCTCCGTGTTCAGGTGGTTTAAACCTGCAGATCCTGCATTGATTTATTTGAGTAAACGGTCAAATTTCACTTTGGCTCGCCTAAGTCTCCCGGAGAGAGACGCTGAAGCTGTTCACACCTGAAACTCTCATTATTAACGCCACATTTACCACAAAAACTCTGCAGTTTGAAGACGCAGGAGAAATTTTCTGACCTTTCAAAACTCTGAAATTGAACGCTACTTTTTTCTTAAGCTGCATATACATTTTTAAATTAAACTATTGATTCTTGGCTTTTTAATTTAGTTTCTTCAGACACTTCTGGCTTTGAAATTAATATTTATTTTTTTTAAAAATCTAAATTGTCCTTAAATCGGCCTGCAGTACAGTGGATGAATTTCTGAGTGAAACTCCGTGTGTCTGCTCGGCTGCGTCACGGAGGTCAAACACGATTTTTATGCTGCTGCAGAACATTTTAATTTAAGCTGTGTCCGTGTTAAATTTGTTTTAATTTCATCGGCGAGTTTGGTTCAATAATAAAATTGTGCTTAAACTCGCCGGAAAAACCGGATCCACCGCTGAAGAATTTATAATCTAACTCGTTTGGTGATTAGAGGAAAACACTGTGTGATTTAATTTAATAGTCATTAACTAATTCCTTTGATTATCTTCTGAATAACATTTAAATATTCTCACAGATCGCCAAAGAACAGGCGCATTCAGCGGCTGCAGCTCCGCGCTCGTCCCGCCGCCTCTCTGCGCTCTTTGCGCACGGCGTGTTTGTGCAGCACCAAACCGCGCGTCATATTTGTTTAAATGAATAATCGGAGCCACTGTGTGGGAGATGTTAACATTATTTCAGCTTCACATTTGGTTTATAAAGACACGTGGGAGCGGGGAAATGATTCGGCGCCGGTCCCCGCTCGCACCGGGCATCCGGTGAAGCTGAATCCGCTGCAGAGGAGGAGGGAGACGGTGAGACGGGGCTGCCGCTCAGCGCTGAAACCATCGACCCTGCTGCTGTAAATCACTGCGAAAAACACTGTGAATCCCAGGATTTCACGTGTGATGTGTCTTGAGCTTTTTTTTCTCTCTCTAAATATTTTTGTTTTATTTTTTCTGAATTACGACCATGTCAGTCTGAATCGATATTGAGAGGAAACCAGGAGCCAGACTCTCCAGCTGATGCTTGTGTGTTCTCTGACAGTTTACACTGAAACTTTTAGAGTCCGAGGTTTTCAGCTGATTCTTTTTTTGCCGTGTACTCTGCTCGTCCTGTTGGTTTAGTTTGATGTTTTCTCTTTTTCTCCAGTAACAAACTAACTCTGCTGTAGCTGCACTTAAACTCTCTGCAGAAGCAGAATCAGTCATGTGGCTGCGTTTAACTTAGCTTTGGTTTTAACTCGCTGTTTCATGTCTCTGACTGAACCGGACCCTCCGTGCAGGTCTCATGCGGATCCTGGAGGACGCAAACAGGACTTTCACCTTCACGCTGGAGTTTTCTAACTGTGGCGTTAATCGACCGATTGGCACCGGAGAGCAGACAGATGCAAAGTTGCATGGTTTCGGTGATATTTTTACCTCTGGGCCGCTGTGTTGGCGTCCAAAATCCCTGCGCCCTGCATCCAGGAACGGACCGGGGTCATGCCGGTGGGGAGCGGCTCCTCCTTCATGGTCAGGGCCCCCCGGGGGAGGCTGTCCTGGATGGAGAACATCAAAGTGTCCTTCTGGGAGCTTTGTCTTCACCAGAAACAAGAAAGAATAAGAAGAATAATCCTCCCTGTACCAGCCACTCAAAAAAGCCAAAGGACCACCTGGATTAAGGTGGAGAAAAGAGGAGCGATGAGGAGGAGGAAGGAGGGGAGGAGGAGGGGTGGGGGACACACCAGCGAGCTTCCCCAAAGTACCGGGTCCTGATCCAGAGAAGAGCCCCGGATCCCTCTGGGTTTCTTCGGGGTTGTTTTAGATCCCAGCCCCAGCTCGCAGCAGCCCGGGCTTTAAAGCGACGTCTCTGTGAAGTTAAAAGAGGGCGGAGAGAGGAGCGGAGAGCGGGGAGAGCATCTCAGAGGAGCCGAAGCAGAGAGACGGAGGAGAATCAGCCGGGATCCGGAGCGCCTGACGCCGGGAGAATGGAGCAGGGAGAGCCGGGGATCAGAGGGAGGCGAGCAGCCGCGGATTGTGGAAAAATGAAAAGTGGGATAAAAAAACAAGCCACTGCTTCAAAAAGGAGTAAAATGAAATGATTAGCAAACAAGAGGGAGGGACGGACCGTAGAAGGCTGCGGCTCCCGGGGGAAAAGGGGGATTGGGCAGCGAGAAATCTCATCCCCTCCCTCCCCGGCTCTTTATGACTCCTCTGTCCCGGCGGAGAGCTGCTTCTCCCGGGGTCCGGGGCTCCGGAGCTCCCGGGGGACCGGCGTGGACCAGGAGGGGGCGGGGACACGACCAAATAAGGGCAGCTCCTTTGAATACTGGTCGCGCCTCTGGCGTCTCATTGGCCAAAGTCGCGCGTTGCGTCACTGTTTTTCAAAGCTCACGCCAAATAAGGGTTTCCGCGTGTTCGACCGCGTGCACTGTAAGAAATGAGGTTCGACTTGAAGTTTTGAAGTGAATCAAAACAACAGAGAGAGATCAGAGGTGATGACAGGAGCAGGTCTGAGCGCTGGAGGTGCACAGCGGCTCCAGGACGGAGACTTTCAGACGTTTTGAAAGGTTTGAACGAGCAGGGTGGAGGTGACCGGAACCTCAGTGTTCAGCATGTTTGGCGTCTCTAAGCCTCCGCATGTGAGGGAATGTGTTGATGTGGTGATTTAAAAAAAAACAAACAAAAAAAAAAAAAAAATTAAAAAAGCACTTCACTCCAACACAGGAGACACAAGTCATTCTTACCGATGTACGCATCATTTCAACACTGACTCTTGCTCCTGCAAACGTCTCTCAAACAGCTGTCACCACGCTGGCACAGCCTGTCACTGCTGTTGCAGAAACTTGGGACAGTTCTACACGGATGTGATAAACTGAGTGTTGCAGGCTGACAGGCAGGCAGCAGGCAGCGCAGACAGGAGGCTGAATCTCTTTCATCCAAACCTTCCGTGTCAGTCATGTAGGCCCGCTCACTAAAGAAAACCCGCTGCACATTTATTTCCGCAGATACGAGACTGTAATACTGAACCTCATCAGTAACAGGAATCTGTATTCACTTCCTCCAACCTCACAGACTTCTTCAGATTTTTGGGGATTAACTGGTTTCATGTGGAATAATCTCCTCTGTCATCCTGCGTTCAGGCTGACTGACACGGGCGGCGGGTAAATTTGGCACCAATTTGCGCTTTTTTTTTTTTTTTTTTTTTACGCACGGACATATGGCGCTCTTTCTCTCTCTCTCTCTCTCTCACACACACACACACACACACACACAAACATGCAGCAGACACACACACACCGGAAAGAGAACCGCTAACAAGCCGTGTTTTAGGAGTGTTTTTATTTCACCCTGCTAAAAAATCATGTGTTTTAAATTCCTAATTTAGGGATTTAGATTAAACAGAACCAGTCCGCGCATCAATCAAATAATAATAATAATAATAATAATAATAAATAATGATAATAATAATAATAATAATAATAATTTGAGGTTGTCTCTGATCATCGCTCTTGATGTTTTTAGGGCTCTGACATCTCCAGCAGTCATTTCTGTTCATTTTCGTGGCGGGAGCAGAATTCCTCTAATTAAGCAAAAACTCCAGAGCAGCGCTGATTAAATATTTATCCTCCTTTAGCCCGCTGCCTTCCTCCAGGGAAACAGAAACGTCTGGAAAGCCTGGAAAAATATTTCTGTGCGGGAAGAGAAAAAGTCAATGAGACGCTGCAAACATGTTGTGCGATGAGGAGGAGGATGATGAAGATGAAGAAACCAGCCGGCAACAGGCTCCTAAACGCGGACCGTGTTATAAAAATAAAAATTCTGAATATTATTTCATCTTTTTCATAGTAATGTGAAAGGAAGAATTAACACGCCTAATAAATACAATTACATTTAGGGTGAGTGATGCAACAAATAAATGTAACACAAAAAGACTAAAGAGGAAAAAAATGATTACGTTTATTATAATTACGTTTTGATCATGTTTTTAACGCAGCCACGTTGGGAGTCATTTTTAAAAACTTGAATTTGACATTGTGAATTTCGTTTTTTCAGTTTAATCACTTCAGTTGATTTGATTTTGTTATGTTTGTTCCTAATTCTCCTTCCTTGTGATTTTAGGTTTTGGTAAATCTGAACTTCACTGGAACCTGTTAATAATGGTGTCAAAACATCAGCACTAGGCCCCTTGAAACGTCCTCTAGAACCTCCTTGGGATCCCGCCTGGAAACTCCTTAAGAACCCCTGGAGCTCACTCACATTCCCTTACATGCCTCTAAGTGCTCCTTGTGCCTTCACTAGATCCTGCAGGGCCCCTGAAAAATAACCTGATCGTTCTTCGAAATGCCATAGAGGCACCACAAAAACCCCTGGAACTGCCTGAAATACACCTGGAAGCTCCTGGAATGGCAGAACACCCTGATGATCCGCTCTGCAAATCCTTTAACTACGAGAACGTCCTCTAACACCCATGGAAATATGCCTTGAATCTCCTCTAGATCCCCTGGAGCACCTCAAAAAAAATTCCAGAACCTCCCTTACAACTCCCCAAACCTCCACCTGATGCCTTGGAACCCCCCAAAAATACATAGAATTACTTCATTACCTCTGAAACCTCCCATGAAACACAAGAGTATCCCTTAAGAATCCCTGGAACTTCCTCAGAAGCCCTTAGAGCCCACCCAAGGATCCTTAAAGCTCCTTTTGGATCCACTGGAACCCTCTTAGAACCCACTGACTCCTCTTCTAAATCCACTGAACCTTGATATAATTTACCTACAACCTCCTTTTGAACACCCTGGAAATCCCTTAGAGATTCCTGCAACTTCCATTAAAGCCATTGAAGCCCATTCAAGAACCCGGTGGCACAGGAAGCTCCTTGAACCTCCCCTAGAACCCTCTCAGAACCACAGACGCCTCTTCTAAATCCCCTGTAGCCTCTTAAAAATGATCAGAACCTTACCTTAAAACACCTAATCTCCTCCCGATGCCCCAGAACTCCATTAACCCCCCTATACTGGAACCTCCCGCAGAACACCACAACCCCCTCTGGAAATCCCTTAACAATTCCTGGAACTTTCTCTGATGCCTGTGGAACCCAAGATATGCCCCAGAGACCTTTTTGAACCTCCTTTATTTCACCTGGAATTCTTGAAAATTTCAAAGCCTCCCTTAGAGTTCCCTGAATCTTCTCCAATTATAATCTCCTCAAGGAACCCCTGGAATTGCCTCAAGTAGTCTACTGTGGAAGCCCAGAACCCCCTCAGGTACCGTTCATCCCTCTTGAAAACAGTCCTGGGACCCTCTGGAGGATCCCAGTCTAAAAGCAATGCCAGGCTGCAGAACTTAAATAGTTCCTGTTAATCATAATTTAGAAGTGGGTCTAGCACCCGAAAAGGGTTCTCTAATCTCAGCAGAACCTTCTAAAAAGGCTCTTTAAGGACTATATAACACAGCAGGATTAGAGAACCAGCTGATGGACCACAGTGCAGGGCTCTTAATCTAGATTTACCTGAATTTTTAATATATTTTCTACTTTATCTTAATGACTTTATTAATTCTCCTGCTCCTGTAATAAACTGGAGAATCTGTCGTGTGTGAAACACAGATGGTACTTTGTTCTGTGACTGCTGCTGGAAATAAACTCACAGGTCAGATTCAATAACGGTTGCCGTCAGCAGCGATCAGTCTGCAGGCACAGGATGCCCCACAGTGGACAAAACGCGGTACTGCAGGTCAGATACAACACGGACGATGGAGAAGACCGTTTCTTGAGCTTTTTCAAGAAATTTGTTGGTTTTTTAGATCTCAGTTAACCAGCTAGCAGTTTATCAGCATTTTAGATCTTTAAAACCAAAGATTTAAGATAACGCTGCGACTGACGACTGTTTTTATTCATGAATAATCTTTTAACTATTTTCTAGATTAATCACAGTCTATAAAATGTCAGGAAGCACACTAAGTCTTTATCTTGTTTTCATATTTGATTCATTAACAGAAGAAAAACAAAGAAGAGTAATAATTTATAAGCTGAAACCCTGTGAATTTTGTTTTAAAATGATATTAATGATTGATCGATTATTAAAATAGTTGCCACTTACTTTTTTGTCGATTAACTGATCAACTAATCCACTGATCGTTTCAGCTCTGCAATAACAAAAATAATGATATCAAACTGTGATACTGAAGCAATAGTGTTAATTCCTATCAACACATATTGACAGCCTTTGGGATGGATATATATTTCTGTAATATATGTCTACAATATAAGCATAACTAAACACACATATTTATATGGGCTTCACATTTATGTATATGAAGTTGTCCCAATTTCCAATTGGTTTCTCATACACAATATTTTTTACATATGTTTTTATTTTATATAAACCTATATTTTATTCATGAAAATTGAATATGTGTACATGTATTAAATCTGCATAGGAGCATCTTCAAAAATCATTTTGTTGTGATTAAAACTTTTGATGTATAATATTTTTTAAATATTTGAGATGGGTTTGTTCCATAAATTTACAAAAAAACTTAATTCTGAATGAGTATTTCAGGCAGGGCAGTGTGTGTGGGGCTAAGTCTATACAGTTTGATGAAGAAACATGTGTGTGACTCACTGATGAATTTCAATAGTGTTTGTTTTTGTATGGTTCAGAGGAACCCGACACATCACAGGACCTGCTATAGGAGGAGACAGTCAGAGCTCGTCTGAGTGAGAATGTGGGATTTATCAACAAGAAAAAAATTGTGCTGAGATTCTACATTTATCTCCCAATTATTGAATCTAAAAATCTCCTTAAAATATCTGAGCAGATCCTCCACATGTGTTTGTGTTTCCAACAAACTGAACTTGTTTGAACATTTCAACATGCTGCCAAACCAACTGTTATTTATCTTTGTTTCATTTCAGTTTTCGGATATTATGCTTAAATTCAATTGATTGGTTGAGCCCAGAAGACCCACTCCTTTTGTACTATCAGTTGAAATATATGACTTATATGACACACAGTGAAGTGCAACAGGAAATTGAGAAACACCATGAAGCAACATGCAACCTAATGGACACATAAACATTTTCTATAAGGACTCACTGTTGCTGTTGTTAATGATGACACATTCAACAAGTTCCTCTTAATGCTCAAAATTTTAAAGCTCCGGTCATAAAACCACACGAGGTGGCCATAAAGAAAATTTAGAAAACTGTCTGTTTAATCGAAGGAACACTCTCACACACTTACACACACACACACACGGCCTCTTCCTCCCAATAGAAATGTGAAAATCCGAACAAATCCTTCTTTTTATCTTCTGATGTTGAACCAAGGCTCCAAGGATCAGAGGATCTTGCAGCCTGCAGACCTCCTGCTGGGAGGGGTCACGACCCCACTTTAACCATCTGAGGGGCATTTAACCCCAGAGGTGCCCCAAACACTCCTAAATATCCTAAAACACTGCTAACTGCCCCCAGACACTCACCACTAACCAGGAACCTGAGTCTGTCTGAATACATCAGTGACTTACAAAGGAAACTGCTACACACACACTATTCATTTCAATGTATGTCGTGACATGGAAAACACATGCAAATCTACATTTAAAATAATCTATGTTTAGAGACATGAATATGAGACCAGACTCTCCATATGTAGGACTATAATAATAATAATAATAATGATAATAATAATCTGAGTCAAATGTTTCCCCCATTGGCAGAAAACTCAGCAGATGTTATGGACAAACACTGTACTAACTGCGTCAGTGGCACTGTGACTTTGATCAGATGCGCAAAATACTGATGATTAAAAAATTGTAATGAGTTTGTAATGAGGATGGGATTCGACAGCATCTTAATCTAATATCAATCCAGGTCTAAGTCTTTCCGAATCTCTTATTGGATCTTTCGTTTTAGGAAATGAAGACATCTCTTAGTTAAAGCTTCCGTTGACCATCATCACTGCCGCTAGATGTCGCACTAGACCACCCTCATCTCAGACCAAAACAAATCATTTGTTTCGGCTCCCCCTCCCCCTTAAAGTTCTCAGTCAACAAAGAGTTAAGAGGCCAGTTCAAGTGTCCACTAGTGATGGTGAAATTAAGCTTCAGGAAGCACTGAACCAATCCAAGTTCAAGAAAAAGGTTAATTTCTTCTTCATGTTAACGCAGCAACATCTACCAGCCAGAATTAAAATACAGGCAAATACAAACGTTTGTACACACAGTGTCAATATAAGAGAAACTATAATAACTCTATCTTTATTCTAAGCTTACCTTTATAGTACTTACTGTAAAAGCAATCGACACATGTCCTTGAAAAAATATAGTTTAATAAACTTAATGTTTATTTTATACTTCAATAAGAGAACAACAACCAGTCCATGTCAATCAGTGTTATAGACTGAAAACTATGAAATTCGTCATTTCTCCCAGATGACTTATAGCAAATGTCATACTTCTGAACTGACACAGAGCCAATAGCGCTTCACGGAAAAGCTCAGCTATACTCAACACATTTAGGAGCCTGGCCACCTCACTTTACATCAGTAGTGTCCACTAAGTACACAACACGAACAACTGGCTAAAATGACTCTGCATTCAGAAGAGGCGACAAAAAAACGACCCAGCTACGGCTGCAACCATTAGCTACCACGCTAGCATTTAGGCGATATGCTATAGCAATTCTGACAGCTAGCCAGTCAGCTAACATGAACATGCTACTGCAACCTTCACTGATGGAAACAGACATTTAACATTATGTAACATCGAGTTACTTACACACGGAGGAGAAGAAACCCGGTGAGTCAAGTCTGAGCCCTTTAGCCCTGCAGCCAGACCAGCAGTGACTTGGACTTCATCCCTGGTAACACAAATGACACTGAAGGAGCCGGTGCTGTGTCTGTTCCGCTGTCAGATGGTGTTTGCCCTAACCTTACTTCTAACAATATCCCCACCCTGACACCGAGGGATGCATAACGCAGTTATAGCTAAGGGAAAACTATCTCATGGCGGATAAGACGTCAATAGCCTGCAACACCGGTAGAAACTTTAATAACTTTATGTTTTGAGGGTCCACCTGTGCTCTGCACTGTCATCTCACCTGTGGGCGGAGCCTGTGTGTTTAGAAATGTGGGGCAGTCTATGGGGGGCACCAACTGTTAAACAGCATGGACTCACATGCACTAACATGCATACGCACATGCACAGGCCACCACAAAAACCACCAAAAAAAAAAGAAACTTAAAAATCCATAAAGGGGGGTGTGACTCCACTGTATCTTTACGTAGAACATTGTTTAATTTTTTTCAAATGTCATTTACAGAACTATTAAAACATATGGATGATCTATCAAGAAGCTTGAATTCCTGTAAAACTGGATGTGTTGTGGGAAACACTGCTGTCAGTCATCTCATGTATGCTGATGACCTGGTCATTCTCAACAGCAATTATTGAGGGTGTGTTCACAGTAAGGCAAAGACTATGATGTCAAATATAACGCTCTAAAGAGTAACATTATGATAGTCAGAGGCAGAGAGGACAGGAAATTAGATTTCCCTGCTTTTTATTTGTGTGATGCTCCTCTTGTAATATGCAAGGAAATAAAATATCTTGGTCATTACATCATTGATGACCTGAATGACGACAGAGACATCAATCAATAATGTTGCAAACTTTACGCTCAATCAAATATCCTGCTCCGTAAATGTTCTATGTGCTCTGACAATGTAAAATGTTTGTTATTTGGAGCTTTCTGCACATCTATGTACACAGCAAGTCTTGGGTGTAGCTACAGGAAAAGCAGCATGAGGAAGCTCATAGTGGCTTATAATGATGCAATGAGGCTGCTGCTTCTTGTTCCCAGGTCGCAAAGTGCTAGTCAACTTTTTGTGTCCACTGGTGTCCCTTCATGGGAGGCACTTCTGCATAAACTGCGTTTTATGTGTCGCCTTGATGAATCTGAAAACAGCATCATTTAGTCTTCACCAAGCCCGAGGAAGAGCTGCTTCCGGTACTCATCAAGGCTCAGAAAACACTGGCAGGAGAGCCTATTTATGAAGTATATCTAATTAATGATGTGACATATTCTACTTTTTTTTTTATTGCTATTTTATTATTATATTTTTTTTCTTACTTCATCTGGACCCTTTTGTGTGTGTTTAATAAAGTTTAAATGAATATGCAGCCTTTTCTATTTCACCCAGTATCAAACATCTCCTGAACCACAGAGACATTACTGTGCTGCCAGGGTGTAGGACCTTCATCACAGATGTGACTTTCATTAATCCTGTCCTGACTCATTTTATTTTTCATAACACAAGGTCTGACTTTGACATAATGGACACTAGGTAGACATTAAAACTTGTCATTCTGTTGCGTTTCACAGCTGTTTTGTCGACTGGTTCTGCTCACAGCTCAGGTTCGTTTCAATCAGCAGTTTACTCTGTTTGCAGAAACAGGCTAAAGAGACAGTCTCATAGGCCCAATCCCAATTTCCAGCCTAATGGACTCACAGGTTTTGAGGCCTGTTCATGGTAATACATGAGGGCTTAGGACAGTCCCACTATAAAACCATCAAGGGCATGAGGGCTTTCTCGCAGACATTTTGAACCCTTTATGCACACTTCCCTTAAAGTCCACATTTCAGCAGACTTTGCCTGAGGGAATTACCCAAAGTTCATAGTGTTGTGACACTAAACACATGGTTAGCATGGTTTCCTGGGGAAACCTAAAAGTGTAAAAAATGGTACCCACACACACACCTTAAAACGATAAGATAGAAGAACGGTTAACAAACAAGCATGAAATGAATGAACCCAAAAATTAACATGACAAGAAAATAGAAGTTTACATGTAAATATAAACTCATAGTTCACTGGTGATTCAGAACTGTGTGTAGTTATCTGTCCTATGATGATATAATGATGAATTCAAAATCTGCTTTCTTCAGATCTGATCCAACATTACTTTTCGATAACAAACAGGGAGTGAAGGGAGGGAATAAAAATGTAAAGTCAAAAGTCCAAAATCCACAATTGTCATTGTAACAGTAGCATGATATGTCACAAAGTGCTGTCTCATTCCTCTTCATACCATTTTGAGACCTTGCAGCCTTTCTCACCCAATCACTTATCGGGTGATGTCAATGAAGTCTGTGAGGGTTCAGGACTTTGGCCATAGAGATCAGGTCTAAAAGATGAACTAGCCTTGGTATTTCACCAACATGGAATAGGATCCACAATGGAACCTCCCATCAGAACATTTCTTTAGCTCATAGGAGCAGTCAGTCAAGTGTTCTGCCTCAAAATAAAAAGACACCGGAGACAGCAATATGTCTACATTTCTCAAAACACAGTCAGGAAAATAAGCATCACTCCAGAGGATAGAGACAGCAAAAACATTGACAGTCAGGAGGTGTTCAACTTAAAGCTCTCATTTCAAAACATCAAAAAAAGATCTAATGACACACTCAGGTGATCCCATTATAGACGTTCCATTCCCATAAGTGCTAAAATAAACTAGACAGTGAAACTAAGATGTGTCACATTTCTAGATTTGTTGAGTTTAGAAGACAGAAGGAAACAGGGTTCGTGAGACCTCAGTCAAGTGAAGGTAAACGCTGTCACCTAGTGGAGAAAATGGCACATTACACTGTTCACATACCGATTCCATCCACAATTTCATCGGGATTACCTCTGTCAGTGATTAGAAAAAGTAAAAAACAACTACATTCTTTGTTGATTGTTATAATTATTTAGTCTACAACATGTCTGACACTGGAACCAGAAGGTGATTGGAGGTTGTATTGATTAATCAAAGATCTAAACAGTTATTTGAACATTAAAATTCATTTCTGCCATTTCTGCTACATGGGGAAAGCCACCAGTAGATACAGGGGGAATAAAAGTGCCATCCTCTTCCTCTCCATAAACCAAGCCTTCATTTTCCCACTAAATTTCTTGCCCAGGGGGAGAGAGGCTTTCATAGTGAAAGCGAGGCTGATAGGAAACCAGTCTAGACACAGATGGTGTCATTATTCTGCAGTCATTACACTGTCCCATCAACGTTTACTTCACTAACATTAACAGTTTCACAAAGAACAGATTCATCCTGCAGCAGGTCAACGAGTCCACACACACAGCCAGAGTCATGGAGGACTATCTTCAGAGACCAGGAGATCAAGGAGTCCTGCAACAGACGGTCTAGACCCCACAGAGCCCTGATCTCAGCGTCATGGAGTCAGTCTGGAATCACATGAAGAGACAGAGACACTGAGGCAGAAGAACTGAGGCAGGTGTACTGGGGAGAACTGGAGCTGGTTTAAAGGCAAAGGGGCGTCACAGCAAATACTGATCGGATTCAGATTTCTCTCTCTTTACTGGACTCAAAGTTAACTGAGATATAAAAACTATTCATGAATTTTACACAGTAATGTACGTCTCACACATTAGATGTAAATGTGGTTTAATGATTTAATGAACATGTGGTGATCAAAGGAAAAGAGACGGAAACAGGACTGAGTCCAGAGAGTTTCTGGTTTTGGTGCCTCTGAAGTACCTGTTCTGGCCTGAAGGGGGAGATAACAGACTGTGTGAGGTGATGGTGTTTTGGGGGGGCCGCTTTTGTGTTTCATCTGCCCGCTTAAAGAGAGTTGTCATGCTTGTTGCTGTTGTTTCTTCTTAACTATAGATATTTTCCTCTGTAGTCTCTGTAATTTACAGCAGCACAGCTCTTACAGGAGGAGAGGAGAAGACCGAAAAGCAACTAGAGAGGAAATTAAGAGGTTAAAGTCGAACAGAGACAGATTTATAATTTTTCAGCTGTTCAATATGTTCTGTGAAGTGTATCTCAGCACACAGTGGTCATCATGTTGTTCTGAATCTTTCTCCAGCATTTAACTCTGATGGATAAGTCCCTTTATATTTTAATCTAGATGGTTAGATTACTGCGTATTCATCTTTTACGTCACTGCACACTGAGCATCGAACCAGGTGGTGCAAACAGTAGCACAACAGCCAGGAGATCAGTGTCACCCTTCAAAATGCCCAAACTCTCAAACAACTCGGTGGTCACTGTCCTCTTATTGCGCGGTACCTGAAAACCTGTTACCCCCGCCCCACTAACCTTCAGAAGCTTATGAAGGGGGGCCTTCTCATCATCAAGTAACAATGTTCAAATCTAGATCAAAGTATTGTAAATCACTATCTATCTAATCTATACATAATTATGCATAATTTTAGTCCTTAATAAAATGTAAACAGGTGACTTATATAAAAATCCACCCCTCATACAGTTGTCGTGAAGGAGGAATTTAGCTAAAGAGACCAAACCTGTTTTTGTACCAGGCTGTAAACATGTTTATTCCTGCTGTAAAGTTGGACATTTTAACATGGGAGTCTATGGGGATTGAGTCACTGTTGGAGCCAGACTCGAGTCGTCATTAGAGGAACTGCAGGTTGTAGCTCTTCAGCGTTGCCTTTGTTTTTCAGCCCCAGAGGTAGCAGCTTGGTTTTTACAGTACTTTTTTTCCATTTGTAACTGTTTATGAAACTTTGTGGGAGATTATTGTTTCGTTATCAACAGTTATGATGATAATGATTCATAGACTGTATGTTGCAAAACCATTACTGCTTCTCCTCTGATTTGTACATCAAAGTGTTTAATATTTCTCTGGTGCCACTTAAAATCCTCCACAAACAAAACATGACATTATTGTTATGGATGTATGTTTATTTTGTTTTCAAACCCCAAATGAAGAGGAGAAGGCAAACAAGCTTTTCTGAGAAGGTCGTTTGAGGGTTCAGAATGCATCACATGATCCTCACAAGTATACTTTTTTACTCCTTGTTGCTGATCATGAGGTTCCGGAGCCGGGCGATACCATTTCTTTCTCTTTTTTGAGACCTTTCTCTCCAGTTCTTCCAGCCAGGCCTTCATGCTGGTTTCCGTCATTTCCATCTCCTGGTCCTTCTCCCGCAGAGTCATCATTAGCTCATCTGTGGACTGAAGGAGGGATGAAGTCTCCTCCTGCCGCTTGAGACGGTTCCTCTCTAACTGCAGTTCACCTTCTTCCAGAGCAGCCACTAGCTCATTGTTGCCCTGGTCAAGCTGAGCCACACAGAGAGCTCTGGACCTCTTCATCCTCTCCAGCGGGGAGGTTTTCTCCTGCTGCCTGTTTTTGTTCCCTCTTCTGCAGTGTTTCCTTGAGGTGCTTGTTGTCTTTCTCAAGGAAGGTTTTCTGTTGCAGGAAGCAGAGGTGCTCTGCCTGCAGCAGATCTTCTGCCTTTATGTGGGCAGCTCTGAATTTGATGCTCTCCGCTCTCACTTCTTCCAGTTTTTTCCACAGTCCACAGTCTTTTTTGCATCTTCCTTCTCTTTCAAAAAGAGCAGCCTTCATCTTGTCCTGGGTCTTCTAGAGCTTCACAGTTTGAGCTCTCTCGAATGCACGATCTCTTTCCACGTCTTCTGCTCTTGAGTGAGCCTCAAACTCTGCAGTGTCTTTATCAAAGATCTGCACCTTGACGCAATGAGTGGTGGTCTCCAGGTTATTTTCAGCCACAGTGCGTTGCAGCTTCTCAACCCAGACCTCCAAGTTCATCGCCTCCACTTCATCTTGAAGGGCCTCCTTCTCTCTCTGCATGGCCTCCTATTTGAGTTGTTGTCTGAAGTCTGCTGCTCAAGGTCATTTTTAACTCTCTGCATGAGCTTCTTTGTCTCTTTTAGCTCACATTTCAGAGCCTTGGTGTTACTCTGTGAAGAGTAGACATTTTTAGCCTGAGCCTCATCTACCACGGCTTTCAGGCCACATATCTCCCTCTCCATCAGCTCTTTTTCCTAGCTCCAGATGTTCCCCTTTTTTTGGTTATCGGAGCTGGTCTAGGAGATTCACCAGTGAGTCTTCTTGGATTTCCAGCAGGACTCTCCCCTCAGTGCTGCTCTCTGTGAGTCTGGCATCGCTGTCCTCCTCAAGTTCAAGCACTTTTTGCGTGGCAAAAAGCTTCAGATACTGAGAAAATGACGTTATGCACAAGTCCAATGCAAGTAATGCATAAACCAAGCTTAAACATAAACAACAACAGGACAACAGCCCAAATGAAGAGGAGACAACAGACAGTTCATAGACCTATTACAAAAGAACATATAGGTTACCATACAACACATGTCAGACAAAGTGATGAAGATGGTGAGTGAAGCAAAAGAGGAAGGAAAGAAGCGAAACGAGGAAGGAAATGCAGCATTTAAACACGTTGCTTAGGAAAGCAGTAATTTATTTTCAGAGCATGAGAGGAACCTCAAAGATGAAGGGAAGAAAGGGAGGGAAGAAGTGAAGGAGGCAAGGAGACAGGATGAAGGGGAGGGAGGAGGAGTAAATCAGTGTCGGAGACTCTGACGCGGAAGAAGAATCAGCCTCCGAGAAGGAAGAAGGAACCGAAATGAAAGCAGCCCCCGTCAGCCTGGATTCACACTTGTTGATTAATGTTTATCTCCAGCTCCGAGGCCGGCCTCTGGACTTCTTCCCACCCGGTTTCGCGTATTTATCCTGGGTCTGGCGCTGCTGGTGTCAGGCTGCATGGCTGACAGACAGGCTGTGATCGTCTGTGAACGCTTTGACTGAAAAAAGATCTCCCATCTATGTCATAGTCTTCATACCGCCGTGGACGCACTCAGCATCCAGCTTCACTGGACCAGCATTTCATCTTTTATTCATTCCGCTTCCCCAGCGAGGAACTCCGGGAATCACACGGAGCACGGCGCTCTCTTCCCCGTGCAGTGCCGCTGGGTGGCACCGCTGTCTCCGGGCGGAGGGACTTCGATCTCGGCGTGGTGGACGACCTATTCCCCGTGAGAAGACGACGTCGAAAAGGTTTAAAAGCCGAACATCACTGCCTCCCTAGAAAACCAGATCTGTGTTTTAAGAAGGTGGATACACGGTTAATATTTCAGGATTTGGATATTGTGAACTGTGGGGCGGGAAGCCCAGCGAAGACACACCGACCGCGGCGCCCTCTCCGCCGGGCAGCACCGCTGGGTGGCACCGCTGGGTCAAGCCGGTGGGATGAATCCTCTTTGGAGGTTAACAACGCCACATTCATAGGAAAACTAATCTCGTTTGGATCCCGACGTCGTGACCAGTTATCCTAGTCTGTATTTCTGGACCTGTGTAATTAGCTTCTGAAGCCAGGGCACACACCGAGCACGGCGACCTCTCGGCGGGCTGCGCCGCCGTGTCCGGCACGGTGGTGAGTCTCACCGCCGGGGGTGGGATGTCTTCTAGAAACCCTGGCTTCTCTGCGTCAGACGTGAATATACTCAATCCCCCTGCGGCCACCCCCCTGTCGGCGAGTGTGTGTGGAAAGATATGGCCGACTCCGGCCGGGCCAGACCGGCGGACCCTGACGCTGCGGACAGCCCGCTGACCGTGAAGAAGAGGACGCAGCAGTCTCCCGGGCTCCGGCCCAAGTACCAGAGCTCCGCGCCGGGCCACTGCTTCAAGAAAGTCACCCTTACCAAACCCACCTTCTGCCACAGCTGCAGCGACTTCATCTGGGGTCTCATCGGCTTCCTGTGTGAGGGTAAGCCTGTGCACACTAAGACCTGCAATATACAGAGGAACCTGTGTATTATTTATAAAACACCATGAATCTTTTAGAGCAAAACTTGAACTCACACCCGACATTAAGTGCATCTACTGATGTAGTCCTAGTGGGAACTGAGCCACCAGCCCATGCTGCTGTGCTGCTGCTTTGCTCTGCTGCAGGTGACCCTGTTTTGTGGGTGTCAGGTGGCGCTTTCAGTCATTTTAACTGTGTAACTGCACATTTAACCTAAACCCAGCTGATGTTTCTCCTGTGACATGGAGCTGATCTGTCACATATGAGACCAGACTGGATCCAACGCTACCAGGCTCAGCTGTAGTTTTAAGCATCATTCAGACTGAGAAGCATGAACAACCAGGAAGCTTTCCTTTCCTTCCTGTTCTTCCTTTCCTGGCCTTTGTCCTTCTTGTCCTTTTCCTTTTCACTAAGCCACAACTTAATCATGAATTCAACAAGCAAACTGAAGTACACACACAACAACCTGCCCAGTAACACTCCGTGTGTGTGTGTCTGTGTGTTTTTGAGGAGGTGTAAAGTGTCTGTTGCACAATCGTAGCTGCAGTCAAGTCCTGATTTACTTCCTCTGGTTGGCATGGCAACAGGAGACTGGCAGGGATGCTCTGTGCTGGAAGAATGTGTATGTGTGTGTGTGTGTGTGTGAGAGAGAGAGAGAGCGAGAGAGAGAGAGAGCAGAGACATGACCATCATCATAATCACAAACAGCAGATGCATTAAAAGCTGCAGCAGAACAACAATACTGCTTCCTGTAAAGGCTCAGCTGGATTACGTAACGTTTCTTCTTTAAGCCTTCACTTGGAATTAACACAAACCTGTGATGTCACCAAACTGCTTCATGTGTCCGTGAATATTTCACACAATAACAAAACACCATGTCTTTTAATCATGGAGACATTTATGTTTACTTAACTAGAAGCTACAGATCCACATTTGAGCGGAGAGAGTTGGTCAAGCTCTTAAAGGATAATTATACTGGTATTTTTTTCCTCTCAGTATGAGGGGCCACCTGCTCCAGAGATGTTTCTCCCCATCCTGTGTTCTCATTTGAATTTTTCCTTCAAGGAGCCATTTGTAAGTTCTGCTGCCGCTACATAGCCGACGTCAGCATTAACAGCTGTTCACTTTGCAACTCTTTAGCTGAGATCTGGGAACAGAAGAAGTCAGACGGGTCAAGAGACTTGAGGAGTTGGACGATCAGAAAGAGTGGAAAACAAACCTGAAATGTCAGAAAATGAGGGCAGGCAGTGAAATTATTACACAAACAGTCCCACATCAATGTGTACATACCGGTACATGCAGTTTACGTGGTTAGTACTAAATAAAAGAACCACTGACCTGATAAAAAATAGGTCAGTGGTTCACCATCCCTTTATGCTTGGAGAGAAACAAAAACTCTACACTTGTCGGAGGCCACATTATTTGTGAGCAGTTGAATAGTTAAACCAAAGAGTGACTTGTTTTCCTTTGTTTCATTTTAATCATTTGTTAGGCCTGAAGAAGTTAAGTGATAACGTCACTGAAAAGAAAAAAGGTATAAGGTACAGTAAGGCAGACTTTATTACCCTTTTCCTCATATATATCATATTCATAATACAAGGGAACAAAATAATAATAAAGCAGCAATAGAAAAGACATGAAGTACAAGAATGGTAAAGTACAAGTGTTAGGCTGAGTAAGGAAGAGTCACACATATAAACAGTAAAAAGTTATGACAAATAGAAATTAAATAAATAAAAAAGAAGAAAAACAGAGATTAGAGGAAAGTCTGGAAAAAATGAAAACAACTCTGTTGCCCTTCCGGGTTATAACCCAAGTCTTTGTGACTGTTTGGATCCAGAGCCCTGGAGTGAGAACCACTTGTTTACTTCAGCCTTAAGATGAATGAATTGTTGGTTTGTTTCCAGCCTGGGTGATCGTCTGACAACTCTTGTTTCTCAGTCTTTTACATGGTGTCAGTACAGCACAGTGTTTATTACTGAAAGAAATGAAGGACACATATAAAAATGAGGCCTGAATTATAAAAAAAACAACTTTTCTTCTATAAATATTAACTTTCCAGCAGCTGAAAATCTTGTTTTCGAGTTTTAACTCCTCTCTAATTGGATTGGTTCATGATAGGTGTTGCCGTATTAGAATATGAAACATGTAATTAGTGTTTTTGAATGTCCATGGTTTTCCTTCTTCTATTCATTGTCTTCAGTTTTCAATGTGCTCCTCTGTTTCTTTTCAAATTAAATACGAGGCAGACTTCAAAAAGACTCTTCTTGGTCCTCAGTGCATCTCTCTGAGGCTAAAAATTGATTTTGTCGACAGGAAACTGTGACTTCTGTAGGAGAGGAATTCTGTGGGTGTTCTGTTCCTCCGAATCTTGTTTTTCCTGTTTTTTTGGAAACGAGTTCGTAAAACTAAACAATTAAGTGCGGCAAATTCTCATACTGGAGAAGCTGGAACCACTGTGCTGTTGACTGATTAATATATTAATTTGTCTGACGAAAGTCGACGTCTTCGTTTCACTACACAGTCCTGCGGCACGGTCAAACTGATTTACATTCACACTATGCATCTTGTGGCCACACAGTTTAAACTTCTACTTCTACCACTTGAACTGTTTGTGTCGAAAAAAATTAAACACACTCTAAATCGAGTCATTCTGTTAAGTTCTGACAGTGAGAAATCTGAGCACTCAGCCAAGTGCTTGCTGAGTCAGTGGTATTGAGTAACAGCCTTTATCAGAGGTTTCAGTTGTGTGTTAGAGCTCCTGGACAGGAAAAACCTGCCTGATCTCCTTGGTCCAGAGTGTTTCAGATGATGGCGCTGAGCTGAAACACACAGGGTGGTTGCCTACAAAGTGTTGTTGATGTGCTCAGTGTGAAACTGCCCAGAGTGAACATGTGAGGTTTACCACAGTGTGACAAAACAGGCAAAAAACACCACAAACTAAATGTCAGTTCATTGACACACATACACAGGCAGAGTGGGCGGGGTGGAGATACATCCACCTCTTACTTTTGTTTAGCTGACAGCCTCTTTTAAGACTCAGTCAAGTGTCTTCTGTCTTTGTCTTAAAGCATTTTTATCACTCATATATTTTCGTTATTCACATCGCAGCACGTTAATGCCGTATTTGAAATTGTTCAAGCACGAACCCTGAACGCAGCCTTTTATCTGAACTCTGCAGTTTCCTCCTTATTGAGCAGATCAGAACAGAAGACATTCTTGACACAAATAGCAGCAGTGAGAAGATGTAAAAGGTTTCCTCTCTCTAATAACTAAACTGTCTCTAGCTGACCCTGTCCTCTTCCTCCTCCTCCTTGGTAAAAGTAACTCAGTATAATCCAACAGTCCAGCAGGAAATCCTCCTCCGTGAAGGTTATAATGTTCAGTTTTAATTGAAATTGTTATAGAGAGCTGCTGATTCAACTGTATGGTCATGTTGGAGGCTGCAGTTTAGCTTGCGGTTGTTTTTTTCTTGTTTCTAGCATGATAATGTACAGCAAAAAAAAAAGACAAACCAAAAAAACCAAAAAAAGAAAACATGCTAAACTAAGCTCTTAAAGTCTTAAAAAAAAGTGTTAGAACTACTGAAACCTCTCAAACACTAAGCATGTCCCGTATTTATGTAACCAAGCTGAAAATAATCTCGTTTGGATGCATTTAAAATTAGAAAGAACTACCAAGCAACTAACGTTAGCCAGCTAATGTCTAAACACGCTAAAACTGCAAGGAACCAGTTTCTGATGTGATTAGAAACAAGAAGAAAATAATCGTTAGAATTAACCAGGTTTCTTCTCCCTGCTTTAACACTGTACTGCCTATACAACATTTGTTGAGTCTGCAGAATTTCATTAGCATGCTAGTATTAGCATACCCTACCTCCTATTGCTGATAATAACACAGCTGTGTCTTTTTTTTCCTTTTTAAACCTTTTAATACTTTATCTATATCAAAAACAAAAAACAAAAAACAAATGGAATGGCATTAAATATTTTCTTCAGTCAGCAATCAGAGCCCCATGTGAAAGAGTAAATTGACAGAAACCTATATAAATAAATAGCCAGCAGTTTTTTTTTTTTAGATTAGCTTTAAGTAGCAGATGTTTCATTTTTAGTTTGATGGTTAGCAGGCAAAGTGTTTGCTGTCTTATTTTTTTAGTGTGTTTAGCGAGCATACTAACATTTGCTAATAAAAACAGTATTTTTTCTAGTTTGGGAACTTATCTATGCTATCTGTGCTTCTTTATGCTTCTGGACAGTGTTTATGACAGTTGTCTCAGCCTGTTCATTTTATTTGTATTGTATTTATTGTTATACTGCCCTCTGGGCCAGGTTTCTCTGGAAAAAGAGACCATAAATCTTTCATTCAATTCGACTTGTATCTGGTTAAATTTAAATTAGCATGCTTCAAACATTTCATCCAACTTTTTAAGGTTACCTCATGTTTCATATGATATTTGTTGATGTCATCTCTCTTTATTTTGACATTTGTGGACATATTTTTTTGCAACGATATAGTCGGAATTAATTTCAAAGCACAAACTCTTATTGTTCTCAAAAAATAATAATCATGACTTTTGTCCAATATTTCTATAACAAAAAAGAAAATTATGGTTAACGCAAAATAAAAATTATAATGACACAACAGATATATATATTTCTGTTCTTTCTCCACAACCTAAGTTGATATTACTTCATCGCCCGTAGATTCAGTTTGAATTCTTCTGTTTTAGTTTGACGTTTAGTTTTCATTCCTCTGGTTGTGAGTCACAGTGGCAGATTTCAGTAAAGGCCATGTGTTATTATCTGCAGCAGAAGCTGATAATGATATAATCCAACCACCTACAGAAAACAGCCTGAAGGTCAGAAGTGTGTTGGATCTGCAGGGAATTGAGCCGCCACCCTGACAGTGTTAGTGCCTTGCTCAGTGGTCTCTGTCCTCTCTGTCTCCTCCTCAGTGTGTAACTTGATGTGTCATGAGAAATGCCTGAAGACGCTGCGATCCGTTTGTTCCTGCGTGACTCCATCTGTTGTCCGGGTGAGTAACAAACAGCTGAAACTCTACACACGCCCCGACATGGTGTTTATTGATCAGCACAGCACTGATCACTGAGCCTGACTAACTGCTGCACCGATCAATAAAACAGCAATGAACAAGAGAGTGGACTGGTCTTTTTTCCTCACCTGTTCTCTATAGCTCAGGTAGCTGTGACCAGATCAGTTTTAACTGCCAGCAGCAGCAAAGAGATTAGATTCATTATTTCTATGATCCACCCTGGAGAGCGAGGGTTTTCTTACATTTTGTGATTAATACACAAACCCAACGGGAAACAGCGGACCTGGTTTGAACAACAAGCAACATGCCTCTCTGATCGGTTATGATAGTGAAGTTGAAACCCTAAAAATTTCAGCAGTAACTAAAATGTGTCCACATCAAACTGGTCTCAAACTGTTTTTTATTGTGCACTGTGCTCTTTCCCTTTGATGTTAGTATTATAGTCCATGAAACTGTAATATTTCATGACATTTGCTCATGTGGTCTTTATTTAAGATGCTGCAGAGAACTGTAAATAAAGGTAGACGTGGCCTCTGTGATGTCACCCATATGTTTCTGAAGAGCGGTTTTGAAGCTCAGAGCGAGCTGCTCCACCTTGCTTAATGCTTAATGCATTGTTGTCAAATGAGAAATAGAATTGTAATCTTCGTTCAAAAACTAGGTTAACATTATTTAGCATTAATAAGCAGTAAACAAACGGTTAATAAATGGTATATAACATAGTATAAATGTAGTTGTTCAGTGTTTATTAATGTTCAGTATCTATTCTATGTATTTTATATGATTGAGTGTTTCATTATGTTGTTGTTTATTATCTCTTTATACAGCAGCCTCCACTGATGTATGTCACAAGAGAAGTTATATAACTACATTATACTGTAGTTTGAAATAAACCATTCAATAATTATTTGTGTATTGTTATTAATGATATAATGGGGGATTTTAAGTTGTGTTTCTTAAGTAAAAATGTGACCAAACATTTCACACCGACACATTTTGATCTGTACTCAGATCTCCACTAAAGAAAACAGATATAATTTGTGTGAGTCTTTCTCTGTGGACGAGAGTTTGTCTGTGAGCACGCTCCATGTTGCCTCTATATCCTGATGTGTTTTGGTGAAATGCAGCTGCAGGCCCCCTGAGTTCAGAGGCCCTCGGGCACCGGCCCCGTCACCCGGTGCTTGATGTTAACATGTCATGTTGTTATGTAACGTGTCATGCTGTTTCAGTAATGGCTTGTGTTGTTGTCATATCCAGGGTTTAAGCAAACTAGAATCATCCTAATCCTCTGCTGAGCCACAATACGACTCTAATCTAAGTGTTCATAAAGGACTGATGAATTAATAACGAATGAAAGAATGAACATGAAAAAAACTACAGCTACAGCAAATCTCCATCTGCTGTCCCTGCGAGCTGTCACTGTGCATACTAGAACATTCTGGGTTAGTATTTATATTTTAATCAAACAGGAGATGAAAGTGGAGAAAGTTCTTTTGTGGAGGACTATTTTCAGAAAAGGACTAACACACGTTTACAGCAGCAGTTTAGGTGGGATTGTCTCAAAAATCCATTTTTAAAAGTCTGATCTTTTTCTTTACTGTCAAAAACCCAATCAAAAGACCAAAACATTTTGTTAGTCTGTCTCTTAATTCCTCCCTCCTCTGTCTGTGACTCTCACCTCTGAGTTCATTGGTTCCCCCTGAAGATGCGAACCTTTAAAAACACCTCACAAATGTATAGTTTCATTTCATTTTTTCAGTAGTTTCCTCAAATGACTGCTCACTGTAGCTTTTATCAAACAACAAGAGGAAATGTTGACTTTGTTGGGGACTGTTTTCAGCAGCGGATTAATTTACATTTGGTGCTGCAATGAGTGTTTATGGCAGAAAGACAAACATGTTTTTGTTGACATGTTAACATTTTATTTTGTTGCTATAACATGTCACCAGGATGCTGTGTGCGCACGTGTGATGATTTTATTGTTTTGCTGACATTATTTCAGTTGTATAAACTAAAAGTGTCTCCACGCTGCAGGTGCCAGTGGCTCACTGCTTCGGTCCGGCAGGTCAGAAGAAACGTTTCTGCTGCGTCTGCAGGAAACAAACGGAGGGAAACACGGCGCTGCGGTGTGAAGGTCAGACCAGTAACATCACCAGTTGGACCAGTTCAAACATCATCTCATGTGCAGTACATTATCTTTACATGTGAACTATTTAAAAACATCGTCACATAACATCAAACATGTGAGGAAATGCTAAACAAGTTAAAGACCACAGAACACAGTGTTTTATTAAAGCACTAATTTCTATTCAGGAAGTGGTCCCTATGAAAACTATTGATACTACAGAGGACTTCCTTTATCCTAGTTAGACATGACAGTTTTACAGCATCAGGCAGCTGCTCTTTATTACTGGCCCCTCAATGTACTCAGGTACTGGCAGCCGAGTGATTTTGATTTACATCGGTTTGCATTTATTATCATGTAATTTGCACAGAATTTGGATGGGAGCAGGTTTGGGGACTGTGTTTGCTGCTCAGTGTTTCTGGAGGTCAGCTGTCCTGCAAACAGAAAAGTGAGAGGGAGGTGTGAAGGTGTCAGAGTCAGACCTGCAGAGTTAAATCTGGACTACAGGACAGGAGGCAGACTACAGAGACCAGCAGGGCTCAGGAGGGAAACAGGTTTTATCTGGCATTAGTTAAATTACTAATCTGTAAGGAAGTAAAGCTTTATTTATACTGAACTTTTCAAAATAAAAGTTACAAAGTTCTACAGCTTTTTATTAAAGAGAATAACCAAAACAGAAATAGAAAAGACAAAAAATATTTTACAAAAAAAATACATACAGTAGCATTTTCACAGCTGGTGCTGTCCTCTGAATATTCAAATTGTTTAACTTCACTGGAGCAATGATCAGAATCAGAATCAGAATCAGAATCAGTTTTATTGCCAAGTATGTTTTCACATACAAGGAATTTTTTCTGGTGATTGGTGCAATTGATCAGCAACAGTGGGGCTCTCTAGCCTTGTTGATGAGGCTAATAGCAGATGGGAAGAAGCTATTTTTGTGGCGAGAGGTTTTGGTCCTGAAGGACCGCAGCCTCCTGCCAGAGGGGAGTGTCTCAAAGAGTTTGTGTCCAGGGTGGGAGGAGTCAGCTACAATCTTCCCTGCACGCCTCAGAGCCCTTGAGGCGTACAGGTCCTGGAGGGACGGAAGATTGCAGCCAATCACCTTCTCAGCAGAGTGGATGATACGCTGCAGTCTGTTATTGTCCCTCTCCGTGGCAGCAGCGTACCAGATGGTGATGGAGGAGGTGAGGATGGACTCAATGATGGAGGTGTAGAAGTTCACCATCATAGTCCTTGGCAGGTTGAACTTCTTCAATTGCCTCAGGAAATACATCCTCTGCTGAGCTTTTTTGATGAGGGAGCTGATGTTTAGCTCCCATTTGAGATCCTGTGTGATGGTGGTTCCCAAGAAGCGAAAATGCTCCACGGTAGCCACGGGGGAGTCACACAGGGTGATGGGGGTGGGTGGGGCTGGGCTCTTCCTGAAGTCCACTATCATTTCCACTGTCTTCAGAGCGTTTAGCTCTAGGTTGTTCTGCCTGCACCAGGTCACCAGACGCTCAGTCTCCCACCTGTAGGCAGACTCATCGCCATCAGAGATGAGTCCAATGAGAGTGGTGTCGTCTGCAAACTTCAGGAGCTTGACAGACTGATGGCTGGAGGTGCAGGTGTTGGTGTACAGGGAGAAGAGCAGAGGAGAAAGAACGCAGCCTTGCGGGGATCCAGTGCTGATGGTCTGGGAGTCAGACACGTGCTTTCCTAGCTTCACGTGCTGCCTCCTGTCAGACAGGAAGTCGGTGATCCACCTGCAGGTGGAGTCAGGCACGCTCAGCTGGGAGAGCTTGTCCTGCAGCAGAGCCGGGATGATGGTGTTGAAGGCAGAGCTGAAGTCCACAAACAGGATCCTGGCATAGGTCCCTGAGGAGTCCAGGTGCTGGAGGATGAAGTGGAGAGCCATGTTGACGGCGTCGTCTACAGACCTGTTGGCTCTGTAGGCGAACTGCAGGGGGTCCAGGAGTGGGTCAGTGATGGATTTGAGGTGGGACAGGACAAGACGCTCAAATGATTTCATGACCACAGAGGTCAGGGCAATGGGTCTATAGTCATTTAGACCTGTGGGCCTTGGTTTTTTGGGGACAGGGATGATGGTGGAGGATTTGAAGCAGGCTGGCACGTGGCAGGTCTCCAGTGAGGTGTTGAAGATGACTGTGAACACTGGAGACAACTGATCAGCACAGTGCTTCAGGGATGATGGAGAGACAGAGTCAGGACCGGCTGCTTTGCGGGGGTTCTGCTTCTTAAAAAGCCTGTTGACATCTCTCTCCAGGATAGAGAGAGACGTTCCTTTGGTAGGGGAGGTGGAGGGGGGTTCTGATGTGGCTCTGATGTGGAGGTTAGTGTCAGGCTTGTCCCACTGTCTTTCAAAGCGGCAGTAGAACTCATTCAGATCGTTGGCCAGACGGAAGTCATTAATGGAGTGGGGGGGTTTAGGTTTGTAGTTAGTGATCTGTCTGAGCCCTTTCCAGACAGAAGCAGAGTCATTGGCTGAGAACTGGAGCTGAAGTTTCTCAGAGTACAGTCGTTTAGCTTCTCTCACCGCTTTGCTAAACCTGTACTTGGACTCTTTAAACTTGTCCCTGTCCCCACTCCTGAAAGCTTCCTCCTTTTGCCTCCTGAGCTGACTGAGCTTAGCTGTGAACCAGGGTTTGTCATTGTTATAACTCACCCTGGTGCGTGATGGGATACAGCAGTCCTCACAGAAGCTGATGTATGACGTCACAGCCTCTGTAAACTCATCCAGACTGTTGGAAGCAGTCCTGAACACCTCCCAGTCAGTGCAGTCCAAACATGCCCGCAGATCCTCTATGGCTTCACTGCACCACTGCTTTGATGTCCTCGCAACAGGTTTACACAGTTTTAGTTTCTGCCTGTATGTGGGAATCAGGTGGACCATGACATGGTCAGAGTGGCCCAGTGCAGCCCGGGGGACGGCGTGATAAGCACCACTGATTGTGGTGTAACAGTGGTCCAGAGTGTTCCCCTCTCTGGTCGGGCAATTAACAAACTGTCTGTATTTGGGCAGTTCATGACTGAGGTTCCCTTTGTTAAAGTCACCAAGGACAATAACTACGGAGTCCGGGTTGGTCTGCTCCACACACAGTATCTGGTCGGCGAGCGCCCGCTGTGCCTCCTGCACGTTGGCCTGTGGTGGGATGTAAACACCGACCAGGATGATTGAGGTGAACTCACGGGGGGAGTAGAAGGGCCTGCAGTTTATGATGAAAGTCTCCAGGTCAGGAGAACAGTGCTGCAGGATCACTGTCACGTCTCTGCACCAGCCACTGTTTGCATAAAAGCAGATTCCTCCACCTTTGGTTTTGCCGGACAGCTCTGAGTCGCGATCCGCTCTGAAGAGCTGGAAGCCGGCCAGCTCCAGCGCAGAGTTCGGAATCGATCCACACAGCCACGTCTCCGTGAAGCACAGGACGGCAGATGAGGAAAAGTCTCTGTTCTTCTGCACCAGTAGCTGAAGTTCATCCAGTTTGTTGGGCAGTGAACGCACGTTGGAGAGAAAGATACCTGGGAGCGGTGTGCGGAGTGCGCGCCGGCGGAGACGCGCAAGCGCACCGGCACGTTTTCCTCTCCTCCGGCGTTTCACTGCGAGAGCAACGGTCAGTGCACCTCTGACCAAAATGTCCAATAATCCCACAGATGAGTCGAGAAAAGTAGGAAAAAAATCCACTGGAGTTGTTTCTCTGATATTAATGAGCTCTTCTCTGGTGAAAGAGCTCCGGAAACCAAAGCAGAAAACTGGATTTATAAAGAAAATAAGGCAAAAAAATGCGCACCAAAACACCGAGGCAGCCATCCGCGGCGCCATGGCAACAGAATTTTGATGATGATGATGATGTTAAGCTCCTCTGAAACTGTGAACTTTTATTTCTGCAAGGAGGAAATATTTTAACAACAAAGACGTAACATAGTTACACAACATACAGAAACAAACATTTTATATGATCAAATTCAATTTTTATTTTGAGGCTGCACTGTCCTCTTTTCATCTGTCTCCTCTGTAAAATGGGCTGTAACTGTTTTGACCTGTGAGTGAACCTCTGACCTCTGGCCACACATTCCTGACAAGAGCTGTGACTCAGATTACATGTCACTAATATGGTGTGTGTGTGTGTGTGTGTGTGTGTGTGTGTGTGTGTGCATGTGTGTTTGTGTGTATGTATATGTGCGTGCGTGTGTGTGTGTTTCAGTGTGTGAGCTGCATGTCCACGCTGACTGTGCTGCCTTCAGCTGTGCTGACTGTCGCAGCTGTCACCTGGACGGGACTCTGGAGCAGGTGAGAGCCACTTCATTAAATAACAGCTGGAGTCACACGGCTCACTCTGTAGGTGCAACATGTCCGTTTCTGCAGAGCTAATTCCATCAGTGCAACAACAGTCATCGGTACTCATCAACCTACACTAACTCCCCATGACCCCTGGATCAAATTCAGTCTCTAAAGCTGCCTTCAGATTGACCTCTGGGTCTGAACTCAATCATTCAGCCTTATGCTCCTTGTCCTCCACTGTGTTCCTCTAATGAATGTTGTCTGTCATCACCATCCCTGCGCATAAGACACTCTCAGTCCAGCCTGTTCTGGTCTGTGGTTCCCTGATGGTGGAACCAGCTCCTGAAGTCTATCAGAGCAGGGGCGTCCCTCTCATCTCTTCGGAGAGCACCTCCTCTCCTAACACCTCTAGCACCCTAACATGTCTAACTAGCTCTGACTATGACTTTCAGTTCATTTCTTTACCTGATCTCCTTCACTTATTAAGTAGATAAAAAACGTAGTCCTGTTATGGCCTGGCTCTGAGACCGCATAGTGAAAATCAGCATCAGTTAGAGCTGAAACATAAAATCAGAGGCAGAATGATAATGTAGCTGCTCCGCCCGCACAGCTTCAGGGTGGAAATCACAGGTACAGCTGTGACCGTCGGGACCAGGTGATTCAACCCAGAGACCTGGTTTAATGAAGAGTCTCAGCTCACACAGAGCAGACGAGTCCTCACACAGATCCACCCACTTTGTTTGTATGTCTGACATCAGTCTGACATCTGCACACAGCTGGACACAGATCAGGGTCAGAGTCTGTCCCTCACTACGACCTGAGGCCTGGAGACACCTGAAGCCCTGTAAACCAGTTTGACCAATATCATCACAGTTTACAGCTCTGTAATAATCAACACTGACCTGCAACAGTATTTCACTTGGTTGAAAAAGTCCAGGTGCTGTCATGCAACCTCAGCAGCCTAACTCTGATTGGTTGTTCAGGTCACATGTGATTGGTGACATCACTTGTTTACAGCTGTCATGCTGAGGCTGTGATGAGTCATCAGTCATCACGCTGAGGTGCTCAGCCCCTGTATCTTCAGGAATCAGCTTCATGTTGCTGCTTCAGGTGTCGACGCCTCGCAGGTGAAGTCCGACAACATTCAGGTGATGTAACACAACGAACATGAAACACTGAGAGAAACACAATCACAGAGACTCTGTGTGTTTCAGCTGTTTGTGTGGGTGCATATGAAGACACGTCTGCAAACAATACTGTTGTCTTCACAGTCCGTACAAACTGAAACTGACTGGACTGTTGTGTGCGTGCATGGGTGTTTTGGTGTGTATATGGTGTCAGATTAATGACTAATGTGATTGAGAATTATTGATCAGAGTTCGGTCTGACTGATAATGTGACACCTGCTGCCGTCACGTCGTCTTTAATCAAAGACTTCCTGTAGTGAGCAGTAAATGAAGAGATCTGCTGTCAGTTCAGTGTGTGTGTGTGTGTGTGTGTGTGTGTGTGTGTGTGTGTGTGTGTGTGTGTGTGTTGATCTCAGCTGACTGATTGCTTCCAGTCATTGATTCAAATCAATATCGTGGAGCTGAGAGTTCCTATAGATGATGATGGGAGTCAGATCAGTGCTGTCAGGAGACCAGCAGCTGACAGACTGGGGCCGGGTCAGACTGGTCCTGCTCTCACCACAGGCCACGGTCATCAATAACCAATCAATACACTCAGTCAGTATGAGTTGGTATTCAACACTGAAAAACATCCAACATCCAACTGAAGACGTAAAACTCCTCACAGATATAAAGGTCCAACTCCATAAGCCTATGAACGAAAGCAGCAACTAAAGATTAAAGATTTCCATTACCATTTAATCTGCTGATAATTTTTTTAGTTAATTAATTAATCATTTCAGCTTGAGGTGTGTTGAGAGGGAGTTTTAAATAAAGAAAATTTGAATTCAGTTTGGTTCAGTGAACCTTTTACTGTTTTCTCAGTATAATACAGAGCAGAGCCTCTTGCTCACAGGATCTACTTTCCGTCGCTGCAGGATACGTTTCCTCACCACTGGAGGGAGGGGAACCTGTCGTCAGCAGCCAGGTGTGAGGTGTGCCGGCGTTCCTGTGGTTCATCCGACGTCCTGACGGGGATGAGGTGCGAGTGGTGCGGCATCACGGTGAGAACCAATCACAGTGTTTTACAGGACATGAGGGCACATCTCACCTGAACCAACAGAAACCCCCAGTGTTTTTTATTTTACATCAGTCATGACGGAGGATTTTAAGAAGCTGTTTTCCTGATCGCAGCTTGAAATCAGTCATACGAAATGAAAACTTCCCAACTTTAAAACATGTCACCTTGGTGACGACAGTGAAGCCTCCAGGACTATGATACCTGAGACACTGAGATCAGTCACATCATCTGTTCCACTTTGTCTAATTTCTCTACAAACACAAACTTCAGACCTTCAGACTGATCTGGAATCATATAAAACTGACCACACAGCAGCTTTAATCAACATGAACTGAACTATAACTGTCCTGACTTTCATCTGCAGTCCCTGATCCCCTCCTACCACATATTACAGTAATTACAACACATGAATCACATAGAAACACAGGTCACAAATATTCATAGTAAAACACACAAAAATTAATTCAATGACTTGATGTATAAACTTTTAGTGGAATTGGTTTGTTATAATATTTGTTTTCTTTTCTATAGATAATTAACGATTCCAGTTGAACTGTGATAAATACATGAATGATCAGTGACACACAGTCCATACAGATCATCATAGATACATACATTGTATATATATATATATATGTGTGTGTGCGTGTGTGTGTGTGTGTGTGTGTGTGTATATATATATATATATATATATATATATACATACAGCATATTTATAATTTAGAAAATGATCACGTTATTGCTGCACCTGACAATTATTTGCATTACAGATTAATCTGGCAACTGTTTTCGCGATTAATCAGTGAATCGTTCTGTCAAAATAAAAGTCTGAAAATATATTTTAAAAATGTCTGTTAAATTAAAGTTACTCTGAGTTCAGTTCACTGTCAGATTTGAAAAGAAAAGTGAGACATTGTCACGTTTGAGAAGTTGGAAATGTTTGATAGTTCTGGTCAAAAAAATTATTGAAACCATTGATTATCAAACTAGTCAATCAATTAATTGACTGATCATTGCAGCTCTATATTATATAATTAATATTACAGTCATTTCGACTGTACTGCTCAGCCCAAATTGACCATGATGAACCAATATTAAAGCAGCTTGTCAGTGAGACACAGGTCGTTCCCTCTCTGACCTTGTTTTTTTTAGTGTCACAAATCTGAGTCGTGATTCTGTCAAACCTAAACACACAGACATGATAACACCACTGCAAACAAACATCCATAAACCTGCAGACAAACCAGAGAAGAAGAAGCTCCTCAGTCAGTGATCCAGAGATAGCTGTCAGTTCATCCATTGCTCCAGAACAAACAGGAAGTTAAAATAGTTAATTCACTACACTTCACTTTATAAAATATAAACAAACATGGACAAAAAAAAAAAAAAAAACCTGGCTCAAGTGGAAGCCCACCGCTTAACTCACTGTGTCCAGGGCATCACATTTCCTGTTTGTTTGAGCTGTGCATCCATGGTTTTTACATGGCAGCTTGTGAGTCATCTCATTCACCTACTCCCTTATTATTGTTATTTTCTTATTTGCTGTTGTGTTCACAGTTTCATTCATCATGTCAGTTTCTGAGCGTAAAGGCTTTAAATTTTGAGGTGTGTTCCTAAAGATGATAAAAAGGTAAAATGACAAAAGATGTCCTTCTGTCCTGTCTGCAGAGCCACGCGGCGTGTTACCTCAGCGTGCCACAAGAGTGCACTCTGGGACGACTGCGCTGCATGCTGCTGCATCCGGCCTGCATCCGCCTCGACTCCAGAAACTTCAGCAAGATGCACTGTTACCGCATCACAGAGAGCTGCAGCCACGACCTGGGTACACACACACACACACACACACACACACACACACACTAACCTTAACCATCACAACGAAACGCCTAGCCTTGACCAAAACCTGATTCTAACCAGAACCTTCAAACAGCCTTCTGAGGGTCTGAGGGCTAAATGTCCTCACTTTCTATATAACTATATCTATATCTGTATCTGTAACTCACACAGGTTCTCACAAAGATAGAATCACAAGAACATACACACATACACACACACCTCCAAACCACATCCTCTGACGCTGCTGACTCGGAGCGGGTGAGAAACACTCGTCTTGTTTCCTGAAGCCTCTCTGATCTGAGCTGTGAAACGAAACACGAGCTTTTTCACCAGCGACGTTAAAGATGGAAGAAAGTTTCTAGTTAATTACAAACTCGCACAACGTTTAGAGCCTGTGCAGCTTCATTTAAAGGTTCAGTTCAGGCCGGTGGATTGTCAAGAGAAGGATCAGAGGAGAAATGTTTCCTCACCAAGCAGCAGAAGAAGCCTTATGAGAATAACAGCAATACAAAAGACATTAACTGGCAAATACGCTGCACACAACACAAAAGCATCAGCTGCATTCAGTTAAGGGCAGTCTTATCCCAGATTAACCCTAAATTCACCAACAGCATGATTTAAGGTCCATATTTTAACTTCTCCAATGTTTTATTTGAAGTGTTGATATCCATAAGAAGATATATTTGTGGTTTTAAGAGCCAAAAACCATCTCAGTGTAGTTTCACATCTCCTCTCTCAGGCTTCTTCCTCTGATTGGCTGACTGTTTTCTGAGTTATTCAGAAAAATATAGCAAATTTCAGGTAAACACTTGGAGACACTCATTCCTGCAAGGTTGGATGGTGGGTCAAGGTGGGTGAGGCTTGGGGCATGGCTGAGGGTGGTGACTGCTTTGTTGTGACATCACAAAGTTACAGAAGTCCTGACGGCTTGGTTTATGGCTCAGTTTCTGAATACAGGCTATGTGCATTTCTCTGTGGACTGAGCACTTTGATACTTTGACAGTATTAATATAGAACCTAGACCTGCTTTATAATCCAACACATGGACTATATGGACTATAGATATATCACTGTGTCTCTCATCAGGATTCTCTGAATATGTCCAGTAATCTGTCTGTTTCCCTCCATGTCTCTGTTAGATAACTCAGATGATGTTGATCCGTCTGCTGCTGTGTGTAAAGACGGTCAGCCAGCTGCTCCAGAGTTAGGTCAGTACACTCACTGAGTGAATCGCTACACCAAACCTCTGTTTAGTTTTCAGAGTGTTTAGCAGCTGAACCTCAGGAACAATGAAAAATCTCTCTCTCTCTCTCCCTCTCTCTCTCTCTCTCTCCCTCTCCCTCTCTCTCTCTCTGTGTATATGTGGTGAACAGGTAAACAGTCTCTCAAGGTGTTTGACGGGGATGATGCAGTCAAGCGTAGCTACTTCCGACCGGTCTCCATTTTTCGGGCCACAAGGAACGAAGAAGTGGTGGTGAGAGTCCGGCTTCCTCCTCTAAGACACCGCTCACACACTGATTCTGCTCTTTATACTACTGTCAATACTACGTAAAAAAAAAACCATCTGAAATCTGTGCACACTGATGCTGAACTGAAGCAACATTTTAGGAATGTGCAGCTGTCTTTCAAAATAAAAGCGGGCAATTATAATTCTGTAGAAGCATTTTTTTAAGTCATAAAATGCATTATTTAACAGTCATAACAGCTAAATTAAAGCACAGACTAGTTACCAGTGTTCGAAAAATATCCCACACTGTAGTTCATCTCAAAACTGAGCTTTGTGGGTGGCCCAGGGGCCGAGTGGCTACATCTCATATCACAGGGACTTAATGAGCCCTGAACAGCAGCTCCCTTTTACTGTACTACAATCAGTAACAAAAGCTCATCATTTAGAGTTTAATCTGAAGATTTATCTAAACACACCTTCACTGATCATAAACACAAATAAACCTCAGTCCTCTCTTCAGCCCAGTCTAACACTGCAGTACCTGTGCTGTCCTGCAGGAGGCGGCGCTCAGGGCCTTCTACCTCCCCAGTGAGCCTCAGGACTACGAGCTGCACGAGGTCGGCGGTCTGCAGCGTCTCCACAGCGACGACATCCTGAACCGTAACAGCGGTCCAGACAACAGGAGCTCTGTGAGGGACGGAGGCGACACCTGGCTACTGAGGGCCAAACCCCGAGACACTGAGGTCATCAAGGTGTACGCCGACTGGCCCAGGTGAGGGATGCTGGGAAGTGGAATTAAGTGGGGATTCATAAGTCCATGTGATGCTGCTGGTTTGTGCTGAGGGGGGAGAGATCTGGTTTTCAGCATCCACACAGCAGTGTGACCGGGAAATGACTTTTGTAGAAAATAAAAGTCATTGAATTTCACACCAGGAAAGAAAATGACCAATATTTTATAATGTGGGAAAATCTTCCATTGTTTTTCTTTTAAATGTAAAACTTCTGTGCCTCATATATGACTTTAATAACCAGAAAATAATCATTTAATTTAGTTTAAATGCAGCAGTTTAATCCCAGTTTGTTAAAGTTCTCACCTGTTTGTGTGTTTTCAGGTCAGGTGCAGCTTTCGTCCGTGTCTCCATCTCAACAAGCAGCACGGCAGCTTCAGTCCTCACTGAGGTCCTCAGTGAGCTGGACAGACAGGTAGAAACCAGGAAGTATGAGAACAGATGTGAAGTATAGACAGTTACCTTTAAATATAAAAGGTGGTATCTGCCCATAAACAGTAGCTGCAAACGTAAATTAGTGCCACTCTGAGTTTTAGATAGCTCAGCTCTGCAGGATCAGGGAGACTCAGACTGAGTCAGAGCTGCTGCTGATGTCTCTGTGTTTCAGGAGGATGTGTCCAGCTTCAGCCTGATGGAGGTCTGCATGAACAGCAAGCAAGGTGAGCTGCACAAAAACACCCAACATGACCCTTTAAATCCAAGCAGCAGATCGTCCTCATCATCTCCGTGACTCATCATGTGATAATGAAGAAAAGTAACCAAACCTGTCAGAGGAGCAGCAGCGCAACCTCATGAAAACTGAATCTGTGTCACATTAATTAATAGAATCTGCCGTTAGCCTTTAATGCATGAATCATCCCAAACGTCTTGATCGTTAACTTGCTGTAAGAGCAGAGTGAAGGTGTGTGTGACAACAACACAGCTGGACAGGAGGTCGTGACCTTTCTGTGTGTGTGTCCCTCAGTGCAGAGACAGACGCTGACGCCTCAGGAAAAGGTTCTGGACAAACTGCAGGAGATCAGGAAGGTGAGTGACAGGACAGGACCTGTCCACAAACTGGTCTGAGGGAAACGTTTCCCCCAGAACTGAAAAGTCAGTGAGCGAATGCACAGATAAATAATAAATAAGCAGTGGATTAAAGTGGATTGTGTTTGTCTGTTGTGTGTTGGTTGTATCAAAGAGTGAGACCCTCCGTTCTGTGTCATTTCCCAGTTGTCTCTGCGTCAGATGAACCAGACCCGGTTCTACATTGTGGAGAACAGGAATCGAGCGGTGCAGGTCAACCTGCTGATTGGAGGACTGCCCCCCCTGCTGACCAAAGAGGAGTACGCCCAGCTGATCCAGGAGCACCTGACCATCAAGAGTGAGTCTAAGTCCTGGACTGTGATGTCAGCTGGTTCAGCAGCTTTAAACACAATTATACATTCATGATGAAATCACATGGACATTCCTCTGCTGCCACGTCTAAGAACCAACCAGGATCACATACTCAGTTACATCTCTTTCTTTAGTTCATCAGTCCCATCAGGCATTTACACTGAACAGAAATATAAACACACACAAAGATCTTTTTCATACACAGAGGTTTTATTTCCCTTAAATTCTCCTCATAAACGTGTTTAAATGTTTGTTAGTGAGCATTTCTCCTTCACCAAGATCATCCCTCCACCCGATAGATGTGGCAGGTCCAGATGCTGATTACACAACATGATTGTTGCACAGGTGCGACCTGGGGTGGTCACAATAAAAGGTCACTTTAAAATGTGCAATTTTATATTGAAAAAAGACATTTATTAGGCAATAAACTGTGGATTTTTCAGGACTACAGATGTGCATTTTTTGGGGGGAGGGTTGTGGATCAGAACTGTAAACCTAGAAATCCATAGTTCACTGTCAGGTTTCATTTTTTATTTTTGTTGAAAAAAAGACATGTATTAGACCTCCCTCCCCCAAAAAATGCACATCTGTAGTCCAGCCTTCTCATCGAGGTCACTTCACTGCAGGAAACCTCCTCTAATACCCTCCCCTCTGTCTGTCTCTGCAGGCCACCTGGTCACCATCAGCCATTTCTACCCCAGTCAAGGTGAGACAGTTGTCATGGAAACCACTCTGATTTTAAGGATATGTACACTGCTGATTATGTCTATCTATCTATCTATCTATCTATCTATCTATCTATCTATCTATCTGTCTGTCTGTCTGTCTGTCTGTCTGTCTATCATCCTTCTCTTTAGTAAAACTGTCTCTGCATCTCTGTGACAAGATCTTTTCATTAAGCAGGACTGATGGTGGTGTGTGTGTGTGTGTGTGCGTGTGTGTGTGTCTGTTTGTGTGTGTCTGTGTGTGTTTCTGTGTGTTCAGGTGCGCTGGCATTGCAGATCTCATGTTTCTCTGAAGCAGAGAGGATCTACATGTTGGCTAAAGACACATCTGTCAACAGCAAGACGCTCACGTCCCTCGTCATTCCAGAGATCATGGTAACACACACACACACACTGTCTCTATTTCTGACCCCAGACTGGCCCAGACTGGTTACGGACACACAGTGATTCCATTTTCTTTCAAATAATGTTTATGTGGAAATTTTTTAGCTTCACGCCTTAACACCTTAACCCTTCACAGTGCTCTGATTCCCCTTGAGTGATTGTTGTTGTCATTGTCGTTTCTCAGCTCAACAGTCTGGGAGAAGGCGTCTGTCCTTTGCTGGTGTTCGTCAACCCAAAGAGTGGAGGTATGAAGGGCCGCGAGCTCCTCTACAGCTTCAGGAAGCTTCTGAACCCTCACCAGGTGTTTGACATTTCCAATGGCGGCCCGCTGGCTGGGTGAGAGCGACCGACACACTCTGATCAGACAGACTGAGAACTGAGGGGCTGAGACACTGCTGCTGTGGTCCAGAGTAGAGGATTAATGACGGACACATGTCTCTTCCTTTGAGTGTAATTACAGCTGCACCACACTGTTAGTTTAGAGTGTGTGTGTCGTGAAATATCACAGACCCAGTTATTGGACAGAAACTGCAGGGATGAATTGTTTTTACCTGTAGATTTTAATTTTTTGGTTGTAGTTGCATTTTTCAGCCCATTTCATTTAGATCAGGTGTAATTTTCTTTGGTACTGATGAGTTCTTGGTTTTAATTCATTTGTTTTGGTTAAAATCACCATGCACCATGCATAAGAAAATCAGGAAGTTCAAACTCTAGAGCAGGGGTTGGCAGTTTTTTTTCCTGATCCATTAGATGGCAGCCAGAACATAAACAAAGGCTCATTTAAGAAATTGATTGATGAAAATAATGATGAAATGATGAAATTTACATTGTCTGTTACATGTTACATGTGTCACAGTCACATATTAACAGAAACTTTGGAACTTCCTGTCAGAACTTTTCAGAATTAAAGCTCACATTAGATTGAAATAAAGCATTGTTGCAAAAGAAAAAAAAGAAAACAGAATTTTCTCACGCTTTTTTGTAGGAAATTTTGTGGAAAAAAAATAGCTGAAGAGGAAGTGATTCTGTGGGTAATTGTTACTGTCAGTGCAAGCAGATCTATTTCAGCACCATGCGCCGTGCTCTGACTACAGAGCAGCCGTCGCCTGATGTGACTGTGTCTGTCATTCACTCTCAGCATGGAGAAAAGTTGTACGATTTAAAAAGAATCTGATCAAGAAAATAATCTGAATCTGGCCAGATGTTATTGCCAGGGCCACCAGTTGTTGAGCGCTGGTCTAGAGTTTCACTGTTTAAGAGATGAATGATCAAACTGCCTAGAGGATGAACCCTGCAGATCTTACCCCATCAGTTTATTTACATGTACACAGGAAACCATCACACAGGAAATCAGACATTTCCATGTATTGTTGCACACACAGCATGTGAGTGACCTCACTGCTAACTTATGTTAAATGTGTTTTAGTGATGTTGTGTCAGAACATTTGGACTGATGATTTTAACAAACGCTGTCAGTGGTGTTGTTCCACACCTCTGACCTGATGTAAAATTATTTGATTAATTAGCTTTTTTATGATTGGTTAAACCATTCTTCCAACCATTTGTGCTCAGGTTGTGCTTAATGCTTCATTCATATTATTAAGAATTATTGTCACCTACAGCCAGGACGCTCTGACAGTAATGTGATGTGAATATCAATAAATTCATGCACTGTCCGGTTTGATGGGGAAACATTCATTTAATATTAGATTTATATGTGGTATCTTAAAAGGTTTGCGATTGGACTTTGAAGCTGCAGAAACCTGAGAACTGTTCACACATGAGGCTCAACTGGAGCCTGTGTTCAGACCTCAGCTGTTCACACAAAGTGACAGAAACAGTCTGGGTGAAGAATAAAAAAAGCAGAGAGAAGTGGTTCTGCTGTCACACTCATCATCTCTGTCTGAAGTCTGTGTCCTGAAACCAGGTCTCTCTACACCAGACATTTAAAGGTCGACTGTAACCTGGTCACTGACATGTTCTGTGAAAATAAATAATCCATCGGGTTGTTGTTTGTTCGTGTTGTGGCTGTGGTGAGTCCTGCAGACGTCCACGCTCATCACACTTAAAGTGTTTTTTCTTCTCTGGTCCAGCCTCCACACCTTCAGGCAGGTTCCCAGGTTTCGGGTGCTGGTCTGTGGGGGTGATGGGACGGTGGGCTGGGTGCTCGGAGTACTGGAGGCAGTCCGGCACAAACTGGTCTGTCGAGAGCCGCCCATCGGCATCGTACCCCTGGGAACAGGTCAGACCCAGACTGCAGGAATTTTAACTTCATATTTAAGTTTACAGGTACTGAAGTCTGTCCTGTCTCATCAGGTAACGACTTGGCTCGTATTCTGCGCTGGGGGCCAGGTTACAGTGGCGATGACCCCCACCACATCCTGGTGTCTGTGGACGAAGCAGATGAGGTTCTGATGGACCGATGGACCATCCTGCTGGACGCACAGGACGTATCAGAGGACGGCAAGGACAACGGCTTCCTGGAGCCGCCCAAGGTCTGGTCCAGGTCCTCCAGGACACTTTGTTAGAATTCAACAAACCAGTGTGAGAAGGTAGAACAGGTGATTTACAGTGATTCTGACTGAAGATCAGTGTGTAGTACAATTTTACAATAATAAAATGATTATATAACCCTAAAACACTGCACTACGCCAAAAGATCTCCACACACATGCATCATATTTATGCATAGAGAGAAAGGGTTTTTTATGTTGTCCTCCTGGATTTTTAATGAGCTCAGTGTACGGCAGATGATCAACCTGCTGTTTTTCTCTCAGATTGTACAGATGAACAACTACTTCGGTCTTGGCATCGACGCTGAGCTCAGCCTCGACTTCCACCTGGCCCGAGAGGACGAACCGGATAAATTCACCAGCAGGTACCTTACTGTAGTCCACTTATATTTCTGCTAGTAAAGACCATATTTCCCATCAACCCCTTTGCTTCCTGCACAGGTTCCATAACAAGGGAGTGTATGTGAAGGTTGGTCTGCAGAAGATAAGTTACACCAGGAGTCTCCACAAAGAGCTCCAGCTCCAGGTGGACACTCAGAACATCCCACTGCCCAACATAGAGGGGCTGATCTTCCTCAATATACCCAGGTCACACACACACACACACACACACACACACACACACACGCACACATAAACACTTAAAGATCTCACGGTAGGAGAAAGGTCTTCATGACCTTATGTTCATCTTTGTGTGTCTGTGTATAGCTGGGGTTCAGGTGCTGATCTCTGGGGGTCAGAGGTCGATGGTCGCTATGGGAAACCGAGCATCGATGATGGTTTGCTGGAGGTGGTCGGGGTCACTGGGGTTGTCCACATGGTGAGACAAGTCCTCATTTTTAGTTATTTATTTTGAACATCTTAACTCAAAGTCCACTGACAAACTCTTTCCAGAGCTTTCAACCGTGTGTGTGTGTGTGTGTGCGCAGGGCCAGGTGCAGAGTGGCCTCCGATCTGGGATTCGTATTGCTCAAGGGAACTACATCAGGCTGACAGTAAGTAAACCCATACCTGTCCAGGTGGACGGAGAACCATGGATCCAACCACCAGGACACATCATCATCTCTGCTGCTGGACCAAAGGTAAGCATTGACTCTTCTGTCTCTGTCTCTCTTTGTTCCCTTTCTTCCATCCTTTAGTCCATTCATTCTTATGTCATTCCTTCATTAGGGATGGGTGTCAATAGGTACCACTTATTGTACCAGTACTTAATTGATAGGTTCAGTTTTTCAGGTCAGATGTCCTGGTCACACTGGACATCAGATGCCTTCATAATGTGTTCTTGTAGTTTACCTGTATTTTGGTATATTCTGGGTATACCTTTAGTTTACCTGTGGTTAGGTATATTCTGGGTATACTCTCAGGGCTTAACTGTATTTGGGTATACTCTGGATAAACCTGTACTTTATCTTTAGATAGATATATTCTGTGTATACCTGACATTTGTCTGTATTTTGGTATGTTCTCTTTGTTTCTGTAGTTTTTCTGTTGTTTGTTATATTGTGTGTATACCTGTTTGGTGGTTAGTTTGGTATATTCTCTGTGTTCCTCTACTGTCTGAAGGTCCGGATGCTGAGGAAGTCCAAGCAAAAGCAGAAGAAGTCTTCAGCTGGTGTGAAGGATGGACGTTCGGAGAGTCCTTCCTCTAGAGACGGAGGACACTGACCGACTCACCTGAACACCATTGTCCCACAGTGTACCTGCTTCCTGCTGCACCTGAAAAGCCATTTTGGTGCCAGCAGCCAGCTGTAATTTCTCTCACATGGCTTTGTAGCGACGATGACGGGCTGCAGATCGACCTGAGGACTGAAGAAGGTTTAACTTTTACAGCATAATTGTGGTGGGTGGAAGACCAGGATCGCCTCAAGTTTGTCCCAGTTGGGATCACATTTCCATTCTGCTGACTAAGTACTTACCAATTACAGAATTCACAATAACCATGGTTAATATTCAGCACCTAAAATTTACTTTTTTACTTAAAACGGAAGATAGTCGTAAGTATCTAATACATTCATATTAGAATTTCTGTATGGACTGAGATGAAGGATGAGAGATGAATTTTGACAATTTCCCACAGTGGATGAGCTTCAAAGTAGAACAAAAAGAAAATCAAGAGAAGTATTTAACAGAATTTATTAAATTTCTGTCCAGATGTGACTGTATATGTGGTACAGTGAGTATCAGTGTCAGTCAAAATATTGTAAAAACTTTAGTTTTGAAAAGTAATGTGCAGCTATAGAGTGATTATGACCTTGTTGTTGGTCATTTTGTCATCAGAAATTATGACGAAACCGAGTACTGAAGCACTCCTGAAGAGACTGACGGGCAGTTTTTCTAAGAAGCAGCAACCATATTATGTTCTCTCGTCTTCTGGTGTGAAATCCTTCAGTAACATTGGTTTTCCGAATGTCAGAGGACAGTGTTGATGTTGTGGTGAAGCTCTCCAAAGCTAATGAACGTACAAAATGAAACAAGAAATCCCTGATTCTCTGAAACCACAGTGGTGGTTTCTTGTTTGTCTCGATTTCTTGTTTGCTTTTTTGTGCAGCATCAGTGTGCAACTGGAAATTCCACAGTGAAAAGATTATAAACTACAATTTGAATGAGTATGAACTGTGGAACAGAGTGCTAACTGGAGAGAAACTGTAAAGCCTGAAGCACAGTTTGTATTTTAGTAGAGGGAAGCTTACTCTTGTTGATGCTTAGGGTTTGAAAAGGTTTTACTTTGGCAACAACACTGACTGATTAGAATATACGTATATAAGTCTATATATAAGTCCTGCTGTCAATGCTGTTCCCAAATTTGTTTGGCCTCATCTCTCAAAATATAGATCTTACATATACACACACATATACACATTATATATATATTACATATACAGACAGTGTTGTTGTGAAGGTAGACAATGTGTTAGTACAGTCTTTCTACTGACTACAATAGAAACTGTGCAGTAGCTTTACAATGCATTTTGAGTCCCTAATAGGAGTTAGCCTTTTGTTTTTGAATCTGAAGTGCGTTTTTTAGAACAAGTGTATGAAGGAGTATCTGATGAGCGGCTGTGTCCAGTCCAGTCAGCAGAGAGTTTGAAAGAGACAAGTCTCTGCTACCTCTCAGTTGCTGGTGATGTTAAATACCTTTTCATCCAAACACTGCTCACCTACAGAATAACCTGAGGCGATGTTCACACTAGAAAATATTAAAATGAGATTTCTCCAAGTGCTATCGGAAAACTAGCTGGAAAACAAGCTGCAACTAGTGACATTACTGGCTTTGTAGGCTAGTTTTTTACTAACAAGCTAGAATAGTATGCTTAAACAAAATTCAAATTGTGAAGTAAATGGAGCGAAAGACTTCCTAAAATGTGGGAGCGGTAGCACCCGAAACCACCTAGTAAACTAGCCACATTACCGTTTTAGCGAGCTAGTTGCCAAGCTAGCTTACCAACTTCAAATTAAACTGAAATTCAAGTAATTTTAGGGGGAAAGAAGTAAATCAATGGCATATATTTAGTTAAACATGGGGAAAAAATGTGACACCAGACACTAGCTAGAAAACAGCCTAAACTAAACTAGCATTACGAGCTTGGTCAGCTAGTAGCTGGTTTGAGAGTCAACTAGATGCCAAAACAAAAAAAAAATACATTAATGTAAGGGTATGAATTTGCTCAAATGTGGTAACTAATGTGGCACTGCTATTACAGGCCTCGAGCAAGAAAACTAGCGAAGCTAAAGTAGCAGCGTAACCAACCAGTTAGCCAGCAGACTAGCTAGTTTGCCAAATGAATAACAAATACAAGTAAATGAGGGGAACATGCTGCTACCTCAGCAATGAGTTTGGTTAGTGAGTAAGTAATAATGTCCACTTCAATTTGGCTACTTGTTTGAGGGAATGATTTGTAATTTGAGCGGAAAAATACTAAACTGGAAGAGCTTGAAATTAAACTTGAGGCAAAACACTTGCATTCATTCATTTTGCTGCTAATACTGCATCAGAAGATCACAAATCCATTTAAATGAGAAATATTTGACCAAATTTTGTGCAGTTTATTGCTGTCGTTTTTGTTGAAGTGACCAGGCCTCAACACGAGTCCAAACTTCCCACCAAACTTCTAAATATTGATCTGCGATTTGCCCCTTACCCTAAATAAAAGATGAGCTTCAGCTGCAAGTTTATCGGTTCATGCTCAGACAGCCTCCGACAGAAAGGCTGAGGAGTATTTCATGACGGAGGCTCTCCGTCCACATTCCCAGAGATGCAGAGTGCAAAGAAACACAGCTGTTAAAGGACAGTTACGAAGCAGACGAGGGATACAGTGTTGAAGATCCCAGCTCTTAATGTAGCCACAACAGTATTTGATCACTGTGCTTTGGTTGTAATATTTAGATTTTTTCTTAAAATCCGATATCTGCATTAACTGATTTATTTTGATGTTTTTTTTTGGTGCTAGAAGAACACAATCTGTTATAGCTCTGTGCTTGACTTGAGGATCGAGGATCCTGTTTTTTTTTTATTCAAAGTTTCAAACCAAAGTTCATGTCATGGGAGGAGAAATGCAGGAAGTCCATTTCTGAATTATCTCAGTGCAGGTGGACTTGATGCTTTCATTTACTGAATGTGATAAATTTAGATTAAAGCAAAGGTTTCTGGCTTTGAATAAACAGAGGTCTGAGGTCAACTGCTGATACATCAGTGGCATTAACTGTTCATTTTAATCGACTGCTGAGCTTCATCTGCAGAGTAGCTGAAGTGTTTTCTACAGTTGACACTGTGTGTGCTGACAATAGGATGTAGTTGTGAGTAGTTTTTAAACTATACAAGTATCAGATACTGTCAAAGTGTTTTATTACATGCATGACGTACTGTAGTTCAGCCTCCGTGTGGAGCTGAGTGCTGTGTTTTATCTTCACTCACACTGGCAAGTCAGTACATCCACCGCCGCTGTTACACAACCAGACCTGCTGGTTTGACATGTTTTAAACAGTTGACTAAGTACATTTCACATTCCTGCTGATCATTTTCCAAATCATCCTCCAGTTTTTAGGTTCATTTTGTTGCTTACAGGAATCCATTTTCAATTTCAGTTTACTTCTGTAAGAATCAGCTTTCACAGACGTGAACCTGAATGCAGAGAGAATCTGTCACTGTCAGCTGCGATTGTAAATGATTTCAGATATGTTGTAGGGTGGCAAAAGTCTTAAATTTGATGTTTTCACCAAAAAGTGTCTGAAGCTCTCCAGTACCATTGTCCCAGAAATCTGATGTTATCTAAAATTTGTATGTGGACTATAAATAAGCGGCTTATTTTTTAATTGATTGCTTCATCCCTGCTGCTCATCAAGGTCAAAGAAACGCTCCCATTTAGTATATAATTCTAGGCCACATTCTCCCACTGGTTCTGATCCATCGGCCAGTTTGACCATGAAAGAGGTGTTGAATTGCTATTAAGGTGGTATTAACCTGCAGAAATCTTCTGTTGGCAAAAAGGCAAAATGTATTCAAAGAGCAAGTTGTGTACTCTTATTTTGGAGGGGATGCTTCCAAAGCCATTATTTTGTTGAAACATATTGTTTGTTTTTTGTTAAGTCAAGCTCAGGAGACAGTAAACAAACATCATATAAAAAATACATTTGCAAAATTCTTCAGAAGTGCATCACAAAGGAGGAGATCTGAAGCCCTGAACTATTGCATTTATTTATTTTTCAGTTTCAGTATATTGTTGTTTGCATAGGATATGTAAACAACCTCATTTGGGACTCTAACATGACATGACTAAGATAAGAAGAGGCGACAACAGCTGACTGTGATGGATTCAGCAGGAAGTTTCTCTTCTCTGCAAATTGATTTTCATAGAAAATAAGTGCAGTCAAAGTGCAGTCGCCCTAAAAACCAGAGCTACGATTTGCAGGAGTATAAAGTTCACACAGTTTTAAGTTGAAGATGTACTACCAGCATTTCAAGAAAAAAACAGCACAAAAGATCCTGCAGTTCATGTTCCACCACTGAAGTCCTTCACTTGTTAAGACTTAAAGAACATCCAAGCTGAGGGGATGAATAATGTCACAACTGACCAAGCCTGAGACGATGACGGCCGATAATGAACCTGCCTACAAGATAATCAGTATTTATTCTGGAAAATTAGTCCTTAAAAGACATAAAAATAAGATCATGAGAAGAAAAGTAGAAAGCAACATTAATACTCAAATAGTGCACAAGTTAAGAATGTATCCAATACATAGAATTATCAAATCCACTAATTCAAGTGTCTCTGTATATACATTAATGTAACAGGGAACTATTCTTCACAGGTGAACGAGCTGAAAGTGTGAGTCTGTTAAATCAGGCAGAACGTATCTCTGAGGATTTTACTAAAACAGACTAAATGTGTTTTTAGTTGGATATTTTTCTTGTGTTTCCAGAGTGAAAAATGTATTCCTGCATCGGTGAAACATGGTGTAAAATGCCAGATTTTTTCCCTGAACCCCAAGTGAATAGTCGGAAACACATAGATCTTACATCAGAGAAAACTGGAGAAACTGGAACCAGTGAAGTTTTCACATTTTTGCTTAAAAAAGGTCTGTAAATTGATCAGTTATCAGAATTGTGGCCATTTAATTTCTTGTCAATCATCTAATCATCTCAGCTCTAAAATTTGTTCGGTTTCTGCCCTATACAGTGTGGGGTCAGCAGGGGCCCCTCAGGATGATTTTATTTGTGCACTGTTTGAGCTTTAAATTCATCTTCCTCTAAATTCTTTTTTTTTTTTTTTGTCATTGCCAAACCGTCAGTCGCACAACAACCTTTCACCAGTGCCACAAACTACTTTTACGTTCTGTTGAATGTTAAAAATGTGCTTTAATGTGATTTTTTCTGCTTCTCTGCGTCCGTCGTGCCTCGTAGTGTCCAAGTTACCTGTCGATGTTAAGCCCCACCCATCAGGAACCAGGTAGTGCTTGGTGTGAGGGTTGAAGTCTACGTAGTGCCTCATTGAAACCCTCAGTGCTCTGATGTTTAGCGTGTGTGTTAATGTGCTTCCTGCCAGTGCAGTGGTGTGTTCACCTCTAACTTCCTAAGCTAACGTGCTAAGCTAACGTGCCTCCAGATGTCATTTACATGTAGTTTTTGTTTTTGCTGTAACCAGGTTCAGTTTTTACCTGAGGTTTATTGAATAGATGATTTGTATATTTTTGCAGAAGAAGCTGTTTTTTTAGTTTCCACTGTAAAGTTTTAACTGTAAATTGCACTAACTGTTTTACAGACGCTCTTAGATGTGACATTCGGGATATTATTAATGTTGTAATAACTAAAGCTAAATATATAGTACATATATTATATATATATATATATATATATATATATATATATATATATATATATATATATGTGTGTGTGTGTGTTTAAACAATGATTCTTATATGTGTTTAATCACAATAAACTAAAGACTATCTAAGAAATAATGTGGTTTGTGTCAGATTTTTGTGAACTGACAACATCTTCACTGTGTTCCTGTAATTTAAAAAAGTAAAAGTTCTACATTCAAAATTGACAAAATGGGCATGTCATTTGCAATTTGTCTTACATCATACAATATAACATTAATAACAATTAATAATGACATTATTCATAATGAAATATCTCAACAACTGTCAGATGCATTGTCGTGAAATGTTATTAATGGTGCTCAGAGGAAGAACAGGCTGTGAACCACTGTGACTGGGAGAGAACAGCGACACACCACATCACCACCTTACTGCAGCAGCTGTTGACTCACAACATGGTTTAGACTTGTGTTTTATACACAAAAGTTCCTTTATATCCTTTAAACCAGTGGTTCCCAAGCCATGCTGGGTTTACAAAACAGTACAATTTTGGTGCAAAATGTAGTTATAAAAAATAAGAATATGAATAATGTTTTTAAATGTTTTAAAACAAAATGATCTTTAAAGACATTAATTATTTTTTCTCATATTAAGACCTAAGACCTATCACTGTGATAAGTCAGTGACAGGGACTTTTATGTCGTTGCCACTGGACCATAGTCTGATTGTGAGCTAAAAGATGACATCTATAGAAAAAACTGAAGAGTCAAAATGGATAGCTGGATAGCAAGAGCAAAAATTTAAAGGAAAGAGAGTCTAGAGACAGATGGTGAATGGACAAGTGAAATTGAACTTCCTACATCCGGTATCCACAGTTTAAACCGGCTGCTTCCTCTGCTTTCAGTTCAGTCCTGACAGATTATTATCATTAAAATAGAAAGTCCTCTGAAAAGGCATTATTTGGCCTCCATATTGTTGGGCACCAACATTTTTTTTTAGATTTTCAAGTGAACCATGAGTTGGAAAAGGTTGGGAACCACCGCATTATGTCTCAAGTTCAATATCTCTTCTGCTCATTCTGTTTGGTTTTAAAATGTAAAATTATTTACGTATTGTTTATCATTTATTTATTATAAACCAAGATTCAGTTCCAACAAAGAGGAGAGTTTCTCTGCGTGGATGGTGCAGCCTCACAGCGTGTGTCACAGAGATGAGTAAGAAACGCTGCAACAAGTTTCAACAGCCTGTATTTAAGTATTTGTCTAAGTGCACAAATTGAATTGACGCAATTCAAGTAGTATAAAACTAATCGTATTTACTGTACAGATAGAATGACTACAGATAAAAGCACATCGGTACTCGACGCTGTCTCCTGCATTTGGCCACAAGTTCTCATCTTCATCATCAGACCTTCTTTCCTCTCTTCAGTCCACCAGTGACAGCATCCTTCTGCAGCCTGATCCATCCTGACAGTTTCCTGCTGATCACTGCGTCCAAGAGGGACATCTGATCCGTGGGACTTCAGGGCGGAGAGGAAGGTGGAAGGGACTCCACCCTGGGATGGCCTGTAAACCAGTATGTGGCTGGGAGAGAACAGGGAGACACCACATCGTCCCACACAGTTGCAAAACTGAGCTGGATTCAGCTTCAATCAGAACAAGTCTTCATAGAGGCCATCAAGGTCAGGCTTCAGTGTGAGTTCATCCATTTTTATTTTTTAATATCTTTTTAGATGTTGCAGAATTTACAGCAATGTTTTGTTATGTGTTTTTAGGTTTGGAACGGAAATAAATGAATAAACAGATTTTTACAACAGTATGTGAACATGTGTAAAATTGGAGTATAAATCCACAGAGATGTGGTGCTGGTTGAATTTGATAAAATTGTGAGGACTGATCCATAGTTTTATGCAGACAGTGGTTTCTGTCTTAAAATCTCTGAATGAGAGTTGTGGTGTTGCTGTGTTTGACCAGCAGGGGGCAGAAGGCCAACAATTTACCCTAAACCAAAGACAATTTATGAGGGAGAAGAGGAGTCACTCTGCACTTCAGATGTTTGATGACTACATCCTTTCACACTTGCAGGTTGTTAAAAAAAACTGTAGGAATTTCTATTTTAATTATGAGAAAATATAATGATTACATCCTTATTAATGATAAAAAAACATTTAAACTGTAAAAATGGTCTATGCCAAATTTCTTATAGAGGCTATTAGTCCCGGATTGCACTGTGGGCGGAATGTTGTATTCCTGTCTGCACAGTGATATATTTTCAGTTTTGATGTGGTCTGTGGTGGTGGAGCCTAATGTGATATCTACACGTCATTGTGACAGGATCAAACTACATCAGATCAACTGTTTAATCAAAACTCAGTGTTTCCTGTATGTTTGGATACTTGTTTTGTTCCTTTTCTGTAAATGAAAAGAAAGAGAGGACACCACGTCTCTGTTGACTTTACACACAGCACAGTCACAACGGAAGGGAAAGGAAATGTCATGTACAGCAATTGAGGAAAAACATCAAATCTGAGAAGCTGGAACCAGCAAATCTGGTCATCAAGATAGTGATCGATTAACTTTCTGTCGATCAACTAATAATTAACATTATGGAAGCCAATTTCTGCCAATAAAAGAAAAAAAAAAAAGATTAGTCATGATTAAAAATGTTGATAGCAAGTGAAAATTATGAGATAAAATGTCAGAATTTGTATCTTATAATTCAGATTTTTTGAACTAACACATTGGACCTTTTAGTTGAATGTTGACCTTTTATCTCATAATCTTAAGGAATATTTGTTTTTAATTCAAAACCATGACTAGGTTTCCTTTTTTTCCCCTTTTCCCGGCATAAATCGGCTTCCTTAATCAATCCAGTAATTACTAAAACCCTGTAATAAAGCTTATTTTCAACATTGCTGACGTCGGAGTGAGACCTCTTCATATTTTAGCTCATCTCTGGTTGAATCGGACGTCAAAGGGAAATTCCAGTGGGGAAGGAAATCAACTTTATGAACGTCTGACACAAACCTGGTGTCACCTGCGGGAGCCCGTCGCTTATTTTGGGGGAATAAAAATCGCTTTACTCACTCGGATTGAAATTGTTTTGTCTTTATAAACTGTAATGACGCGTTCGTGTCGCGTCATGACGCACTCCAGTTAAACTGTAGTTGCTGGTAATGGATCCACTGGTTCAGCATGGGCATGGCGAAGTGATGAGCAGAAGTCAATTGAATTGAAGCGGATTGAGGACTGTCACTCATAGTTGATGTTGAGAACCCGACTCTTCACCTGACCGAGCAAACCAGGTAAGATCATGTGAACTACCCACTCCTTGTAAAAGCCGAACCGGACAGTTGTGTAAGTGTTATTCACAATCTTATCGTTACCCGTCACAACAGTCTTGGCAGCTTGCTTTGTTATGCTACTCACTTCCTTATTAGCCAGGTAACTTTGAGAGGTCACACCAAACTCTGTCTTAAAAACTGGAGCTTGAAGTTGTCTTTCATGTCAGCAAGCACAAGCAAGTATAACATGAGTGATTAGGATAGGCTTTACATTTATGGAAACCGTCGGTCAATTCGGCATGTGTACATCCAACACACAGCCCTTTTTTTTAGACAAAGATTTTACTTTTGCTTGAGCTCCACACGCTAGATTTCCTCCTATCGCCGTCCACACACTCTCGGTAGCAGAAGAGAGTGTGGGTGAGCGGACAAGCCGTCGAAAAAGCTTTAACTTTTATTTAAAGTGATCTGTCATGTGGGTTTTACATTTGTCGAAACATGGCTGGATTCATTAGACTCTGGTATCAATTGATCTACATTCTGCAGTTCAAGGTCCTGAGGTGAAAACTGAACAACTCTTAAATTGGGAGATTTCTAGACGGAGTTTCGTGTTATGTTTTGCATACGGAACCTACTGTGTGAGGGCTAGCTCCCACTTAGCACGGACAGGTATTGGGTTGACTCTTTAAGGACGCCCTGTGACATGAAGCCAACAGGTGGACATGAACCGTAGCAGTGTCTACGCTGTAGACGAACCCGGTATCCACAGTTTAAACCGGCTGCTTGAACGACAGAAACTACAGAAATTGGCCGTTAGTGCTAGCTGTTAGCCACGGAGCTAGCACGGGTTAAACAGGCGCGCTCATGTGCGGCCGGTGTGGGAACGCGCAGCGCCGAATAGCAACAAGTGTCAGAGGATCAGTAATCAATAATCAGTGATAAATAATAATAATTAATTTTGTGGGACGCAGCGCTCTGCATAGAAATAAACACTGTTCATTATGATCATCTGAACCTGTTCATCAAATTATTCACATTATAATTTAGGCAAAATGTTCATGTTTAAGCCTTTTCTAGAGCCAAATTCTAAATTAATAGCTAACTGAAGAGTAATAAGTGTTTATCTGCATCATCATCATCTTGATCATCATTAGTTCATCAGACTTGCATTTGCCTCTTCAGCACCATGACTGGATTATTCTCCTGAGGGGCCCCGGGCATAAGACTTGTTGTTGGGCCCCTGCTGACCCCCACAGTGCACGGCAGCTTTATTCTTCCCTCAGACTCACAGGAACATTAATTTGCAGTTGAATTTCACTGCTTCCAGTGTCTCCAGTGTGAACTTTTGCTGTTTTTTTTTTTTTTCCAGTTTTCTGTGACAGTTACACTCAACATTGTTGTGTTTAACTCAGGCTTCAGGGAACAGTGAGGCATTTTTTACTGATATTTTATTGACTGATCAGTTATTCAATTACAGATTACAATACAGAGAATCTGTCAGATGTATTGATAATGTTAATAGTTGTTTACAGTTTGCTCCTATAATGGAACAATATGACCTTACTGAGATTTTACATGTGTGAATTACCTGACATACAAAAGCAGCAGCAGTTTGATTTAAAAAATAAAATAAACAAAAACTAACAAATGAGCTCAATAAAAACTAAAACTATTCAGGTCATAAGACTAGATTTTGACACAGAGTCCCTCTTCAAGGCCAGGTCCAGAGGATGAAGGAAGGATGACCTGTCAGAGTTGATATTCAGTGCTGTAGATTTCCAACAAATTTGTGATTAATAAAACAGTGTAGACCCACTGATATGGAGTGAACCCGCCCGGATATTAGTCCAGCCTTGTCGATTACTGAGTATTAGACTATGTTTGCAACTGTTGTGTTGTGTTTGACCTTTTCAGACACCATGGCTGGAGACGACCACTACCTTCATACTACCAACCCGGTAAACTCACCTCTCACTCTTCTTCTGTCTCCTCTGTGCTTTACTGTTGTAACACGGGTGCTACATCTGGGAATGTTGTGTTAAAACAACATCCAGTTTACATGTTACAGTGAAAAACACACAGTGTAGCGTAAGATATCTTTATTCTGTAATAACAGATAGAGCTCTGAATCAGGGTGTCCAGCAGGATGGACGTTTCAGTCTCCCAGCAGCTGATAAAGTAAAGAAAACATCAGGCTGAGAACTAAAGAAGCTCACTCCTTTTAAAGTCAATACAAGCTGTGTGAGGTAAAGATGGGGCAGATACAGTACAACAACACTGCTGAGTATTGAACAGATGTGCTCCAGGTGTGCTCCATAAGGGACATGGGGAATCTGCAGGTGACATTCGTGCTGCAAGAAGCTGTTCAGTCATTTTCTCAGACTTGTACCAAACACTGACTCCACAACAGCCTTGTCTTATAATAGACTAATTAATAGTTAGTTAACTGAGTTAATCCATCCATTATTTTCTGCCCCTTTACTTGGCTCCAGATCATGTTAATTGATGCGTTATATTGTCAGAAATGTGATTAAAAATGTGAACAAATTCAGTCCTACAGGGCCGATATTCTCTGTTTCCATCGTTCTTATCTTATCATCTTAACTTCACTGCGGTGAACACTGCAGAAAACCTGTGTTTATCACGCTGGACATCTGCATATGTGTACATGTTCACTGTACATGCGCAGGGATGTAAATTTTGTGTTGATACACATCACACATCACATATAAGAGCTGCTGTAATCATTCTATTAATTGTTTAGTAAATCTACAACAATTAATCAGAAACTACTTTGATAATCAATGAATTTTGTCCCTCTCTGAAGACGATTTAGCTATTAATCCTGAAAATCAGGATTAGTCAGATCAGATTCATTGATAATGAAAACAATCTTTCGAGGAATCCTCCCTCAGTTTAGGTGTGTTTACAGTCACTAGTGTCAGGACTTTGTCGCTGAATACTGACCCGATGACATTTATTTTGCCTGATAAGCTGCAGAGAAGATTTCCTCTGGCAACACCTCATGAGACTGAGCTGTCTGAAGTCCAGGTCATGGTGGTGGTCTGGATCAAGACCAGGAGAGCTAACATCTAGAGTCTGACAGACACTTTCAGCCAGATGTTCAATGTGATCATCATGAGTGAATGAGATTCTCCTCATGTCCTGACGTCAGGTTTGACTTTGTCCTGCAGATTTTTGACATGATGGATCCATCCTGGGAGTTTCCACCTTTTCCCGTGATGTCTCAGACCACGTCTCTGAGGACAGGTGAGTGTTTGTGCAGGTGTCACACTTTCACACTAGCATCTTATTGAACTGCTGGCCGGGGTTTCATTCATCAGTTATTTGGCAGATTAGTTTCTCTCTTTCCACGGGAACTGGGAGCAGGCATTTTTAAGCTTGTGAACTTTATCTCCTGATCTGTAAATATCAAACCGCGGTGTTGTGGTCACGGCTTGATCATCTCATCTTATATCAAGGTTTAAGTTCCTGTGTAGTCTTCAAACCTGTTCTGCCAGAGTAACATTTCATTGAGGTGGAACTCTGAGTGTTTGTACGTTTTCTCTCCGTCTCTGTGGGAAGTAATGACAGAAGTGTAAAGTTTAATGATTAACGTGATGAACCATTTCACACTATCACAGTGAAAGTTCGCGAGCTGAACAGATTCGTACCGTAGGTTGAGCCACAGGCGGCTCCACCGACCTGCAGTAACTGTCACCAGACACATTTTGCACTGGCTGGGCACCATTTAGTTTTAACACAGTTTGATTTACGAGACGCGTGTGTGCACTTCAGAACGCAGCGTTTTGTTCCCAGAACACATTTGAAGGGATAACAGATTGTTTAGCTACAAAACCAAAGATCAAATTTTACTGTCATTCCTGTCTGACATAGTTCCCTTATCATACATGGACTGAGTCAGTTCTCAGTCTGATGTGTCCGACCCTGATCCACTGAGGCCTCTGTCTGTTGCTTCCCTTCTCTCTGATCCTGTCTCAGTTTGTTCTCTTTTTATCCGTTCTCTGACCGTTCTCTGTGAGCATTTGTTAGAACAATAATGCTGATGTTGGCAGCTGGAGCTGATGTGACCACTGAACCTCATTGTTCCCCATGCCTTGAAAACAGTTCACAGATGGGGAAAGAAAAAAAAAGAAGAAAACCAAAAAGCATCGTGGGAGGGGGTTTCTCAGTGCTTGAACTGAATGAAAAGGTCTTTATGCTGCCGTTAACACATCAACACTAATTCTGTATCTAACTACAGCCAACGTCTGAGGGTGGTGCTGGCTACAAACTGAGAAGCTGAGTGTTGTAGAGCAACAAGTCTGATTTCTTAATCTGAACTTGCTTTATAGATACATTTGTCAGAGACAGAGGCGACGTGTATTTGTGGTGAAGAAGAAAACACCTCTGAGACTCTCAGCCTCTTAAATTCGTCACCAACATCAGCAGCCTATTTTCTCCACTTAATGAATCATTTCGTGATAAATTTGTGTTTATCTATGATCCCTTGGCAGCTGTGGTCAAACTTTGTCGTGCACTGTAGGGGAATCACTGAGTATATTCACATTTCAGCTGCAGCGATTAGTCAATTAATTGATTAGTCAATTGACAGAAAAGTCATCAGCAACTGTTTTGATAACGGAATTTTTGTTTTAGTCTCTTTCATGTGAAACAATTAAGTATTTTCAGGTTGCAGCTTCTAAAATTTGATAATTTGATGTTTTGATGCCTGATAGGATAAAGAACTGGATCTATTGTTGATTGGACAAAACAAGACATTTTGCTGGGATTTTCTGACATTTTAAAAACAAAATGTTTGAAATAATTAGATTAGTTGATAGTGAAAATGAATGTTTCCAAGCTTAGATTTATGTTCCTGTGGTGTTAAACTGTCTGAGTGATGCATTTAAGGCTACTGAATATTGTTACTACCATCGCTCACTCACTCACTTACTCACTCACTTACTCTTTCTTTCTCAGAATCATAACTCAGTCAAATCTGAACACACATAACATGAAACACATATTTTTACATTTTCTGGGCGAAATCATTATCTGTGATGTCCATTAAGAATAAACCTCCATTAATCAGTTTAGAAAACCCAGACAATAAAGATGCTCCTCCAGAACTTCATTCAGAATACTCATGTTTTTAAGTTTTCTTCAGTGTCACAGTGATCCAGAGATAGTTATCTGTACATCCATAAAACTCTGCAAACTGGAATCGTTTATATCTAATTCAGCTTCTTTATGGGACAGTTATCATGGACAAGTAGTATCATATCCAAACCTACCCAAGTAGTGGTCTTGTCATCAGCTTCCATAACTATCCCCAATAATCCTTTCCTCTGGACATCATTACCAGTGTTCGTGTCTCCCCTGAAGAGCTTCTGAAGAGTTTTGTCATTGAGGATGAACAATTGCTCCAGTCGCAGCCCAGAGAAGGTAGTAACAGCAAGTGGACTTTGAGTTTTGTGGAACAAATAAGAGCTTTATTTGTTTATTGCAACTGTTGGGACAGTTGTGGTGTGAATCAACACTTTCTTCATCCAAACATATGCTGATAGTGACAGTTAAAGGCGCTGAACTCTTTGAGGCACCGGTTTGTGTAAAACCTGGAGCTCACAGGTTAAACAGATGTTGTATTGGGGGGGTCGTCCAGCTGCACCAGAGAGCTGGCTGCTCACTTTGCAGTTTCAGGTGAGGGAAACTATCAGAAACTGAATTTTCTCTTTGGAAAAACAAATGTGTATATTTATATATATAAATCAAATGTGATGAAGTTAAAGTGAAAGCTGAGTTTCGTGACGTTCTGGTCTCAGCCCTCTGTGGTGAGTGTGGGACAGCAACTCTGCTCTCACTTCCCTGTTTGTGTCCACGTGTCATTACTCTGAACTAAAGACAGAGCAGCAGATTTAAGCTGAAGTCTGTGGCTGTAGATGTGTAGGATGAGGGGAAAGTATCTCCCCTGTACATTAACGTGTGAGTAATACTTGTGAGTCATTAGTAGGCGCAGCTTCAGTTCCTCCATCACACACAGTAGGGGGTCAGAGGTCCTGCATCACCATGCTGTGGTTTAGTTGTAATATCCTGCTGATTATTAACAGAAAAAGTTGTGATCTGGTCTAAAAAAAAGTCGAGAAGAGTGAGTGACCTCCTATTATTGTGTAGTTTAGTTGCACCTTTGTTGCAGCTGCTCTGGAGTTAACTGACAGACACCAGTTAATTCTAAGTGTCTTTATGAATCTACATCAGTAATAACTTTAAATCATAAAGGAGCTGTCTCTTTGTAGTTGTCTTCTGCCTCTTTGTAGTTGAAATATGTCTTTGTAGTTGTTTTGTGCCTCTCTGTTGTTGAAATGTGCCCCTTTGTAGTTGTTGTTTTTTCTGAGACATTTTGCATGTCAAATCACAAACTTTCAGGTTCTGTTGGTTAAAAAAACGACACTTCTCTAAACTTCAGCATGTAGTTGGCAATAAGAATGAGGCCGTCTGATGTGTCTAAAGCTTCCTGCCAGAGCAGATCCACACTCCGCTGCACACACATTATACTAAACACTACAGCACACTTAACCCCCTGGACTTGTGTAGACCCGCTCAGTAATCGATTCACGGTGAGACACAGCCTCCCCGGTTTGGCTTTGGTCACAGGCCCTTGTGGCGTGTTGTATCCCTCTCTTTGTCGCCATGTTCCTGTCTGTGTCCTCACTTTGAATTATCCACTAAAAACGGTGGCGACCCCTGACGCTCCACACACCTGCTGCTGCTCATGATGGCAGCTGACCTGCAGCAGAGACACAGCTTCTGACTGAACGAGTTTCCGTCATGTGTCTGGTGTCACATGGTTCGACAGACCGACCTCCTCCTTCGCTCAGACTGATGAGGAGGAGTCTGACTGTCAGTGAGTTAGTCTCACAGGTGAGGGAGGAAGTGGCTGCAGCAGTCAGGAGGCAGGATGCAGCACTGCCTGACAAACCAGGCCACGCTGAGAGGGTTTTACTGTAGAGCAGGGTTTACCACAGTGTGCTGGGTTAATGTGTCATCTGATCTGTATTTGACTCTTCACTTATTAAGGTGTATGTGGGCATACCAACATACAAACCCTGTATCTGCGAATCCTCTTGACTTCTGTCGCCTCCACAGTCGGGTGTTTCAGATCGATTTCAGCTTCATCTGTGTCCAGTGCAGAGAAAGGTCCTTGAGCAGTTTAGCCTAGCTTAGCACAAAGACTGGAAGCTGGGGGAAACTGCTAGCCTAGCTCCATCAGAAGAGAGAAACTTTTAACATTTTAACAACAAGTCTGTCTGATTTACATGTTACACAACAAATCTCTACATTTATTCAACAAGTTTCCATGAAATTCATAGCATATATTCCTTCTCCTCAGAGGATGAATCCTCCAGATTTTAATGAGCACACGACCTTCATATAGCATCACCTCTGGGACATTTTTACTCTACGACTGTTCAGATGTTGGTCAAAAACTATTAAAAACATCTTGTCTTCAAAACCCAAAGATGTTCAGTTCATCATCCTCATATTGGAGCCTGGAACCAGCACATAATGATGTAACTGATTAGCTATTTTCTGGACTAATCCTTTCAGCTCTATGATGTTGTCTCTGATTACTTTAACATCGCTGACTCAGCTCTGAAATTGTGTTTGTGTGACAACAACTCAGACTGACTTTGTGTGTCTGTGGTTTCAGCGGACGGGCCGTTCCTGCAGATCCTGGAGCAGCCAAAGCAGGTAAATCTCACCTGTCCTCCACCTCTCCCCTGTCTTATCGTAGGAACTGATGTGGCAGAGAATAATGACAATTATAATAAAATATAATGGCCGGCCGGGCCATTCACTGCATGTTGCTCCCTGCATTTCCTGTCTGTGTCCTCTGTCACAATCCAAAAACAATAAAAAGAAATGGGTAATGACACATGGCACATTATATATTATAAATATTTATGATAAGGATATCTTTAATTTGGTTAGTTTGGAGATGATTTGTAATTTATGATTGACTAGGATGTAAATGACGAAAGAGCTGACGACAGCTCTGACATTTCAAGCACCTCTGCCCTTCATCAGTCAGAGAGATGCTTGAAATGTCAACAGTGTTTTGGTGCAATAAATACATGAAAATTGGAGTCCTGCAGTGTGAAGTTTGTTGGTGTTTTTTTTGTTGGTTTGTTCCACCTAACACCTATTTTTGGGTTGGATGTGAGTGTCCTAAAATATGATGTTTCACTCATGTTAAAGACACTGGAGGTGAGGTGTACACTCACACTGTGTCCAAGAGAGTTGAGCAAGGATAATAAACAGTGTGCATCAGTTATCATCAGCTTATCACTTATACACTATTCATTGATTACTTAGCCCATTTTTTTCTCAATTAATGTTGTTTCTCAGAGTTTCTCAGTCAGTGTCTTCAAAAACTTTGTTTAATTTACTGTAAAACGCGACAAAGAAAAAAAGCAAATCCTCTCACCTGAACTGCAGATTTTTTCTCCCTTTTGCTTAGGAAAAATAACTGAAACAAATAATTGATTATTGAAATAGTTTCTGATTGATTTTCTGTTCAGCTCTCGTTTCAGCTAAGAAGAGAAGAGACAGTTTAATGATCAGTTTCAGTCTACAGGCTGGTTCCTTTGCTGCTGCTGAACAATCTGAGCACTGGAATTAATATAAACTTTCATGAAGAGACATTTTTGCACATAGCAAAAAAAATAAAAAAAAAGGCGTGACTAATGTCATATTTCACTCAGCCCTGCCCCACCCTGCCGTTATCTTCAGTTAATCACCAGAGACGCCTCAGTAGAAGAAATGGAAACTGAGTCACACAGCCCAAAATTCATTGGGTAGACATGGTCTCTGAATTCAGTCAAGTTAATGCCAGTTTCATTTTCCATCACGCTAGAAAGTGTGACATGCTGGCGCAGTCAGCAGGTGATGAGGAAAGACTGGTTTCATTCGCTCTTCCTCGTTGTGTTTTACAGCTGCAGAGAGAAAGAGAATCACAGCAAGTGTGGCCTTTGTAAAGTTTAGTTATCCTACTGAACTCTACTGCAGGATGAGCCACTCTTCAGAAAGACATTCCCTCATGTGGTGTTTTAAAGATGGTGTTGGAGAGCGCTGTCTAACACATCGCTCCAACATCTCCCATAGATTTCCTCGACTGAGATCAGGTGACCGTGAAGGTCATAGCAGATGATTCACCTCATTATCATTCTCATCAGACCGTCAGTGAACCCTCGACCTGTGGATGGAGACACTGTCATCCTGTTTCTCACTCAGTTTTCAAGGTGTTCCTTTGTAAACAAGAAACACAAGCTGAAGCTGTGGGTGTAACACATCGGCTTTACCTGTCTGTGCAGGTGTTGGTACAACACATGCTACAGATGAAACAGGTGCCTGCTCATGAAAACTCTGCTCCTGGTTTGCTGCTTGTGAGTTGCTTCATCACACTGTGCCCTCTCTGTCTCCTCCAGCGTGGGTTCAGGTTCAGATATGGTTGCGAAGGTCCGTCTCACGGCGGTCTGCCAGGAGCGTCCAGTGAGAAGAATAGGAAGACCTACCCCACCGTCAAGGTAACACTTCCTGTCCATTCAGCACTGAACGGCCACCTTCACAGATGTGTGTCATCTCCGTGCAGGCGTGGCTTGTTTCAGTGACATCACACAGCTTCAGACTGAACTGTGAGGCTCTAACAGCAGATTTAGAAAACAGATCTGATGTGTGGAACGGGTTAATGATTCACCTGGCTGGTGCTGAAGTCAACACAGAGACGGACTGACAGCAGTATGACATTCAGACCTCGTTCCTGTGTGAAACGATGAGGCTAAAAATAATGTCCAGGAAGTGATGAAAACCATTTAGTGCACAAAGAGGAATGAGAGCAGTGAAGAGAGTGTGGTCGACTTCTGTCTGCAGAACCAAGGAGGAAATAAAAATCTGAGCCTCCTGCAGCCTGAAGAACAGTCAGCTGCTTTTAGTATTGTACAGTTTTCAGGCTGTTTGGATCAGAGCTCAGATCCTCACACTGCAGAGTTTAAACAAATGATCTGACATGGATTTAAAGACATTCAGGAAATACCATCAGTTCAATGTGATTTGGCCACAGGCCACCAGAAGCTCTGGGAACTTCTTAAAACTACTAAAAGTAAAACTTTTTCTGCTATTGCTACATAGCTAACATTAGCAGCTGTTTACTAAGAAACATTGTGAGTTCAGCATCAAACTTCATTCCTTTACTCACCAACAGCTGTCTCCAGAGGTGGAAACAAACACCAATGTTAACTCTTGAGTTAGCATGCTAACCAGCTAGTCGTGGCCCGTCTCGTCACTCTCTGATAGTGACTCACTGCAGCCTCTAGGCTGTCCTGAAAACATAGCTGCTCAGAAGACGAATTATAACCACATGTATTGTTATGTTCTTGTCAGGCTCCTAAAAAGAAACTTACAGATAATCCCTTTAAATAAACTTCATTCACTTTTACTCACAAACTAAAGAATACAACTTTTTTATAATTATTAATTGAATTAGTCACTAAATAACTGTGACATTTGAAGATTTGACTGGGTGTTCCACCACTTTTTCTTCTTTTTTCGTCATTTATTGGAATAAATCTGACTCTGATCTGATTCATAGTCACTGCCGAACACCATCTCTCTCTGCTCTTGAACTAAATCCTCTTATGATCTGATTTCTCTAATGTTCCTCGTTAACCAACATCAGAATTTAGTTTTGACTTCATCTGTTTCTATATTTATTCATTACAAATATATTAGCCTGTTCTTCTTTAATTCTGTAGAATTAAAGATTTCACACAAATAAGGTTAACTGTTAAAAATGATAATTCTACAGGTTCTTGTAGAAAAACAAACCATCAAATTGTAGGATTTTTTTTTAAGATTGTGTAGAGATGTTGGGTTAACCTATGTCTCTGATCAGACATGTGATCAATCATGTGATCAGTTGAGAGTTGGGTCATACAGTCAGATCTTCAGACACGACTGTAGAGTCGTTACTGCAGGTTTACTGCAGGGTCCTGGTTCAGCAGATGAAGGTTAGGAGTAAGGTGTCCTGTGGTCAGGGTTAGGTTAGATAAAAACTAGGTTAAGGTTAGGGTAAGATAACCCGGAACCTAACCCTCTGAGACTGCCACAGTTACACAGGAGCTAAAGTTTCCTGTGGTGTTGTTTCTGTTGATGTTTAGTTTAGAGTCTGAAGCTCCCACATGTTCTGACCAAACCAGGGGAGACGGGAAATCCCCAAATTCCTGCTGCAGTTTGACTCTGTGCCTCTACTGACTGACTTCACGGCACTGCCCTCAGAACATATACATGAAATCTGATAAATATGAATCGTGTCGTATCCTCAAAGCAGAGGAGATACTCTGTCAGGAATGTGTGAGTCAGTTATTTCAGGAGCTTTTCAGAGAGCTTTATTTTCTTTAAAAGTAAGTAAGTTTGAGATCCAAGTTTTTCTTTATTCACACACTGGACATGGTATTTAATTTTGATGATACACCTGGGAGCTTTTACCTGGATGATGGTGAAACTTCTGGATTTAGAAACAGAAATCTGCAATAAAATGATGGTGTTTGGAGGTAGAGAGATAATGAACAAAGCCAAAGAAGGTGGAGCCGCCATGTGAAGAAAATCTTTTATCTAATATTTATTGACATGCATATACTGTATATCTGACTCTTTGTCTCCTGACACTGACTGCACTTAAAACATATGTGTATATGTATACAATTTGATTAGTATAAATCCATATTCTTAAATCTCCTTGTGCTGCTACTCCTTTGTGCTGCCTTGTCAAATTTGAATTTCCTCTACGGGGATCAATAGAGCTACGTCTTTTATTTTATTATCCTATCTTATATTTTAGACACATGTTCATCCTGACTGTCATAAAATCTAATAATCAAACTAAATATTCTGCCAGCGCTAGTTATTTCAGGGACTTTCCAGAAAAAAAAGTGCCTTGAAAAGAGGCAAAATTGGGGAAATTCTTTTAGTTATTTAATATTTTGTTGAACTCACGGCGTTTCTTCTGGACTGGTCAGTAAAGAGCTGTTGAAGCTGATGTTGGCTATGTAGCAACAGCAAAACTTAGATATAGCTCCTTTAAAAGAACCTAATGACTTGAAGACTAACACTGGACATGGTGTTTAATTTTAATGAACCTACCTGGAGGTTATTAAAACATTTAGACTCAATTGGTGTCATTGTGATGATAACGAGCAGGGATGGTGAAGCTTGAATTTGAATAATGAATTGACATGTTCAGGTGGGTATTTTCAGTAATGGATGAGACGAAGTCACCAGACCAAACCAGGAAATTTTCCTCTGGGTGTCTTTGTTTGGTCTGTGGGTCGTGTGCATGTTCTTGTTGGTGTGTTTGCATGTAGAGTGGGAAATCCCCTGCTGATGATCTGGTAGGACTGGTGGAACGAAGAGGACGATGATGTGTCTGAGTCACTAAGCTTGTAAGGACATATTTATCAGAAATATGAGATCTAGTTCTTAAATTGATAAATCATCCTTCAAATTCATAATTTGCTCCTATGAAATGACACTGGTGCTGTGTTCTTTGTATGCATTCTGCTTATATCTGTAGCCATTGAGTTCTAAGAAGTGTGAGACACATATTTTCTGCTGGGCTGATGACATTTGGGTAACATTTTAGTGTACATCTGTAATTTCCAAATTATCTTTCCTGGAAAGAAATTTCTAATTTGATACTAAATATTGGAGAAATAGGGACTTCTTTAAAAGAAGCGCTTAGTATAAACCATCTTAATTCTTCATATTTGTTGACTTGTTTAACTATTTGTAGACGGAGTTCACATTTTAAAACTTTGTTCAAATGACTTGATTTATAGTAAAAGACTGAAGGTTGCATCAGCTCATGGGCAGATTAAATCTGTAGCTGGGCCCCTGTTGAACCCACCATAAGACATATAACATTATGTACCCATCAAGTTACTTATGCATCGAGGAGAAGAAAAACCGTCCTCCTTTGGTCCAGTAATCTGTTCACATGGCTTCTCATATCACTGCTATGCAGACGACACCCAACTATACTGTTCGTCCTGTTCCAGATGCCACCACGGTCTCTATGTGGATCTGGGCTTGTCTCTCAGATATTTCCACCTCGATGAAGGAATGCCACCTTCGCCTCATTGAACAGATGTATTTCTTAGTCTTTACACCAAGGTGTCCTACTGCACTGAAGCTTTAGTAATGTCCCTCGTCGTGAGTCACTTTGGATAGAAATGATGGGTAAATGTATAAGGGAAAAACCGGCAGTACCGTCAACAGTTAAATATGGATACTTTTGTGATCTCTTCAATACTGGTTCACCGTTATGCTGGTGATTATTGGATGGATGTTTTTAGTGGTTTATGTTTTCAGGGATGTTTTGTGTGTCTTTTACTCTGGTCACCAGATTTAACTGAAGTTTGGTCTAAAGTTTAACCATGTGGTGAAGACCATGATTAATTTTTCATGAACGTCGCTGATTTTCTTAAGGGGTTTCTTTACATTTACAAGAGCAGAGGTTTTTGTGGTTAAACTCTTCCAGCATGTAAATGAGAAAAATCTGACACTTTTCCCCAATTATGTTAATCTAGACTTGTATCCATGTGTAAATTAAAAAGTTCTACATGTTATCTATCAGTGTAAAAGTAACTGTAGGAGGTGGTGTGGCTCTGTCAAGGACCTGCACTCTGAGTGTGTGTTGGTTTTATGGTTCACCTCAGTGGAAGTTTCTACAGAAATTAGTTTGAGTTTTTAGGTAAAAAAAAAAACTTTTGAAGAGTCTCTGCTTGTCCAGACCTGTCCAGGTTTATAGTACAACACACACACACACACACACACACACACACACACACCTACCTCCCCTGTGTTTCATGTCTGTTGGGAATTTCCTCCCCATAACACCCACATGCAATTACAAGGAAGTGGAGTTGCGTCACAAACAGGAAAGGTGTTTGGTTTCAGGACGGAGATGAAAGCTTGACATCCAGAGGTGTAATATCTGTGTTAGCATGCACTCTGGCCCAGAAATACTGACATGTTCAACCCTTTGTTGTGATATGACACATATAACTTTGTGCTGCTCAATAGCCACGTTCTGCTGATGGCTGCAGAGCTGCAGGAAAATGTGTCGAGTAGAGATGAGGCAAGAGAGAAAAAAACCACCGGATTAAAAAAAACATCAAACTCAAGCTTCTCAGAACTGGGCCTGCAAATGATTATTCTCATTATCGGTTAATCAGCTAATTATTTTCTTCATTAACTGAGTACTTTCAACTGGCTGGCGGTCAATGTGATCGGCTTTGATCATTCTCAGATATCTGATTCTCTGCTGATAACATTTACACTCATGTTCCACACAATGGACACACACACACACACACACACAAAAAAACATGCTGTCAGCGTGGAAGTTCTGGAAGAAGACACAAAGGTCACAGTCTGTAATACCTGTAAGGTTAAATTCAGGAAGGAACAACCATAAAAAAACATTCAGAATAACAAATATAATCAGACACATGAACACCATCACCATCACCATCACAACATGATGAATTTCAAAAAGGTAACAAAGGCAAAGCAGCTGAAACTGGAGCCGCACCCCTGGCCTCACCTGTGCATGACAGCTACCTGCTGAACTGCTGCTGCAGCTCAGACACGTGCGTCCACTCTGACAGTACTGCTGCTGTACCTTGGATAATAATCAATAATAACCATCCATCAATGACGAGAAGGCTGAAATGTGAAGAGATGTAACCAGAAACCAGAGAGCGAGAGAGAGATTAATCTAATCATTTGATAGTCAATAATCAATTATGAAACTACAGTTGAATTGTCAATTGAAGAAACATTACAAAATGTTGTGTAGCTGTCAGTTTTTTTTACTTAAAAAAAAAAAACAATTGGTTCATCTCTTTGTGATAGTCTCCCTTCTTCATGTCTGACCATCAGTTGAAACACAGAGATCATTCATGTACGATGGAGAAAAGCATCAAATCCTGATACCAGCCAGTGTTTGAAAAAAGACTTAATCAGCTATCAAAAAAATAAAAAAATAATCTATTGATCAAGTAATCATTAAACCAGGACTAAACCGGAGGAGGAGACTAGGTCACTGATGCTTCAGCTCTGACTTTCAGCAGCAAGACTGGGTCTCTACACATCAGGCAGTCGTCTGTATTTTGTGTTGTCGGTTTCATGTCGTTTCTGCTCCTGTTGTCACACATTGGAGGTTTAAAAAAAAAAAAGTGTGAAATTTGATCACATCTTATAAATGCAGCCCTAACCAGCAGGCGTTACCACGCTACTGAGCTCCGGATTACAGCAATAGTTTCTGGTTGCTAACTTTATTGTGTGATGAAACAAACAAAAACACAGGTTCATGAGAGAAGTCACCAATGCTCCACCCACATCTACACCGGATAAAACACCTGTCACTTGTTTCAGAGTGGGTTCTAATCCTGTGTTTTCAGCTCGTCTGTTTGTAGCCTCCATGTTTGTGTGCCACCTGACCCCAGCGACCAGGTACATCAGGTACCTGTCCTGATGTGATGTGTGGCATTGGTTCATGATAATAACAATAATAATAATAATAATTTGGGGTTTTTTTTTGTCATTCAGCTGCTCCCCTCAGGGGTCGCCACAGCGAATCGCAGCATATTCTAGACTGGCACAAGTTTTTTACGCCGGATGCCCTTCCTGATGCAACCCTCTAGGGAGAATTTAGATTCAATAATAATAATAATAATAATAAACTTTATTTATAGAGCGCTTTTCGGGTAAGAGATGTAGCTCAAAGTGCTTTACAATAAAAAATGGAATAGTACAATAAAATAAGGGCAAATAGAAGGACAATGAAATCAGACAAGACAAGGACAGTAGATGATAAAATATGTAAATGAAAATAACAACAGAAACCAGTAAGGAAAGTAAAATATGAGAGAATTAATTAAAAGCCAACTTACATAAATTGATTTTTAGCTGTTGTTTAGAAATGTTCGCAGAGTGTCTATTACAACCCTTGGTAGGGTTTTTCATAGTTTTGGAGCATAGTAAAAAAAAAAAGCTGCTCTGCCTATTTCTTGTGCGTAAAATAGTGTGTATTAAAAAGCCTGGCAGAAGAGGATCTAAGAGCTTGTGAGAGATTATAAAATGACTGAGATCTGCAATGTAATCTGTTAAGAATTAAGAGCTTTAAAAACAAATAAAAGGATCTTAAAATGTATTAAAAGCAACTGGGAGGCAGTGGAGTGTAACTAAAACTGGGGTTATTTGCTCTCTCTTCCTTGTTTTAGTTAAAAGTCCAGCAGCACAGCTCTGAATACACTGAAGTCTTTCAGTTGACTGCTTTGGAAGACCAGTAAAAAGTGCAATAATCTAATTTACTGGAAATGAAAGCATCAATAAGTTTTTTTTTTTAGCATCTTATTGGGATAATAAGCTGTTTTGGTCACCTGGTGAACGCAATAAACACAGCAGCGTTTCTTTTTATTATTAGTTAATTAGTCATAGTTCATCAGCTTTTTTTGCTGCTTTATAGTTTGAAAGTAACTCAGCTCATAAGCTGCCCAGGTCACTGTCAGGGTTTTTAAGAACAGGCTTTTATATTGAAGGGACGAGGAGAGGAAATCAGGAGGCAACAGTGGAGACAGAAACATGGAGAAAGTAAAGAAGATGAAAACAATGAAGAATGAACAGAGACAGCAACTGATCCAGGATGAGCTGATTGGGAGACATGACTCATGACTGAGACTCAGATGAGGACTCTGTTGAGATCAGAATCAGAGACCAGCAGACGTATCAGAACGTTTAGCGTAGTTGGCATCTTTTATTTGTTTATACCAGTGGTTCCCGACCTGTGGGCCACAAAGGTTTTGCGACTGGGCCGACAAATCATCTTCAAAACGGCTCAATTCTGGTGACCTGTTTGTAATCATATATATAAATTAATAAATAAAAAATGTAGAGAATGTTTTTGACCTTTTAAAAAAATGATTAAATAAAAAAAAAACAAAACAAAACCAAAATGAATCGTGTTCATGAATCAGTATTGTTGTTCTATTATAGATCAAACCAGAGACTGGACTGAGATCAGCCTCACCTGCACACACCTGAGAGTAGTTTCACAATCAGTCAGATTCAGAGTTTGATCAAACAGACACCAACCACCCTCTGCTGTAAACTCAGTCCGTCTATATCGCATACTGCAGATCTTCATTGTGAATGTTTCTGAGCCAGGAAACACACACGACACTCGCTGTGTTTCTAGGAACTCGGTTTGTCTGCCGGAGAGATTCGATTGGCCAACACCACCGGGAAGAGGAAGTGGGCTCGAGTTTATTTACTGCTGCAGTTGCAACGTTCCTGCAGGCAAATACCTGCAGTGACACACACACACACACACACACACACATACAGCAGAAACAGGAACAGTATTTTTTACATGTAATTTCCTTTATGTAAATCAGCTCAGTAGCAATACAATTAAATTATCAGATAAGAGGAAGATGAGCTCACAATAATCTTTCTAATGTTTGTAGTTGTAAATCAGCCTCCGTCAACCTGTAAAATGGGGTTTGTACATGTGGAGAAAAGATTTGTATCTGTATAGGAAAAAAATGATTTAAACATTTTGACAGTGATGGAAGAGAGAGAGGGAGGATGATATAACTCATGTTAAAAAGCTGATTATGAACAATCTTTTTTTAATCACTGAGGCTCTTTTCTATCTGCCTGTCTGCATCTGCAAATATTCAGGTTTTATCACAGATCAGTGATGTAGTTAAAGTCACCAGATTTAGCTTAACACTGGTCCTGTTTTAGAGAAGCAGCTTCACAGTCCCTAAAAGATCTTAATTTTAAAGTGCACAGAAATGATTATCTTGTGCAGTTTATATTTGCACATTATTTCAGCAGCTTGTGCATAAAAGATCAAGATCTTGTGTCAACCTGTTATTTTATTTCTGTCTTATTGTGCACAAGTAATAAGTTGTGTTTTTTTTAAAGATATTTTTGGGGTATTTTGTGCCTTCATTTGATAGGACAGTAGAGAGTGACAGGAAAGGGGCGGAGAGAGGGGGAATGACTTGCAGGAAAGAGTCGGCCTGGTCGAGAGAGTTTCTGATGAATCGATCCATAATAAGTTGTTTTATTATTGCAGAGCAGCGTCAGTGAACATCACTGTGCTGACAGAGATGTGACTCATTTACCTTAAGACTTTTAATGACACTTGAAAAAAAAATATTTGAACTTATTTCAGTTTATTTCATTCAACAATCGATTCAGTATAGAAGACAGTCATGACTGAGCAGGAAAGAAAGGAATTCAGTCCTCTCATTATTTAAACAATAAAAAAAAAATCAACTCATCAAAAACACAACCAACTTGCTATCAGAAAAACACAAACAATAGTAAACAAGATAAGGCGGAAAAACTAGAGTTAGAATATTTGTGAATCAGCAGCAGCATCTTAGGTTCAAGATGAAATCAGATTTTTTAAAACGGTGTCCTAAAAGCAGGTGAAGAAGAAATGTCTTCAGGGTCACATTCAGTCAGTTGGATACCTGTGCAGCTCGACATTTGATTTAAAAGACTGGTATAGTAGTAGCATTGTTTAAATGATCATGATTCATATCTGGATTAAATAACAAGCCAACATGAATCAAAAGGGTCGAAGGCGAAGAAATCAGACACACACTCACTCATTCATGTGGGCAGAATTCATTGATGGAAACACTCTGAATGTGTACGTGGACCAGGTAAAGAAATTAAGATGGGGGCACTGGCAGAAGAACATTTCTAGTTATGAACCAACTCATCATTCTTCAAACTGGCAATATTTCCTCTCAGTCATTCAGCTTTCTGTTTTGTCTGACACTTTCAGAGAAGTCTTCATTGATAGAAAGTTGGCGACCTTTACTCACCCTGTCTTTGAAACAGAAGCTTCAGCTCTATTGATCATGTGTGTCTGTGTGGAATCATATTTCCCTACAGGATGTGCTCTCTTTCACTGATTGAATTTTGAAGTGGTCAGTAAACAGTTTTTCTCCTTGTTCTCAAATCTTGACGATCTGTGGGACCATGATTCAGTTTAAGCATCAGGTTCGCCATCAAGATAGTCCAGTTTATTAATCTGAGAGGGTCCCAGAGCTGGCCCTCATTTCCTCTCTAGTTTTCCGCCTGAGAAAACGGCAGACTGGTTTTTAGATGCTCAGCGTCCTGAACCATGTTTGCAACATCTGAACAAGGTTATCCACACAAATGATGGTAGAGGCAACAAAGACTTGTGGACGCAGCTGAAAGCTCCTTTCCTGCTGCTCAGCTTAGTCTTTGAAACTGTTGCTCAAGTAATTCATGAACCATTGATATCATAACTAAATCTTCCCCTCATGACTCAGACCACTTTCAAATTGCAGTCTTAAAACTCACCTTAGCCAGAAATCGGACCAAGCACCAGCAGGACACAGGAAGAGGCCCGGTGCTGGCCCAGGGCTAAGACCCAGCAGAACCTTAGACAGCCTGATACTCAGGTGTGACTGACCCTCACCAGGTGAAGGTCTGAGGACTGAAACACTGTGTAGGTAATAAACATGATACAGGATTATCAGAATCAGAATCAGAATCAGTTTTATTACCAAGTATGTTCCACATACAAGGAATTTGTGCTGGTGGTTGGTCCAATTGGGGATCGGGGGGCTCAGTGACAGTGGGGCTCTCTAGCCTTGTTGATAAGGCTGATAGCAGACGAGAAGAAGCTGTTTTTGTGGCAAGAGGTTTTGGTCCTGAAGGACCGCAGCCTCCTGCCAGAGGGGATTATTTGGTCCTTTCTGGTCCATTTTATGTTAGTTCTGTTTCAGAGTCCAGTAAAGGTGTAAAATACAGTTTATTGTTGACATTAATAGAGTCCGTGTCTCCTTTGAGGTGGTTCACTGTATCTTAGCTCTGACAGTCTTAATGGTTGTCCTGGTAACAGTGATATTTTAATGTTGACAGTTGATACTGATATGAACAAACAGGGTCTTGAGATATGAATCTGCTCATCAGTTTTTATATAAAGTCAATGTCACAGAAATGTAGTTTTCAGTAGTTGAAAAGTGAGTGATGAGCCTGGGCCTCCCTCAGCCCCTGAGCCTGATCTGGTTTTTGGTGTGATTGAGTCGAGCAGTGACTCATCTGTAGCTGGAGAAAGTGCTCGTGAACCACAGGGACGAGAAAGCTGCATCAGATCAGCTCTGGTCTCCGGTTTGTGAGTCATCTGTGGAACCACAGTCTGTCCCATCTAACCTCTGATCTGACAGCTCCTCATCTCATAATCCAGCTCAGGCCTCACACCAGACTTCCTTCAACTTTTAACTGATTTATGGTCTTTGCTCACAAAATAAACCTCCACCAGGGAACTGAAATGATTCTGGATACTGATAATGATCACATGACACTACAATTGATAATAGTCAAATAATAATAGTTGATCAAGTACCATTTTGGTAGCTGATTAATTGTTTCAGTTATTTTTCAGACAAAGACGTCAGAACGTCTCAGGTTTCAGCTGCTGAATGTGACGATGTGCTGCTCAGACAAAACAAAGTGTCCAATAACTTTATCTTGGTCTTCAGGAAAGTGATGATGAAACAGGGGAAATAATAAGCAAATAAATTAATAATCATTTATATGTACCTATCATTGTAATAAGGGCAGGTGCAGTAATTGTTTCACAGCTTTGTTGAGAATAATCAACAAAAAAACAATGAAAGAGTGTCTCTAGACCAGGGGTGCCCAATACGTCGATCGCAAGAGGAGTGCAGGTAGCAGGGAGCACAAAAATGTAGATCGCACGGCATTAGAAGAAGAAGATTTACATTTTTTCCTCAACTTCATTGGGAGTTCCGTGCGATCTACCTGCACTCCTCTTGCGATTGACCAGTAGATCGCGATCGGCGTATTGGGAACCCCTGCTCTAGACTCTCTAAGCCCTGGACCTGGTCACAGAAACAAGATTCTTGTATCTAACCTGGTGGAGGTAGCTGGTGACTGAAACCTGAAAGGTTTTAAACACTTAATTTAGGCTGTGCAGCAGTTGATGGGTCGTCTCCTCCACTGAATCTGTCACATAAGGTAAACAAAATGTTTATCTGGACCCTGAACCCTGAGGTCCCTGACATGGACCCACAGTGGAACCGGGACTGTGCTCAGATTGTGTCAGGTTGTGTCTGCCTGAAGGCCTGCAGTGATGGGTGGTTAAACTGGTTCAAATGTTTTTACTCCATGTGTGTGTTACAGATCTGTAACTATCAGGGTCCGGCACGGGTGGTGGTCCAGCTTGTGACAGCACTGACCCCCGTCCCTCAGCTTCACGCCCACAGTCTGGTGGGAAAACAGTGTGACAAAGGGATCTGCATTGCAGACCTGCAGCCCAAAGACTCCAGCATCAGGTCTGCACACACGCACACACACACACACACACACACACACACACACACACACACACACACGACCACCCAGTAATAGCAAATATGTTTTTGCACCTGTCAGTTTCCCGAACCTCGGGATCCTCCACGTGACCAAGAAGAATGTGGCGAAGACTCTGGAGGAGAGGATGCTGGAGGCCGTCAGGATGGGATACAACTGTGGAGTCTGCATCCACCCTGAGATCGACGCCCTGCAGGCCGAGGTCCGAGTCCCCCGAGAACTCCACGGTCAGTCCTCCGGAATGTGTGTTTGTCTTTGTGAAGATGTCAGGTCTTGACAGTGAGGATGGTTTTTGTCCTATCGTGTGTGTTTGTGTGTGTGTGTGTGTGTGTGTGTGTGTGTGTGTGTGTGTGTGTGTGTGACAATATATTTTTTCAGTGTATTTATAGATATGATTCAGGATCCTGTGTGTCTGTCTGATTGTCACGTTGTTGTCAGATGAATTTAAGTGTGCCTTGTGTTGTGTTGTGTTGCAGAACACCAGCGCAGTCTGATCAGCAGTGCGGCGTCTCTTCAGGCTAAAGAGATGGACCTGAGCGTGGTGCGGCTCATGTTCACAGCGTTCCTCCCTGACAGCGATGGAGGTTTCTCCAGACGACTGGAACCTGTCGTGTCTGAACCGATCTACGACAGCAGTGAGTCCAAACACACAACACACACTCACTGACTGACCCAACTCCGACACGCTAACTCTGATTATCATGATGAATCACACCTCTGTCTCTCTGCACCCACAAACCCTGCCGGTCCTGGAGATGAGGACGATGATGGTGACAGTGAACAGGTTTGGAGGAAGATTCTCTGACCCTCAATGTTTCTGCATCTTACATCATTCAGTTGTGATCAGACTCTGATATCGGAGGGCTGTTGTGAAGTCGTGTCAGACCGCCTGGTTTCATTTCCCTCTTCCTGCTGCCTTGGTTTCCGTATGCTGCAGCTTCCTCTCAGAGGACTGACTTCATCGCTGCAGGATCAGTTCAGCACTTTCGGTTTACCAACACACAACACACCAAGATCCAGACACAAGCTTCAGATTGTTGTTCTCTGTTTCCACAGAGACGTGTGGACAGACTGAGCTCATCTTCTCCAGTTTAAGCTGAGGATGGAGTTTCAGAGCCACATTTTGAACTGTCAACTTGCAAAAATTCTTTGAATCCTTGAGAAGATTCCAGGAGTCCTTGAAGAAACTCCAGGAACTCCTCAAGCTCCTTCTGTCAATGAGGAAAGGATTAGTCCAAGTTAAATGAAATGTAGATTAGAGAAAAAAATTTTGGTTTGACACTGAGACTTAGGGAGAAGTGTGTCAGATCCAATACTCCAGACCAGAGGAGAAAACTAAAAAATCCTGCATACTGTCCATCACCTGAACGCATCTCATTAAGATTACATTTCAGTCCTCAGACCGTCTATCAGGAAAAACTCACAGAGCCCTTCATTTTCATACAAATCTGTATGAATTTTATCTGAGGAAGCATCGTCTTAATGAAATGCGATCACCTAATTAATCAGACTAATTAACCACCACAACTTTGGCTCCAAAAACCACACAACCACATTATTGGACATTATTATCTTCCTTTATCAGAACAATAATTTAATTGTCTTACTTACTGGCCACAGATGTATCATCCGTCAGAGGGAGGGGTGTGTGCTGCCGGGAGCAGGTTGCACTGACACACAAAATATAAATCCATCCAGTGTAACTGAAGAAAGATTTCTGCGCCTCTTTAACCTGGGTCAAGACGTGAAAAGACATAAAGCAGCAGAGATCACGTGTCCATGTAAGACATGTTGGCACATTTGTGAGGAGTCAGCTGGACCTCTGCCAGACTCAATCACAGTAAAATACATTGTATGACATCAGATGATGCATTTAGATGATGCATTTAGTGTCTGGGTCCCCTCAGACTTTCATGATGGCTGAGTCTGTCACTGACCTGCTTTCTCCATTTGTTTCCTCCCTCAGAGGCTCCAAACGCCTCCAACCTGAAGATCGTGAGGATGGATCGAACCGCCGGCTGTGTGACCGGTGGAGAGGAGGTCTACCTGCTCTGCGACAAAGTCCAGAAAGGTGAGGTGGGTCAGGTCAGGTCAGATCAGGTCAGATCAGGTCAGGTCAGGTCAGGTCAGGGGGGAATTTATCTGTTTCCATAAAAACCCTCGACTCACTGATTAACCAAAAGATGTGACTCATCATGATTCATTTTTCTCCTCTGGTCCCTGTAAAGTGATGAGAATCTGCTGCAAAGCTTTTTCACTTCATGTCAGCTTGGACATGAACAGTCCCTCACAGTAAAGTGATGGGTGTAGGAGGTGTGGTTATCAGCCAGCAGCACCACCTGCTGGATGGTCTGTTATCAGTATCTTACTGTTCTTTGTTAACCACCACAGTCTAAATATTAAAACAGCTTGTTTTTGACTGTCAGATCCGCTCACAGAATTTGGACTGAACATTTAAAAAAAAGTCATCACAGAGTCAACGGTTGTTCACTCTGTTGTGATTTACCTGGATTAGTTTTTAAAAAGTGACTGAAAAGAATCTGATCTGTGGAGAGGTTTATCACCTGTTCACTTTAACGTTAACTTTAGCAGCAGAAAGGTCAAAGGTTAAACAAAACAGATAGAATCATTAGTTCATAGTTTGTTTTGGTTAATCATCTCCATTAGTGTTGACCCAGACTTGTTAAAGACCCCTCACCTCCACACAGGCTGTAAACAGACTCAGAGCTGAGACTGTGCACAACAATAAAGAAGAGATACAAATAAATGAAAGCAGGTTGTGGAGGCAGGAGCTCCCTCCATGTTTCTCAGTAGATCACTTTCACTTGTGTTGATGACAGAGGATCAGAGTCAAGGTGCAGTCAGACCAGATGGACCAGGCTACTGTGGAGCAGGAGCTGACAGAGCTAATGAGGCAACAAGAGTTTGATCAAAGATTTTTCTGTCACTGCAGCCAGACAGCATCAGTCCTCCTGCCGCAGCAAACCACAGTCCAGTCCCGCCCTCGCTGAGAGTCTCGAGATTTAACACAGATTTAAACCTCAATCAGGTTGAACCATAACAACACGTCTTCTTCATTTTATCAATTGGTTGTTTTGTCCATGAAGTAATGAGAAATGTGAACTTGATATTTTCAGACTAAAGACCTGTCGTGTTTCCTCAGACTCAGGTTGTTTTTCTGACGCCTAATTTAAAAGCGGTGAAGCTGATCCGTTACAGCTGTGACTCTGAACACTGAAGTTTTTCCTGGAGCAGTTTTCAGGTTTTGTTCATCTGGAGGAAGTCCAGCTCCAGGAAATCCCCCTCCGATATGTAAATCCCTCAGGAGGAAGAGATGATGATGATGTTTTTTTTTTTCCTGCTTTGTCTTCTTCTTTGTTTTGAGGCTGCTGGCAGAAAACCAGCAGTTGGTCTGACGCCTGGACCACGGAGCCAGTTCAAATTAGTCTGGCTCTGGATTATCTGGTCTCAGTGAGACTGGATAATCACCTGGTTCTGTCAGGTCTGGGTTTACCTACAGCTGCGAACGTGGTCATGTGACAGAGGAGGAAGAGTTACTGAGAAGTGACCTCATATGAACCACGAATAAAGTGATTCATGGTACCTGTGTGTCCGAGGACTGTTTGATAGTGTGTGTGTTCTGAGAGACAGACGAGTGATAGATGAATCCACACAGACGGACATCATCATCCCCTGACAGGAAACAAAATGGTGCAGAACACCTCTGTCCAGGAACATCTGGATGAGTCAGACCAGATGTTATCAGACCTGTTGATAACAGTTCTTTCTGTGTGTGTGTGTGTGTGTGTGCGTGCACATAGATGATATCCAGGTTCGGTTCTATGAGGAAGACGACACGGGGCTGACCTGGGAGGCTCTGGGAGATTTCTCTCCCACAGACGTCCACAGACAGGTGAGTGTGAGGAGGCAGCAGAGCCTCTGTTTATACCTGAGTCACAACATCAGTAACAAGCAGGACCGATGACTGAGTTTAATCAGAGCAGCTGCTCCAGGGCCAACAGATGTTGGGGTGGAACAAACAGCAGCACAGCAGTTGTTAGACATTAGTAGCTCTGGATACTGCTCAGAGACTCAGATTCATTAAGTGAACTTCTTAACACCACTTTATTAAGACTGTGCTGTCACCTTGCTTCATTTATATTATATTGTGTGTGTGTGTGCGTGTGTGTGTGTGTGTGTGTATATATATTTATTATATATAAGTTCTCATAACATCGAATAGCTAAGGAATAGTTAAAGAACTGTATTTTGTTTTATTCTCTAATAATCTTCACATCTGAGAGGAAACATTTAGTTCTAGCTTAGTAACTGAAGAATAATAAAAATGCCTTTAAGCCTGTTAGCAAGCACAACAGCAGAGCTGTGGTACCATCAGTAGTAACAGTATCAGCAGGTAAAATGTTTCCACGGTAACCTTTTTTTCTCTGCCGTCAGTTCGCCATCGTCTTCAAGACTCCGAAGTATCGAGACCTGAACCTGCAGAAGCCGACGTCCGTGTTCGTGCAGCTGAAGAGGAAGTCTGACAACGAGACCAGCGAGCCCAAACCCTTCACCTACCACCCTCAGATCATAGGTGAGGATTTGTTGGCCTGCTGTCTGGTCTGTGATTGGACAATGAGGATATCCTCAATCCTCAATCTTTTACTTTATGTTTTTGTCTAAGCTGACAACAGAACAGAAGAAGAGAAACGACATGAGGTTGGATTTAATATTTTTTATTGATTACAACTTTTTCAGTCTGTAAAACCTTCTAAAGGTGAGGCAGGTTTACAGGTGAGGAGCGCTGATGGAGATTTATAGTCTATAAATGAATGTTATTGGTGGAGCTTGTTGGTGGTAGTATAAAGACTGAAGCTGCTGCTGCCTGGTAGACAGTGTGTCTGAACCATCTACAGTGTCCTCGAGCTCAGGTTATTCATGCTCCAGTAGAACATGACTGTCACAGGTCAAACATCATGACAGGTAAACACTACCTCCTGCTGAGTCTTAATTTAACGGAAGAAGCTCACATAAAGAGATGAGATGTTTGACCAGGTTGATCTAGTGGCCGATTCCTGTCTGCAGGGGAAATGTAAACATGTGAACACACTGTTCTGGTATCAGGCCGCTCACCTGTGCACAAGCTCATACACATGTGCCTGTGTGTGTGTGTCTGTGTGTGTTCAGACAAGGAGGAAGTGCAGAGGAAGAGGCAGAAGACACTTCCCAACTTCCAGGACTTCAGCGGACATGGAGGAGGAGGAGGTCTGTACCGAGGAGGAGGAGGAGGAGGAGGTCCAGCAGCAGGAGGTGGTCCTGGCTCTGCAGGAGGAGGAGGTAAAGTCAGCAGGGTTTACAACACACCTGGAAATCTGATTAAAAAAAGACAAAATAAACACACACACACACACACAACAAAGCAGTCAGTCTCCTGCTCTGTTGTCACCTCTCTGTGTTTTAATGCTAACGTTTTATTTTCTGTTTCTGTTGTTAAACAACTGAACGAGGAGGAAACAGATTTAATCTGGGCTCACTGCTGCAGTTTGACCAGTGTGTTGTACTCCAGCTGTTGTACTGCTAACCACAAGTTAAGAATTGTGATGTTGTTAAAAAATGTAAACATTTAAAACATAAATTATTCTTCAGCCACAAAGCATCTGTTACCATCTGTACCAGCTGTCTGCTGTCAGTCAGACACGAAAACAAACTGATTCTGTGAAAACAAGTTAAAATGCCTAAAGTGTCATATAGTGATGAACATTTGAGTGTTTGCAGATCATTAGTGTGTGGTAGTGTCTGGTAACCTGAAGTTAACAGGGCTTCATGCTCCAGTCTGTTCAAATCTTTTGAGACTGATGGTGGTCTGGGTGCGTTTGATTTGTTCACCAGGTTACTTCCAGGGTTTCACTACCTATAACTACGGGGGAGGAGGAGGAGGAGGGTTCTCCACAGGATACTCAGCTGGTCTTGGAGGAGGAGGAGGAGGAGGCATCAAACACGGTGAGAAATTACACAACAATATCATGTTTTATTTAAGTTCAGTCCACATTTAACAAAGATTGAATGTCCCTGAGGAGAGAAGAAAAAAGCAGATGATAAATGTAGAAATGCAGGACTCTGGAAGAGTCAGCAGCAGGTTTCAGGACTGTGTGATGGAACTGATACTTTTATATTAAACCAAAACAATGATGTTTATTGTTAAAGGTAAAACATAAAGATTTTATCTAAGAAAAGAAAACTCAAAGCGAATGTTGTGTTAAAGCCTCTCAGGCCAACGCAGCAGATGATGGCGATGGCGATGACGATGACGATGACGATTGCAACCCAGACAATGATTCGGGGTCCGGGGCTGTGCTGCAGGATTCAGCCCAGACAACAGGCACGGAGGTCGGGGAGAGCACCGAGGAGGGAGGGGTCAGTGTGAAGCCAGAACCAGACACAGGTACACATCCAGGACTGCCGTGATGCAGAGAGGCCCGGCCCTGCAGCACTAACTCTGCTGCAGCTGTTTATTTACCCCACATCCTGAGTGTATGCTTTAATCATGAGTGTGTGTGTGTGTGTGTGTGTGTGTGTGTGTGTGTGTGATCCAGATGAGCCGTTGTCTCAGGTGACCAGCAGACAGTTGGAGGCTCTCTTTCAGTACTCGGTAACAGGTGACTCAGCGTACCTGCTGGCTCCACAGCGCCCCCTGATGACTGCACAGGACGAGGACGGAGACACGTCAGTACACACAGAGAACACACGGAGAACAGACAGAGAACATACAGAGAACATACAGGCAACATACAGAGAACAGAGAACAAACAGAAGACAGACAAAAGACAAACACTGAAACTAAAGACTTTAACGGGCCTCAGGAGTTTTATGTTTTTGAATTCAGAACCCAGTAAATATTTTATAGAAAATAATATGACAGTTTGTTTTTCTCCAAACATCTCTTTCTATCTGTTTCATGTTTCTCCTCTCAGTGGACTCCATCTGGCGGTTCTCCACAGCCAGCAGGAGGCACTGAAGAGTCTGACTCAGGTCGTCTCTGCTCTGCCTGGAGAGGAAGTGCTCAACATGAGGAACCACCTGTACCAGGTACACAACAACTAAAACTCCACTTTCTCTTCAGAGCAGGAAGGACGTTTTCTATGGAGGGAGCAAAGAAACGCCCTAGTTAGGGGTGAAGGGAGCTTCCTAGTTAGGAAGAAAGAAAAAAAGACACAGTAGTTGAGAGAGCAGTGATGCCGCAACATCACATCAACATCCAAATCATAATCATGACTGAGAGACACACAGACACACAAACATGAACGGCTCACATCAGAGGATGTGAGTGGACACTGTTATGACCCCTCACCTGAGCAGCTCTGTGAAACACCTGGAGTCTGCTGAGGTGAGCTTGAATCTGTCTCTACCACCTGACTGAGAGGAAGGATTCAAGTGAGATGAACATAAACTTAGTGACAGTGGACAGGTGAGCTGAGAGGGCGGGACAGAAGAGCATTTACCTGCTCAGAGCTGAACTCATGTGTACCAGCAGCAGAGTGTGTTCACCGTCTGTGACCCCACCTATTCTGTGTCCCAGACTCCTTTGCACCTGGCGGTGATCACCCAGCAGAGGAGGGCGGTGGAGGCGCTGCTATTGGCCGGAGCCGACCCAACTCTGACAGATCGTCATGGTAACACAGTGCTCCACCTAGCTGCCCAGCAGGAAGGAGGAGGGATGGTCCAGTTTTTACTACAACACAGAGAGATGAGAGGACTGCTGGACCTCAGCAACACAGCAGGTACACACACACACACACACACACACACACACACACACAGCAAGTTAACACACCCAGATACACACACATACACACACACAAACAGGAAAATCGAATGTTTGACAATTTGTCTCCTTGTTTGTTTCCATGGATACCAGGCCTGTGTGCGATCCACCTGGCAGTCCTGACCAATCAGCTGTCCTCTCTCCGGGAGCTCCTGGAGGGCGGGGCCAATGTAGAGGCTCAGGAGCGTAGCTGTGGACGGACTGCGCTCCACCTCGCCACAGAGGCTGACAACGTGTCGCTGGCCGGCTGCCTGCTGCTGGAGGTACAGACAGACTGGGTGGACTGAGTGCCCAATCACAGGTGTCTTTTTTGACACCCACCTGTTAGCTTCTCTCGACAAAGCACAAACACACATTGCAAATCTAACAATGTGTGTTCGTGTGTGGTTTCTGTCGTCAGGGAAACGCCAAGGTGGACTGCTGCACATTTAATGGCTCCACCCCCCTCCACATTGCTGCTGGGAGGGGCTCTGTCAAGCTCACAGCTCTCCTCATGGCTGCAGGTAGGAAACACACACTTGTACTCTGAGGTGTAATGATGCGCCATTACGACTGATGTACACACACACACACACACACACACACACACACACACACACACTCTCTTCTCCATAACGCCATCCTCTCGTCTCTTCCTGTTTTCAGGTGCAGACCCTCATAAAGAAAACTTTGAGCCGCTGTTCTTCAGAGAGGAGGAGTGCTGCAATGAAGAGAGGGAGGATGAGGACGAAGACGAAGGTTACATCCCAGGAACGACTCCACTCAACATGGCCTCCACCTCACAGGTACACGGCTTCAGACACCTGGTGGGTGGGTGGAAGTTTGTCCACCAGGGAAAAGTGACAAGTTTATTTTCAAACAACCTGATCAACTAATAACAATTATTAGAAAATATTTGTTATAGATTGTCTTTAGGAAATGTGTCTATAAATCCTTCATTACATTTATTTTATGCAGAAAAACTTTTTTGGCCACGAGAAGGTAAAAAGTCCAGGAACAGGTCGTAACTTCTCACCTGGCTGCAGTGATGTACAGGTGTACTGCCAGACCCGGTGACATCACAGCTGGGTGTGGTCACGGGTGCAACACTTGTGACCACAGTCACACAGTCTTCTATTCTTGATAAATCATTAGTTTTACTCTAAAAGCTTTGTTTGATGGTAAAACCAGCGTTACCAGCTGTTGACCACTGGAAGGCAGAGCAGGTGAACTGAACTGAACTGAGAAACAGCTTCTACATGATGGTGAGTCTGTGTTCGCAGGTGCTGGAGCTTCTCAACGGTAAAGAGTATGAACCAAAGTCTCCTCACAGAGCCTTCAGCCCTCCACAAGGTGAGCTCCATTCTCATCCTCGTCTCTTCATCACTCGCACACTGACGTACAATCTTTTGTGCTGTGACCTCTCTGTGAGGACGTCTGAAAGACTTCAGGCCTTAAAGTCCTGATTTTATCTGAACTGATCATTTTTTCTGTTTAAGGTAAAAGTTCACAAACTACATGAGACACCTAATCTGAAGTTTTACAGCACACAAAATAAAAGTCATTCATATAAAAGAGAAAAAAAAAACAAGTCAGAATAAACCAACAACAATCAGATTAAATCTTCAGCTGATAACTACGGAAAACCTGGACTGTGTGTGTGTGTGTGTGTGTGTGTGTATAGGCGACCTGGCGATCCTGGATGTGGAGGTGAAGCAGGAGGTGTGTCGCGCTCTGGAGAGTGAAGGATGCTGGGAAAATCTGGCTCACGGTCTGGGTCTTGGGATCCTCAACACGGCTTTCAGACTGAGCCCCTCCCCAGCCAAGACACTGCTGGACAGCTATGAGGTAACACACACCAGCACCAGCTCTCCATCGCTGGACTCTGGTGACCTCTCTTCTCCTCGTCCCCCTTTTGACCCCTGTTGGTTTCTGTCCTGCAGGTCTCAGGTGGGACAGTCAGCGATCTGCTGGCTGGCCTCAGGTCAGTGGGAGACTGCAAAGCGCTGAGCATCCTGGAGGAAGCGCTGCGTCACTCCAACGCCAACGAAACACAGACAACCAATGAGACGACCGGTGAGCAAATCACATGACTGTTTATTCCCTCTGTCAGCTCTGACCTTGAGCCAGCCAGTTGAGTTTCTAGATGTCGCCATGACAACGAGTCAGTCAGATGTGGTTTCTCTCTGCAGGCGAATCCTTGTGCGCTCAGGTTCAGGATCTGAAGGTGGACGTTCGGATCGACAGCGGCGTTTGTGACAGCGGGGTGGAGCTTTCCACAGCGTAACAACCTGATGGCTCCGCCTCCAGGTCATCTCAACAGAGGAAGCACAATCAACCATCCATCATCATCATCATCATCATCATCATCATCATCATCATCATCATCATCCTTATCATCCTTCCATTGGGACGGAGCTGCGTTTGTCCTCCAGAAGAAAGGTCGTCTCTTCTTCATGAGTTTCTGGGCTGAAAGTTTCTCATCATTTTAATTCTATGTGTCGAACTGTTTTAACTTTAACTGATGAAGCAGGAAAAACATGTTTGTAAAGTGTGAAGACAAAAAGTCACAAACTAAAAATATTTTATAGAAAGAAAAGAAGCAGATGTTGTCACCATCTCTCAGCCCACACTACACTCCAGCTGTTCAACCAAAGAATGCACATTTGGCTCACTGTCGATTTAAAGGGATGATTCACCAGTTAAACCCAGGACTCGGCTTCTCAGTGGAGACAAACATGAACTTGCAGACGTCACATCGTAGAAAAAGTTTGGATTTGAACACACTGAACTGGTCTCTGGGCCTGGTTCTGGATCAGTGCTCTGCTGGTTCTGATTTGAGGGTTTTCGGCAGTGAGGCTTTGTTTGTGCACAGACAGACGAGCGGTGTCTGAGGGGGGCGGTGCTATTCACATGGAAATGATTGTAAAGAGGCTGATCCACCTTAAAGGACAGTTCAGGCTGTTTCCAATGTTTTAATATGATTCGCAGAATATGATATTAATCATGATGGAAACATCTGAAACTCTCCTTTAAATGTGCGTGTTAATGAGTTTTATCTATTTAGTGTTTTTTAATTTTAAGGCCCAGTTTCTGCTCGTCTGACTGAGGCGGGGAAGCTCGTGGGAAACGTAGCCTAGCTTCATCAAAAGAAATTATTACATAACCCAAGGCATTGTGGGACGTATAGTCCAGAGCTGTGAGGAGTTTGTGTGTTTTCTTGTGTGAATCTGAAGCTTGTTTATCCAGCAGATGATATTTATGTGTCCACCCAGCACTGTACAGTTCACCGTCAGCTCTGAACTGGTCTGTTGTTGTTTTTTAAATAAAATTTTGTTTTTTTTTAAATATATTTGAGTCTGTTGTTTGTGTTCAGGGGTTTTCGCATGAATATAAAAACTGTCCAGTTAATGAATTAGATTAACTTTGATTTACACATGAGGTTTTGCTGGTTTTCACTTTCTTCACTGTCACGACACATTCACTGTTTAAGCAAGTTACGGAGATTTTAAATTAGTAAAGTATTTTTAATGAACCAGATACATTTACTCAAGTTACTGGAATATTTCTATTTTAAGCTATTTTATTTATGTGTAATCCACATTTTAAATGTATTTATTAAGGGTGGTTTCCCTGAGAGGCGAGGTCTCTCTTACAGGATCGCAGCTGCTTAGGGTTAAGGGCCTTGGTGGGGGTGTGGGCTGTGGAGTCGATGAGGATTTGAATAAGCGTCGTTCTTTCATTTTTCCCATCCAGATTTAATCCTGCCAGTCTGGGGATCAGTCATTAAAATCAGTTTAACCTTCACACACCAAATTTGCCACTGTAGGAACAGTAGTTGCATTACCTTAGAAAATCAGAAATTTCATAGGAGCCATCTGGTACTTAAACAAATAGCACTGCATCCTTTGTGAATGCATAGTAATTGGTTTTCAACACAAACATGATGGGACTAAACTAAATCGCTTTTGTGTACAATTAACTAATATGTAGTATGTAATACGTAGTCTTACAGTCAACTTAACACTAAGTTATTAAATTTCTGTTCTGGGGCCCAGGAATAAGAAATGTGAATTCCTAAAAAGGGAAAAGAAAAATAACAGACTAAAATTATAATATTAAGAAAATAGTGAAAAGTGCCCATTGTTATTACCAGGAGTGCAAGTCAACTTATTGAGATGGTTGGGTTTTTTTTTTCTGACAGTCACAAACATAGACATGTTGAGTTTGCCATCAGAGAAACTGTCAAAAATTCACATTGGAGGGGCTGGTATTAATTTTTTGTATTTAAAAAGCACCTTAAATGATTAATAAATTATCAGAATTTTTGTGAATCAACTAAATGATAAATCAACTAATAATTTCAGCTTTAGAGCTCTGGTTGGTGTCTGAGGAAACATGAAACTGACATGTACAGTCGGGGTCAATAGGGGCCCAACAGCAAGTTTTTTCCCCGGGGCCCCTCAGCAGGTTAACCCGGCCGTGCTCCCACCATGTTCTTGGATGTCATTTTTCGGTGTCTTGAAACAGCGTCAGAGTGAGACCTCCTGCTCCCGGTGCTCTGACAGCTGTGTGACGGAAGACATTTTGAGCTGCTGCGGTCGGTCCCGTTATTTGAGTGTCAGCCTGAAGTCGGGGCTGACGTGGTGGGGAGTCAGTCTCCAGACTGAGCTGCATTCGGCGAATAAAGCGAAGTTTAAGCGAAACGGTTGTAGTTTATCGACGTATGTGTAGCCCAGCTAGCTAGCTTAGCGCAACAAAAGCTAGCAAAGTCCTAGATGCTCGTTAGTTAGCGTCACCTAGCTGGCCTGCCCTCCTCCTCCTCCTCCTCCTCCTCCTTCTTCACCTCCTCCTCGACAGCCGGTCCCTTAACCAGACACAATGGCTTTAAAACGAATTTCCAAGGTAAGATACTATCATGTTTTCCTCATTTAATCAGAATTAGAATAACCTCTAGCGGGTGTTTGTGTGCTGTTAGCTTGTTTGCTAACTCGCTAGCTCGTTCTTAGCTGCTGCCGATGACACAACGATTGACATAAAATCGTCAAATTATTGGCTGGTGTTTGGTATGCGATGCCAGCTTGTCGGCATTTTAAACTTGAGTGTTTTTTTTTTTGCGTTTATGTTAATCAGCGGTACTTAAAGGCAGGTTTTAGACAGAGACCCCCACCCCCGCGGCGGCTGTGTAAGGCTTCGGATCAAACAATGGTTTAGTTGAGTGACCTGGTGTTAGCTTTAGCTTCAGTCTGACGGGCCTTTAACTCACATATTCTGCTTTAATCTAACTCACTGTAGATGGGAAAAACAAAAAAAACACCTCTTCACTAAACCTGAGGTTATTCACTGTCACTTTCACTCTGTCTGAAGTTCCTCTTTAACTTTAGAGCCATTAAATTTTTATTTATTATATGCATTTATTATTATTTTCATTTATACTGGTCTGGGTGACATGTTGGGTACCAATACTAAAACGATACTGGTGCAGGTCTCAATGTATTGAATGCATTTCCCTCTGAGAGTATTTTAAACTCTTGAATATTTTTGCCTTGCTGCCACAGACCGCCACATTAGGTGTAAGTTATGTTGTCAGGGAAGCTCACTGATTCATAAAACACAAGTGATGATTTGAGCAAAAAGTTTAGTCCACAAATGATTTTTTACATGGTGAATTCATCCATCAGTTTTCTGTTTATTGTCCTCCAGACATGGACAGATTATGAGACAGTGGGCCCCTGAGCATAGGCAAGTTAAAGGTCCCCCGCCCCTCATATACAGGATCCCAGTTGTGTGTGATCCTCTTGTGTCTCCATGTGATTGTTTTGATTCTTTTTTGTGGTGGTTATGTGTCTCTTTGGGTTTTCCTATTGACTTCTGTGGCCTCCAAACGAGAAATATTAAGACACCTCATACAGAAGCTCTGGCCCCAAGGCCCTCTGACCCTTGTGGTTTTTAAGGCCTGTTCAGTAATCCTACATGGGTTCAGGTATTAAGTGTCATCCTCTGTAGTCTTAAAACTTCTTAAATGGGACGCTGCAGAAACCCTTACCTGAGTACCATTTATTTAATGAAGTTTGGATAGTTGATCCTAGTTTTTCAAGCTGTCGCACAAACATTAAAAAGGAATCTTCACTAAATGTTGTTTTCAACAGGACATGTCTGCAGGAAGAATAAACAAAAATTACTCAGAACGTGACCCAGGACTTGATTCCAGCCTGTGGTAACTTACAGTTCATCAGGCCTGCAAGTAATAATCATTTTCCTAATTGATTAAACAGATGATTATTGACTCGATTCATCACTTATTTGTTTAGTCTAATAAGTGTAAAAAGGAAGTGAAAAATGGTCATCATATATTTGTAAGTGACCTCCTTAAATTGCTTAATTTTTCACACCAACAGTCAAAAACCCAAAGAGATTTAATATACTGTCATAAATAACTAAGACGAGCTGTAAATCTTCAGGTCTGAGAGGCTTCAACCACCAAATGTTTTGGCTGAATAACTGATTGACAAAATAATTGCAGATTGATTTTCTTTTGACTAATTGATGAATTGACTAATCGCTGCAGGTCTACAGTTTATTTATTGTGATGTTCTTATCTCCATTGTGTTGTTTTTTTTTTTTGATTGGCTGGTAACAAAAAGTCAATTAATCAATTAGTGGATTGACAAAAAAGCAACTGTTGTGATATTCAAGTTCACTGGTTTCAGCTGCTCTGTTGTGAGGGGGGTTTGCTGCTTCTGTTTGTCTTTGCTAGTAGTTCACTGAAGTTATTAAGTTTTGACTGTTGAACCAACTTATTAATTGATTAATATAAAAATAAAATGTTGAAAGTGTGGGACTAGCTCTCTAAAGACCAAGTTGTTACTTAATGTCTCAATATGCTGTCAGGGCAGTTTGAACAGTTTTTCCTGCTGAAATGTTCAGGAGTCACAAGATGCTTTTTGTTGTACTTTGCTCACTATGGAAGCAAAAAAAACAAACTGAATTTTTTTCAGACACGATTCAGTGAGTAATGTAATAACAATAATTAAAATAATAATAATAAACTTTAAATTTATAGAGCACTTTTCATACAAGAAATGGAGCTCAAAGTACTTTACAATAAAATAAGGGTAATTAAAGTTTTGTAGTCTTGTGCAACGTTTAAGAAATGATCAAATAAATTCAGTCACTTAAATGCAAAATACAAGTGTAATTAAGTCAAAGTGATGCATGAAGTCCAATATGTGTCAGAGGGACAGGTAGACAGGTTTGATGTGACCTGCTTTTTAAAAATGATTCTGTTTGTTCTTCACCCAGTTTACTGAATTTTTTTGTTTGCTGCATACCAGTGAACATGTCAATCAAAACCAAAATTGATTAAAATGCTACAAAGTCTGTTTCAGTCTCTGGTTCGCAGGATGTTTTAGTGTCCAAACATTCTGTCAGCTCGAATCACTTTTTAAATTTGCACAGCAGAAACTCATGAAAAGGATCAGGGCTGCAACTAACGATTAATCTGCTGATTATTTTTTGATTAATCGTCAAACGTCACAGTTTCCCACATCCCAAGATGATGTCTTCAGACATCTTGGTTTGACTGAACAGCAGTCCAGAACCCAAACATGTTAAGTTTATGATCATGTGTGACAAAAAAAAACAGCAAATCCTCACATTAAGAGAAGGTAGAAACAGTAAATATTTCACATTTTACTTCAAAAAATGACTTGACTTGAGATAATTCAATTACAAAATAGTCAATAGATTAATTTTCTGTCATTGGACCAATCATTACAGCTTTAAATAGAAAAAAGTAGTGGTCATGGTCTATATTTATATTTCTGAATGAAATACTGTTGACTGTGACTTCTTACTTTCCCTCAAATTCACTAAAAATGTAAGTGTGGTCATGGCATGTCTCCTCAGAAGTCAAAAAGAAGCAGCGATTGATTTTCCAGTGGATTTATTTAGTGGAACATAAGATTGAATTTTCAGTGAATTAATTGAAAAACCACTGAAACATTTTAAAAACACCACCAAGAGTCTGTGAGCTTTTAAACCAGCGTTAACGTCTGCTCTCCCAGCTGCTTCTGTCACCGTCAGGCTCTGAATTCCTGACCGGCCGGATCTGAAAGCTTCGTTGCTGCTTGACTGTTTTCTAGCCTCCCAGAATCAGTCAAATCTGAAAGATGAGCTGAGCGTGCCGTGCCTGTATGTCACATACCAACGCACACAGCCAGTTTGGCTTCAGGGAGGCCTGCAGGCTGGAAATACTAACCCCTCGTCCTATAAGCAGCCGTGTGTTTTCTCCCCTTGTGGTTATATCCTGATCTGGCCTCTGGACTCTGCTGTCCACCCGACTCGAGGAGTAAAAATAGACCTGCTGCTTACACATCAATACTGGCCCGTGTGTTTTTAGTGCTGCATTCACACAGCAGATAAGACTTCATGACCAGGCTGCTGTCGTTACAGGCTCAAGTTTGGTTTTTAAAATAAATGTATTTGTGCTGAAGTTATTTATTTATTTACTTATTTTTTACTGAGCTGATAAATGTTTTTCCTATCAATTATTTGGTCAATTAAATGTCAAGAATGGTGAAAGATGTCCATGGTGAAGTCTCCAGATGGAAGCAGCAAATCGGAGACATTTGAAAATTATAGAACCTTTTTTTTTTCATTTTAAATTTTGCTGACTGAAATGATGAATTGAACATCAAAAAGAACAGTTGGGGATTTGGCAACCAGTTGTCTCGTCACACATGTGTGTCAAGGATCAAACTTGTAACTGAATCAGTGGTAATAACTGCAAAAAACAATTATTTTAATTATTGATTTAGAGAAAAACGGAACAAAGTCAGTTTTACTTCCCAAAGCTCAGTCTAATCATTATCAGTGGATCCTCTAAAAATTTGTGATTTGTATATATATAATATAAATAAATACTTTTTTCTATAATCAATTGATAGATTGATCTGTAAAACATCAGAAAAGTGCAAAATATGACATCACAGTCACAGTTTCTCTTTTTGTCCAACAACAGTCAGATTTCAAAGAAAGTTCACAATAGACAAAGAAAAGATGGGAATCCTGACAATTATTAACTTTCTGGCAGTCACCTAATTGATTAATCAACTAATCAGCTCAGTTTTTTTTTTTTTTTATAAAGCTTGAAGTAAACTTTTTGGGGCACAGGTAATTTATTTTTTACCTGATTTTAATCCGTTAATATAAATATTGAGTATGAGCTGATTTTCTGATTAGATCCTCATTTTTACTGACACGCCGATTAAACATTTTCTAATATATTGAAATTACAGCTGTAAATCTTATTTTTCCTAAGCTACTTGACCCAAATACTGAAGGTCCTGATTAAAACTATGAAGTCGATCAGCCTGAATTATTGATATTATATGAATAAAGATTAACTGCTGCAGTCAGCCAGACAGAAGATGTCTCACTCTGTTGGATTTTGTGGTAACCAAAAAAACTGTTCACTCATGATTTTACAGTTGTTGCAGAGTACAGCTGAAATAATTAGTAGATTTATCAATTAGTTGATTGCTAGAAAAGTAATCTGCAGATGTTGTTGATAACTGAAGAACTTTTTCAGTTAAAAAAACAGAAAAAGTTTAAATAGACTCGGGCTGAACAATTAATCAAGGAAATAATCAGCCGATTAATCAACAGATTAACTCGACCCACCACAGTTATGGAGGCCACATCAACACGAACACATTTTTATTTCAAAACTAAAATGATCCCCCTCCAGGCAAGTGTTTTAGCTCTGTATCAGAATAAGCTCTGTCCATACTAACTGAAAACACTTACCACATGCCCATTCACGTACACTGGGCATGTGTGTGCCAGTGTAAAAAGGAAGCAGATAGTCGACTCTGCAGTTGGTTAGTTGCCGAAAATACTATGAATGGGAAACAGCAAAGGTGAAAAGATCAGAGATTTATTTGCTTGAACCAATGGTGACGTGGAACTGTTAGTGACAGTAACATGAGTATAAGGCAGTTATGGCGGCGGAAAACATAGACTGGGAGTCGTCGGTTTCTTCTGGAGAATGGGTCATGTAATGGTACTGTGAACAAATCAGGGTAGGACTCGTCGTGACTGATAGAGATCGGGCAGCAAACTGGCTGTCTGCGTCATCGTTTCTGAAACAACCAGACTGAAAAAAAACCACAGTTTCCAAAAGTCTCTGTTTTATAGGCTTGAAAACTCCAGACTAGTGTGCCAGGTGCAAACATAGCAAAAGTGTTGTGTTTTCAAACTAAAACCTATCACTGTACATATAGCCTGTGTTGGCTGTTTTAAAGCCCTCTTGAGTTAAAATTCTTCAGAGGAAGTGGGAGCAAAACATCCATCAAACCCAATAAAACGTGTGATGGTTGTTTCAGCATATTTCAGGTCTTGTCAATCTCTGTGTTTTTCTTATATAAACCACTTCTCTAAAACCTTCTCATTTCCTCCTCTGACTGTCTGGAGTCCTGATCACTCAGACCGCTCACTGTTTAACTGCGTTGGACGTCAGACAAGAACCTTTGTAGGGTCATTACAGAGCCTTCATCAGTCCCAGAATAATCACATCTCCAGCACCTACCTTCAGTACCTAAAATGGAAATACACTGTTACGTTTGTAACCTGAACGATATGCAAAAAAAAAAAAAAAAAAATCATATTGCAATTATTTTGGCAGATATTGCAATATGAGTCATGATTTTAGTTGGAATAGTCATTTTTTCATTTAATTTTAATTTAAAAAAATATAAAAATGATGGCGTGATTTTTGTTTGGTCTTGTACCAAACAAGGATGTTCCCTTACATCTGTAGAATGTGACTTGTAGGCCGTCTCTGTAGCAACACCATGCACTTTATGTATGGTCTGATGAGACACACTGACATTGACTTGTGACGTCCTTACACACAGCATCTCCAAAGTCCTATAGTTATCACTCACACTTAACGAAGGGAGTAATATATTGTATTTTTAATGCATAGTCCATTTGATTTAAGGCTAAATAAAGCAAATAGCATTAATCAGCCATCAGTTAACTGACACCATAAAATAAACTTCATTTTTAATTAAGGTTGTATTTCATTTTCAGTGAAACTCTATGTACCCCCTTCATGTATTAGAACTCAAACCAGAGCCCTGACTGAATTTGCACCTAACTGAAAAATGAAGTGTATTTTATGGATAAAATTCAGACTTGAAAAGAAGAATATCCTGCACACTGATCTTGATTAGCATCACGATTTATTGATCATCCTAATCTTTCCACCTCTCTAAACCTTCGTCAGAAGTATTTTGAGGATAAAATTTACAAATGCTTCTCTTTGTAATTTGTAAATCTTAACATTAAACATTAAATAATAAAAAGACTAAGAGGTTCTTTTTATTATTATTTTAGAAATCCTTAATCCACCCACAATGAGCTGTAGAAGTTGGATTCTTCCACTTTTGATGGAGCAGGTGTAGCACTGTGACAGTTCACCTCTCCCCCTGTTAGATCAGATCAGCTGCTGCACACTGCAGCTGAAGGAAGTAGTTGGGTGTGGGGGTGTGTGTGTGTGGGTGTGTGTCACACCTGGCAATGATTTCAAACAGGAAACAAAATGCAAAACAGTGACAGCAGCAGGCACGGACATATATTATTAGATAATTTATTTCCTGCTGCTGTTTGTGCAGGTTGGTCAAAGTTGTATTAGCTGCTCAGACATCAACATGATCTGCTGTTGGCTCAGTGACACCTGTTTGTCCAGCTGATGAAACAAAGTTTTTTTTGGTTTTCAAAAGAGGAATAATAATAACATTTCCATGAAAAAGTGTGATATAGATGTTTGCAGCTGTACAGGTTGTTGTAAGTCGACTTCCAGGCTTCAAATCTCTTTAAGTGACAGATTGAAATGACAGGATGGATTTCTCATTCGCCACCATGTCATTGAGTAATTGAAAAGTCTCTAACAATAAATCTGATGCAAATATACATCATGTTACTGTTGTTTCTTCAGTATGGTCCAATGTCTTGTTTCTGTAGTGAAATGGTTGTGTGTCTCTCTCTCTCTCTCTCCTCTCTCCACCTGCAGGAGCTGACCGATCTGTCCAGAGATCCTCCGGCTCAGTGCTCGGCCGGGCCAGTCGGTGAAGACAGTAAGATCGTCTTAGTTTTCTTTACACATGCGGACACTCGGCCTGCCTGTCAATTTGTTGTCATAATGACACAGGAAGTGTACTTCATTAACCTTCCTGTGTTTCTTTTCCTTTTCTCCAGTGTTTCATTGGCAAGCTACTATAATGGGGCCTGTAAGTATCAAACTGCTGCAGTGTTAAATTCAATTAATCATAGTTTTAGTTTAATTTGCTTGCATATGAAGCAGTTTATTGATTTGACTGTGACACAAAAAGATACAACACAAATTCAAATTCAGTCCCATTTTTCTAACATTGTACGTGTGTGTGTGTGTGTGTGTGTGTGTGTGTGTGTGTGTGTGTGTGTGTGTGTGTGTGTGTGTGTGTGTGTGTGTGTGTGTATATTTCTAAGAGCCATCTCTAGAATAAAGAAAAGATCAATTATTCGGTAATCGGTATTATTTTCTTAAATATACAGACTAATTAAAACCAGACCTTACCTTCTTTTTAATGAGCATGTATAAGCTATGAAATCCATGTACAGATAAATAGTTGAGCTCTTGGACTGAATCGTCGTTCATGGTCTCTTCCTCTTCTTCCTGCTGATAAAGAGAAAGAGGAGGAGCTTGTCTCAGCCTCACAGTTTATAAAAACTCATTTTCAGACTCAAAGCTTATTTGGCTCCACTCTTACCCACAGTTAGCTTGTTCATAATAACTAGTTTGTGTTCTGCTTGTTCAACAGGTGTTTGCTAAATTCTCGTTCTGTCCCCATTATTTTTGCACTAATAAACACTGTCGTCTACTATAGTAAAATATGACATAAAGTCAACGTTTCCAACAGTTTTTGAAGTAAAGTCTCCAAATGTCATCACACATTGATCTGTACAACTGTGAAGATTTTAGATAATAGTTTCTTGTGCAAACTGGCAGAGACACAGAGCATCAATCTTCAACATGATCAGACTTAAATTCCAAAATATCAACAATAATAGGAGTTTATTTTTTCATATCAGCCAGAAATGTATCCTGCATATCCCTGCTTATTGTTATTACTACAGTTATTACAATAGGAGCTGCAGTGATCACAGTCAGTGTTGATGTATAAATGTGTGACCTGTGTTGTGTCTGTCTTCCTGCTGCAGCCTGATAGTCCCTACCAGGGCGGAGTATTTTTCCTGACTATTCATTTCCCTACAGATTATCCCTTCAAACCACCCAAGGTCAGTGAATGCCTCGTCTCACTGGTGTTTCTGAATCTTTATCTGTCAAGTCTTCTGTTGCTTTAAGATACAGTTTTTTGTTGAACCTCTTAAAATCCTTCATCCCGCTCCGGGACACTTTAGCCTTGGTGCTACTTCAGGTGGTTTCAGTCTGTACCAGACCCAGTTTTCACACACGCCTGATAAGTTCTATATTGTTAGAAATCTCGTTGTCTCCCGATTCCGTCTGTGCAAAACATTCAGGATCCTCATGTAACTACAACATCTGTCCAAGTCTTCTCACCACAAACTCTCTGAATTCCAAATGAAACACGTGACTCAAAGAAAAAAAACTAAACAAAAACACTCAATTTCCACCATGTGTGTGCCTCTGTAACTTCAGGGTCTTGTCTTCATTCTGTTTGATTGTAAGTGTAAAGCGTTTCCTTTCAGAGGAGACCGACCAGAACATTGACCTTTTTATTTTGGGTTCTTCATGTATGGGCCTGTGCTCAGAGAGGAATGGGGGTTAACCTGTCAAAAGGAAATTGAAAATGTCTTCTGGTAAATGAAGAAACATTTGTAGGAACACACAGGTTGAGCTGAGCCACTTAAAGGGGCTGTAAAATTTAAAACCAGGAAAGCAAAATGTTTGTTTATGTATTTGTTGTTGTGTCAAGTCTTGATCACACAGATAAACTCTCTCTGTTCTGTTCTCCTGTTTCCTCCATCAGGTCGCCTTCACAACCAGAATTTATCATCCAAATATTAACAGTAATGGCAGCATCTGCTTGGATATATTGAGATCACAGTGGTCTCCAGCATTAACTATCTCTAAAGGTAAGAAACATCATGTCAGCAGTGTTTTTTTCTTTTTTTTTTGGATAGCTACAGTGAGAGAGAGAGAGTGGATGACATGCAGCAAAGGGCTACGGGTCGGACTTGAACCCGGGGTGCTGAAGTCAGAATCAAGCTTTTGTGGTACACGCTCTACCAGGTCAGCCACCAGGGCGTCCAACAGTGTTATCTTACATGAGGATCATGAAAAATCATGACCAGCGACTGAGCAAAACAAACAAAATAAATAAAACACTGAAAAAAGGGAACGGTAGAGAGAGAGAAGGAAACGTTGCTGAGTCAGTTGTTTCACGTGTAGATTGTTAGATCTGAAACAGAACAAAGTTATTCTTATGGATTTGTCTTGGAGATGCAGCTAATTTTTACAGCTTAAAATCATACAAATGTTTACTTTGATGTTAATGGACAGGCCTGTAAATACAATTTCACTTCACATGAAGACTTTATGGTTTATAAGGCTACGTCCACACGACTACATTTTAGTTTTTAACAGATCTCTTCTGCTACATTTGATCCACACTATTCCAAGTTTTCAAACCTCTAAAACAGAGACTTTCAGAAACGCTGCTGGTTCCGTTTAAGTCTAAAACTTCAGGGTTGTGTTGTAGCCTGGACGGACAGAAATGGTCAGAGGATTTACTATAACTAACCAACTGCAGAGTAGACAATATGCCTCCTGTTTACACCAGCTTGCACAGCCCAGTGTACGTGAATGGTCATGTGATATGTGTTTTCAGGTGTGTTGGTGTGGACGGAGATAATTTCTGATATGGAGCTAAAAGACTTGTATGAATGCAGATTGTTTTAGTTTTAAAATGAAAGAAATATTCCACAAGTAAAAAAAAAAAAAAACAGCCAGTGGAAAGTGTTTATCTGGAGACATTAACACTGGACATTTTGAAATTCAACAGACTCTGCATGAGTCCATCATAAAAACAATCATCATCATATTTTATAGTTTACAAAGATTTTAATCATGTAGCTAAATGTTTACTTTTTATTTTTTTTGTCATATCACCTCTATAAAAACACTGTAATACCTGAAACTCATTATTTTACAAGCTGCAGATTTTATGGAAGTTGGTAGGTTTTGTTTAGAGCTTCATCAAAAGTTTTTTTTTTTTTTTTTGGTGTGTAATTGTTGTGTTTCAAGCTATTTTGTTGTTGAGGCTACAAAAGGTATAAAAGTAGAATATGACAGGTTATGCTAATTACTTGTCAACCAGCTAACTGCTAATTAACTGTAAAATTATTATACACTTTAGTTTCATTCTTTACCTGATCTCCCTGCACTTTGTCTTATTAAATAGATGCAGTACTCACACTTAGACCAGGATCTCCTCACTGTCAGTCGCTTTGGATAAAAGAGTAAATGTAAAACTAAAGATTGATTGTTGCAGTAAAGTCAGTTCCTCTCTCAGACCTCTCTGACCTGCTGTTTCCTCTCCACAGTCCTTTTGTCCATTTGTTCTCTGTTATGTGACCCAAACCCCGACGACCCGCTAGTGCCAGAGATCGCCCGCATCTACAAAACAGACCCTGTAAGGTGAGTTCACACCTGTGACACAAACTCTGCAGCACAGACTCAGTCTCCATCTACACAACAGACTCTGTTGGAGACCTGCACAAAACCATTTTACAAACCCACACCAGTAAAGGCTCACATCAGTCCTGACAACTTACCTGTCATTACGGATGGGACGGGTTCATCTGTTGTTAGCTCAGGTGTGATGTGTGTGTTAGCAGCCTGGAGCCACACAGTTAAACTAAACTACATGAATTAATGATGAAAAGTGACCGTCAGTCAGCTGATAGTTGTGTGGTCAGTTTCACCCACTGGCTGAACCAGTAAATCAATATAAATCTATATTTGTACCTGACCTGGAGCTGGACACAGACTGGATCACCATCTACAGAACAGACCCTGTTAGAGTCCTGCAGGAGTCCACTTTTACAAACCCACGCCAGACCTGATCCCTCACCTGACTTTTCTTGATTTTAAAAATAAAATAAACTGAGGAATTATAGTCAGAGTTGCATCATAATTTATTTATTTATAATTAAATGTATTTACTCCTTGTTATATACTGAACAGGGAAGTTTGTGCTTTGTCTGTGATGATGATGCCCATCACCCCACGTCTTCATGGAGCAGGTTAAACAGCAACAGGAGGTCTGTGAACAAACTGTAGACCATCAACAGATCCTCTGAATTAACTTTGAACAGGATGAACACGTCCAATGTTTAATAATTTCAGTGTTTCTCTGGAGGCTGAGACTATAGAGGCAGTGAAACCTTGATCCACTCTGCATTAGAAACCTGCACATGAACACATAGTAGAATGTGTGTTGAAGCAGCAGCGTGGAGGGTCTTAACCCTGGTGTCCTGCTCATTGGTCTCAGGTATAACAGACTAGCCAGGGAGTGGACAGAGAAGTATGCCATGCTGTGAGGGTAAGAGCTGAGCTCAGGTCCTCACTGAGCCGCCTGCTGCCTCCCGCCTTCTGTCAGGAACATGTCGTGTAAAACCTAAAGCACGTTGATGCAAAGCATGGCTCCCAACACAAACACTGCTGCTCTGTTTGTTACTTGCATGCAGCATTGCTCAGTGAGAAAACACCTGGAGACTCTCTGCTTCTGTCACAATCAAACAGAACAGGTGTCTCACATCTGGTCCTGGTTTTTGTCTCCAAAATATTTTCTTAAACTAGAACTAACCTGAAGCTCCACTCAGCTGTGGTAGCCAGTTAAACTGACTACAGTCACACTGATGAACCTGAAGGCGCCACAGAGTTCAGTCAGTGTCAAGACTGTTTCTGTTAAAGCTGTCGTCTTGAATAAAGAATCTGCACCAACAATTACTGTGGAGGTTTAGTTCATAATGTGTATCAGCGATAAAAACATTGTACTTAAGTTAGAGGCTGTGATGTGTAACCATGGTGATGTCTGTTAAAAGTCAAAACACAAGCAAACGACAGTGAAACAAACTGGAATAAATCAGATAAAATGTTTTTATGAAGCAGGCTGCTGCTGATGTGATCGTCTCTCTGGAGGTTGTGTGAAGACTGCGTATCAGTCCCGACCATAAGTATGTGGACACACAATAATAGACACTACATTAAAGTGTCAAGTCTGAGCAGGCATCAGTCAGTGTAGACAGAACTGTGTGGGAGAAAAGAGGCTTTTACCACAGCATCTAGTGAACTGTTAACTGAATTTTCTGAATCTGAATCTAAAGTTTAGGCTTTAATGGTGACAGAATACTCGGCCACTAAATGTCTCTTTGCAGCTGAGTCATTTCACTGTTGGGTCATGGACAAAGAAGCTCAGACTCAGAGGTGAAGGAGATCAAAGAGTTTCATTTAGACTGGGGAGTGAAGAGAAGACTAACAGTGAAGAAGAAAATGATGGTGATGATGATGATGATGAGGTTCAAAACAGCAAAAATGAATCGGATGTCAAAGGTTGTTGGTTTCTAAGAAATCAGGTATTCACAGGAGAATAAAGGTCGACTGAGGAGAACAAGTCTGTATGGATGAAAGATCATTTTCATGATGAAGAAAAAACCTCTTTATGACTGAAAGGAGGTCAGGAACTCTCTAGGTGACATGTTTCCTTGTCAACGATCAATAGATGACTTCATGACCAGAACCTCAGAGGCCTCAGCACAAGATACAAACCCCAGAAACACACAGTCCTGGAGTCCTGCAGCTAAAGATCTATGAACTGAGACAAAAATTAGCTTAGGACCCAAAGTCTCCACCTCCTGTCAAACATGGTGCTGGTTCTGTTTTGGCTCCAGTGGAGCTGGCAAGCCACTTTAGTGATGATGGTCCATGAAAACTAACTGGTCGACATCACATCACTCAACAGGACAGTGATCCTGGTCGAGTTAGTCACCTGATCTCAGTCCACCTGCTGAAGACCAGACTAAAGACAGAGACCACACAACAAGAAGAGCTGAAGGAGCTGCAGTGAAGCTGTGGGAGAGAATCACCAGGGAGGAGACAGAGTCTGATGTCTGAGGCTCAGAGACTTCAGACACTGACTGCGAAGGATTTTACACTAAATATTTAATGATTATTGTTGACCTTGTGGATCTGTCCAGTTACTTTGGCCTCTTTTCTCCCACACAGTTCTTCCTACACTGACGTAAACCTACTCAGATTAAAACTCAGACTATTGATCTAGTCGATCTGTCCACATACTTGTGGCCTAGACTATAAACTGTGTGGTCAGGCATGGCATCGTCCTGCAGTGTGCTTCCACCTGACGGTTCTCACCTGTGCTTTTTTTTATCTGCAGGTACAACAAGACAGCTCAGGACTGGACCCAGAAATACGCCATGTGATCCTCCTCCTCCTCTTCCTAACTGCTGGAATAAACTGTTTGATTTCCTCATGTGGCCACGCCCCCTCTCATCAGACAATAACAGCAATTTGTTCATTGTTTTCTCCCCATCCTCAATTTTAATGCTTTTTAAATCCTTGATCTGCCCTTTTTCTCTGCTTTCTGAAAACAAGTGAAGGGCTGAGGACTCTGAGCTGTGAATGTGCCAACTGCAAAACAAAACCCACAAACCAGAGCGGACTCACTGTAAACCGCCTGAAGAGAGACCTGTTACAATAAATAAACTTGCAGGAGAAGATGAATATATAATAATAATTTAATGCATGTCAGTGATTGGTTCCTGTGCTGCTGAGAACAGATTCTCCACGTCAGCTTTTCTTTGGGTTTGTTCTGTTGTTGTGTCTTTTTTGTTTCTTTTGTTTTTAGAGACGAGCCGTTAGTTCATCCGTCATCCACAACACTGTTCTCCTCTTTTTGCACTGAAGATGAAACTCAAGCTCTTGACGGCTGATCGATCAACTAATAGCTCTGTCTTGGTTTTTTTTCTCAATAAAGTTGAACAAATTGCAATTTTGTGTTGCACTGTCTTTATTTTCTTCTAAACTGTGTGGTCAGACATGGCATCGCCCTGCAGTATTAATTATTGTAGCTTGATCATAAATGTGTGTTGAAACTCATTTCAGTCAGTCCCAGGTATTCAATGGTTTCATCTGTCACCTTGAACACCTGAGAAGGTGGTGACCAGTTTTCCAGGACTGGGATGCAAAGAAGAATGTGGAAAGATCCCAAGTTTCTCAGTGTGTCCAGCTGGAAGAACTGAGAGTGGAGATGGGATCAGGCAGAGGATCTGCTGCAGACAGAGCGCCTCCGTTCCCTGCAACAGAAAACCTTCCTTGAGGAAGAGAACAGGCACCTCAAAGAAACACTGCACAAGAAGGAACAAAAACTAGAGAGTGACCATCTCCAGTGGCAGCAGAAGAAAACCTCCCTGCTGGAGAACATGGAGAGCCCCCCCCCAGTTGTTCTGGAAATAGGTGGTGTTTAGGCAGAGGCCCAGCAGTTGACATATCTGGTCTGGGTTGAGGTTGGTTCTATTGTGTTTGCACCACCTCCATAGTTGGATGTATGTGAATAAGTTTTGTATGCAGGCAGTTTCCAATAAACTTTTAAAATGAGTGAGTAAAATTTACAGTGCATGAAGCAAAGCAGCTAAATCTTTCTCTGTGTTCTTAGACTTGATATTCTTCAAAGGTTTAATGTTCTAGGTGACATAATACCCATTTCTCTGAAAACCTGACCAGGAAGATGGCAATACTGCTCGTAATACTGAAAACAATACAGTTTAGGCTTGGGCTTATTAGGAAACATCACCTTTGTGATGTTGGAATTAAAACGATCACAAATACTGTTATTGAAGGCTAACAATTACCTTGTGTTTCCCTTATATAAATTGCCTTTTGCTGCTTATACAACCCAGATATTACGTATTAAGATTTAAAACCAATAAAAAACAAATTTCTTCAGTGCAGCAAAGTAAATATGCTACTCTACCAATCAATGAGTCATATGCTGTTATTCCTCTGTCTGCACTCACCGTCATATTCTTTCAGCCACATATCCAGTCGGTGGATCGTGTGTCCAACATGCTGAACATCTGCCCGCTCAGTCACCGTCCAGAGGCTGTGGAAATCCTTTGGTGGCAAAATGCCACAGTGCTTCAACCACCAGGTGGTGCTGTGGGATCAAGCTGTCCCCCGCTTTCCTGCGTGCAACCCATACCCTGATATTTCATGAGGTGGATTTATCTTGTCTAGTATAGTTTAAGTCATGAAAGCACAAATTCAAAGAGTTGCTGTTTTATTGATTTGCAGCAGCACATGAAACGGATCACAGGCTGAGGCAGCAACAGAAAACCGATCTTCATACACTGCAATACAATTTCCTGATATTCCTCAGCACACATGAAATATACTGTTAACAAGAGGTAATGAATTATAATGTGAATATACAGCGTCTGTTCATCAGGCTGCTATCACAGACAGATCCACCAGCCTTCCTCTCAAAGCGTCACACTACACTACGTTTTCTCCTTCTAGTGGGAGCAATAACACAGCATAAACATCCTCCGTTGCAAGTACAGTAAAAATATCTGTTTTCACACTTTTAAAGTAAAAGAACAAAAGTATTACCAGCAAAATGCACCTCGAGACTTATATTTATCATTTACACTTTAAGTTTTTCCTGGTGGATTTACATGTAAGCAACATTTAATACTGTCAGGGTTTAGCTATTTTGTTTTACATCTTAATATAGGCTGTGTTTGGTAGTTTGCATTGAACTTTTCAAGAACATAATATGCCTTAATCTGAAGAGTATCTGGCAACTAAATCAGCGTTGTAGAGTGAAAAGTAAGATATTTCTCTCTGAAATGTAGAGGAATAGAATAATTAGTACCTAAAGTACCTAAACTGTAGTTAAACAGAGCGTGTTTTTTTTTTTTTTATTATTGAATTGATAGGCAGCATAATTCTCTCTCGGCTTTTACTCTGAAAATGTGGATATGGTAACTTCCGCATGGCTTTTATTTTGTAAGGCAGTGACCGGTCGTCGTGTTGGATTGTCATCATCGTGACGTCGACAGGTTGCTCGCCGCCAACAGGTGAACGGGAGTTGAAATGTCACAACACGGAGAGCGGAGGACACCACGGCGGGGCTGACTGCGCAATGGGAGGACGGGAACAGAAAGGTAAACACTTCATGGCATTTCTCTGTCTTTCTGTTCATCCAAACACAAAAACAAGCAGGCGTCACCTTCTCACCTTAAATCAATCGAGGGTTTTGGCTTTTTCGCAGCCGGCTCCGCGGCGGTTTGCTAACGGCCTCCGGTTGGTTTGAGGTCCTCCAGCAGACATGTATGCCGAGTAAAGATGTAAAGATGTTTGAGAAGGCGTGAAAAGGAAATCACAATATCATCCTAATTGGATTTCCGCCCACATCTCCTCTCACTCACAATGAAATCAAAACAGGGATGCTGTGCTGCCGCTGTTCCTCGTTGCCCTAAAAGATAACGTCATTCTAATGTGATGAAATTAAAACGGGCAGTTTGGTTTTGAGACACTTAACTAAAGCAGTGTTTATTGCAGAAGACATTTGTCAATGACACCTTAAACTGGGTTAGATGTATGTGTCCACCTGTTGCAGATGGAGCTTAGATATGTGAACACATTTCTCACACATGTGTCTCAAATGTGTACTTATCAATGATACCATGTAGAAACATAGTTCAATGCAATTGTGTGTAGTCAACCCCGAACATGTATTTCCAGTCTCCAAAATCTACTTTAATGTACAGTTAGTGATCTTCATGCCGTGTTATCTGAACTCTGTGTGTCATGAGAAGCTATGTGATGAATGAAGCTGACAGATTTTCTCAATTAAACGGGGCAGACAGGAAGGTCAGCTGCATGAGAGATGGCTGGTTGTTTATTCCAGGCAGAGACAGACGGAGAGATAAACACACTGATGTGTAAAACGATGTTTAGTCTATCTGATTGTGTTTATTTCAGTTCTCCCTGTGATAAGGAAGCCAAGGTTACCAGGATGTTTCTCTCTCCTTCTTCCTCCTCTGGAGTCCTGAGTGGAGCTATATCAAGAGAAGAAACCTAAGACATGTAGGTAATACTGCTATTTCTGAACATCATTCAGGGGCAACATGCTATTTGATATAGCTGTACCTTCTTTGTCATCTTCAGTTCACAGGCCATGCATTAAGACTCTTGAGTTGAAAAAAGAAACAAATATCTAATTAGTTTGATTCTGATGTGGCAAAACAAACAAGTTGGAGTCACATGAGTTGTGTTGATTTTTTTCTTACATAACTTACTTGCATATATGATGATTACCTAGTTATAAGTCTTGTATCTGTCCTTCTTTTCTGCCTTTCTTCAGTCTATTTCTGTTGGGGTGTGTGTCAATACTTCTTTGAAATCAGGGTTAGCTAGTGGATGTTGCTCATTCTCCAGCACGCAGTAGAATAAACTCACTGTCATCAGGTTGCTGCCTTTTACATATTTACATTCACCGGACTGTAATTTCTTCATCAGTGTCTGCTGCCAATATTTATTGTACAGTGTGATATAAGATTGCAAAAAATACCAGTAAACAAGCATCTTGTGGCTCAGCGACATACAATACAAACCAGATGAGAGAATGTAAAGGTGTGATCACACCCTTAATCTGCTGTCACACACAGTCAACCTAAAATAGCTCCTCAGTCATTGTCAGTAATCCTGCGGCACCCTGAGAATGTGAGGTTGAGGGTATTTATTGCTGACTAAACAGACAGGATGCAATCATCGCTACTTTCATTTTCAGCTTTGTTATGTTTCCTCAGCTGCTTTTCTTTTAGCCTGCAGCAGGAAGACCTCAATATATGTTGTTGATAGACTTGGTAACTTCCAGTTCAGCACTGTACAGCACTGTACGTACTGATGCGGAATCAAGAGGAGCTTTTTACAGAAGTGATCTGAGTAAGTCTGTGGAGGGTCATATTGATCTTGACTTTTTTGCATCCCTGATTTACCAAAGTGTACCATCTCTGATATCAAACACTGTCATTCAATAGTGTGTTTTTAGCATACCTCTAAGTTTGAGCTGTCTTTATGTCAAGTATTTATGTGCCATAGCCAGGAACTAGTCCAACCCTGCAATTACAGTAAACTTGTTTCTACATTTAGACTTTTTACCCAGTCATCATCTATCCTTTCCAAGGAGTGCTTAGCATGGCGTGTGTTAAGTAAAATCTTTACAACTGCACTCATTTATAGAAAAGCACACCCGTCTTTCTAGACTGAATAACAAATCATGTTTTCGTGTTTTTCATGTTTTCACCCAGAGGAAGGGTTGAATCAAAATCTGAGATCCTTGTTGTTTTTGAAGAATATTTGCAGTCAGAATTCAGTCCAAAGACATGAGCAAAATCTTAAGTCTAAACAAAAAGCATCCCAGGTTGAGTTGCTTATCATTATTCCTTTTATTATTTTCTCAATCAAGGACATCTTTTGGTTTTATTTATAGTCAACAGTGTGACAATGACAGGAAATGAAGCCAAAGAGAGAGAGAGCGAGAGATAGAGGAATAACGTGCAACAAAGGTCCTTGGAATGACTCCAGCTGAGGATGTTGTGGTTCTTGGTCAGCATCTCTCTCTCTCTCTCTGCTGGATGAACTATTTAATGATGACACTCTTTCTAAATTACCACAAACCTACTTTGGCAGTTCTGTACTGCAATATACTGTAACCTGTCATCCAACATATACCTCAATATCAATATATCTGCAATAAGATAATATGGGCTTGAGTGATTTATCGGTTTAGCTCTGTTTCCCATAACAAAAAGTGTAACAGCTGCAGAAGTTTGTGTAGCTGTGGCAGAGTTATGCTTTCTAGGAATGGAGCTGTTTTTCTTTTTGGAAAGGCAGGTTTTTAGCTCTGAGAAAAATGTTCACTGTCATAGATCACTGATGGGAGTTGGATACCAGAAGCGTAATGTCACTTTGTAAACCCTTAAACTTGTGCAAGACACCTTAACTTGTTATGAAATGAACGAAAGTCAGCTGATGAAAGAATCCAGTCCTGCAGCATTCCTCCCTGATAAACCAGATTAGCGGCTGCCTTCCTGCCTCCCTGCAAAGAATTCCTTCTTTGTCTTAGGCTTGATTCATGCTAACATCATATTCTAATTACTCTCATAGGCACATACTCAGATGGCCATTTGAGTCTGTACGTTTGGTTCACTATTGTTTTTGAGAAGAAATGGTGAATATATCGTAAATGAAAATAATAAAATGGTTGTGGTTACAAACAATAAAATTTTAGTTCACGCATTGTCTATAAAACAGGATATTCATTCATCTATCATTTTATATGATGTTATTTGGATAGGTACAAGAATACACATGAACCAGTGCCACATACCACAGCACAGCATTAACAGCCAAAGCTTATTTGCATTTCCTGTCCCCAGATAGGCCAAACTCCAAAATACATATAAACCACAAAACAGAATTAACCATCCCAGGAAAATACACAAGACCAGTGTTGATATCTTCCTCTTTAAATAAAACAAGTGTAGTGGTACATGACAATGATCGAAATGGAAGAATGTCTGCTCTGTCGGTAAATCTCCACCCTGTTATTTTTTTTGGATTTGCATCATCACCACCTGTCTGCACCGTATCAAACGACAGATTTTCTGTGTTGAAGAACAGTTTACATAAAGTCTGTGAGAGATGACAACTTGATCTTGTGGTGTTGAGCCAAACCATAAATTAAATATTTGATGACATTCATGGGTTTACTGACATTAGTGACTTTCTACTGGCTTTTCCTCTAGTGCTACCAGCAGGTTGACACTTTGGGATTTTAGTGAAATGATTTGATAACAGCTGGATGGACTGCCGTGACATTCGTTACAGATGTTCATGGTGCACAGAGGATGAACCCTAATGACTTTGGTGATTTAGGTTTTCACTTATCCAGTGAAATATCTAAATGTCTAATTTTGTACAGATATTCTAACTTATCTTAAAACGCTACTAGGTTGGCAGTTTTTGTGTGTGAAACATCTCAACAACTATTAGATGGATTACCTACAAATGTGCTCAGGATGAGTTATAATAACTGTGATGCTGTGTTTGGTGCTTATTAGCAAATGTCAGCATGCAGTTTAACAGTTTACACTAAGATTGCTGATGTAGACTAGCAGATAAGCATGCTGTCATTAGTCTTTAATTAGCACATTGCTGTGCCTAAGTTACTTATATTTTTTTATTCTTTTAACACCACAAGCTTGTTTCTGTTCTCTTTTATTGTGTTGTGACAGCTGTCTCAAATTAACACCAAATAAAACATAATCTGTTAGCACAGCTTGATACCTTCAGGGGGGACTTTGGGTGAAGTCCCCCTTTAGTATTAGATGAAAGTCAATGGTTATGCTGTAGTTCCTCATTTAATGGACCTCTTAACTTTTATTTAAATACATTTCCACTAGTAACCAGTTGCTGCTCAGTGAGTGCACAGTTTATTTAGTTTGTTTAACTGTTTGAAATAAACTTTGGACACAACCTGCATAAACCTTTTATGTCCAGATGAAATATATCCAAAGGCCTGAGCTACAAATCTCTTTTTGTTACCTTCTACCAGTAAATCCAGAGAATCCCTTTTCAATTGCAAGAGGATGGTATGTCCCGCTGTGCTTTTGTTTCCTGTGAGAGGAAAACTTCAATCACTTCAACGCTCTGTCTTCATTGGTCCATCTAGTGTTCCATGAGGCCTCTCAAGGCGCGGCTGATTGGTCCTTCTTTCTGCTTGGAAGCCTTGTCAGCCAATCGGCCTTTGCCTGGGTGAGTGCCGCTTCCCTCTCCCACCAGCTGCTGCAGTCAATCAGCTTATTCAGCAGCATGAGTGCGTGCGTGTTTGTGTGTGTGTGTGTGAGTGTGAGTGTGAGTGTGAGTGTGGCCACCCTTTCCTCCCCCCTCCCCTGTTTTTCCTCTACAAAACAGACAGCCCACCCTCCTTACCACTCCCATCCCCCCCTTTCCTCACACACTTATGCACTGTGTTTTCCTCTCACACACACACACACACTTGTGAATACACACTGGAACACTCCTGCCACATGAGGCCCAGCAGCAGCCTGGTGTGTGTGAGTCACTGGAGAAAGTTACACCAGCGTGTGTGTGTCTGTGTCTGTGTTTTCCATGCAGCAGTGTCTCCTCTGCAGCAGATTTCTGCTTCAGTCGGGACAGAGCAGCGAGAGAGTGGAGCTCGAGCTGCATTGCAGCTGAATCAGGGATTCTGCACAAGGTAACAACAGCCTGATCTCAGGTAAATGTTTTTTAATGATGTGTTTTAATGTCACTCTCAGACACATTGTTGTTGTTCAGATGGGGGCCAGTTGGCTGTGGTTTTGGTTTAGCTTGTGGGCAGCAGATATCATAACCTGGAGCGGTGACAAACTTGTTTTGGGACGTAAAGAAAGTTTTTATGTCTCATTCATCATCATCATCCATCTTGCTGTGTGTTCGACAAGAAACAGCTTATAGGTAGTGCAGATTTGAGTTTCTTTCACCATACTAAAAAAGCTCTTACAAATGCCTTACATTTAGAGTTATAAACCTGTTTTTCCGCAAGCTGGTTTTTCTGTGAGAAAAGACGCTTTCAGATGTTGAATTCTGTCGAAACACAAGCAGCCTGTCAAGACCTTCGCATAAACAAATAAGTTTAGAACAGACAAAATTTTGATTGAAATAAGGAACTGTCTGATCGAGCAGGTATTTAATGCCAGCCCTTTGTACCGTTTTTGATTATTAAATCTCATCTATCCTCAAGTCTGGGTCACTATATGCTGTCAGCCCCTAAACCTGTAGTTGGAGGGGAAAGATAAATCTGTGAGGTAGGATCAGATCAAAATAAATGACAACAGTCACAGTAACCTACTTTTATAGTAATATACGTGTAGTTGTTCTACACCTAAAAAAAATCCAATGTAAAGCAGTGTAGCCATGTAGATAATCATAATAAACAGAAGAATGAATAGGGGATTATAACATTTTAACAGGTTAGAAGGTTTCAGACGTGGCAATTTCATATATTTTGAATTGCCAGCCTGAACTCTGCCCTTGTGTATATTAGAAACACCTCTTAGTCTAAAGTTTAACAGCACTGCAAACCTTCAATAAAGTTGAGCCTGTCTAAAATGAGAACTGAACATTTGAACTTTTATGACAGTAGTAATGAATGCAGGACTGTTGTATTAGACAGCAATAATTTCAGCTAGGTGCGCTAATAAACTGGCAACTGAGTGTGTATTTAATGAAACAGAATAAAATGAAATCAAATGTACAAATATGATAAGTATTAAATCAGAATACAAACATTTCGAAAGTCAGTCAACACAGTCATACCTCTCTGAACAAAAAGTCTCAACAAAAGTCAAAATGTGGACATTATCAGTTACAATTGTAAAGGAATTTGTCTGCGTGACATTGTTGCAGGAACACTCATATTATCATGTGAAGTGTCATAAATGCTCAGTGACTCACAGCTTAGGAACAGCAGGGTCTTACATTCAATTCAAAGACAGTAACACACACGCAGCACATCTGAGACTAAACAGTTCTGTGCACTGGTGCATCACGTTATCAGATACAGGATCAGACTGTTTTGGCTGGACTATGATGCGCGGAACGAGCCCTCAGTCGTCTGGCTGATGTCATCAGTGCCGTCCTGAGTAGCTCCTCACACAGAGTCTATAATTCAATCACAGAGTCAAAAATAAAACTGTCATTAGAGTGTATCCTTTAAAGCCACACACGGCTGTTCAGCAGAACCATGTAATGGCTAATTTTCACAGCAGTGGCAGCATTAGTGGCTCTGTAAGCAGCTTGCCAGCCTCCTGGTGGGTTGGACATGTGGTGTTCCAGCTCAGAGGATCCATGACAATGCATCTCCCCTCGCTGCATGTTTGTGTGCAGTAAACAATGTCAGCAAAGTCGGTGCATCAGCAGCTGTGCTTCTGTGTGTTGGTTGATGCAGCTATAAAGGCCAGATTAATATGGTTAACATCAGTGGTAATATTTGCTTGCTTGCTTTTTTTGTCCTTTTTTTTGCCTCTTGCTCTTTGGAACGACTGCTCACTGCTGCTGTTTTTTGCCCTTTACTTCCAAGTGATAAGCCTGAAATCAAATGCAGGAATGTTGCGTTATCGACTTTGAAATCCTAGGAATTTTCCAATAGAGGACTTACCCAGCACCAGATGTTTAGAAAAACTTGTCTTGAATTCATCTCTCACTGCTGTTAAAGGGGAGATGATAGAAATTGAATTTGAGTGACAATAACTCTCTTCATAATACAATGATGTTGCAAATTGACCCTTAAAATGAAAAGGGAAAAGGTTGTTCATGTAACCACATGCAAGCATGCACCACAGTTCCCATGTATCATGCTCCTACTATCTGTGTTTCAGAGCTGTGCAGAACACTCATAGAGATGTAGCATAGTCATGTTAAATGTTGCATGTTTGACATGTCTCTGACACTGCTGGGACAACACAACTGTGCTAACACAGGAGACATACAGGCAGAGGACCTATAACAAGTTAATGTTTGCAGTAATTCAGCTCTGCTAACTGTTGCATGTTGTCTTGTCCAGTTGTTTTCTACACATTGTGAAAACTGATTTTGATGAGATGATTCTGATGTGTTTCCTATTTTGAAAAAAATTTAGGTTTGATTATTAAAATCAGGTCTTTCAACCTTCAGATCCAGTTATATCATATGTTCACTGTGGTCCATCTGGGCCAGATTGAAATACGAAAATGTGACTCTGTCCCCTAAACACTGATTGTGTCAATCAATACTGGAGGAATTTAAGATTTTAAGGTTTAGCAGATAGAGATGCTTTAACAAGTACTGTAAAGAAGACACAAACCCTGTTTCAGTACTAATATAAATGTAAACATATCAACACAGTGTCTAAGCACTGTTTCTCTTTGACAGTGATCCTCATCATGGAGGTGCCCAGGAGGCCTCAGCCCTCCTCCTTCACGCTGGCTCTCCCTAAACCGGCCTCATCTGCACTGTCTCCGCTCGGAGCTGTGAAGAAAGTCACCAAGAAAGATCTGATGAAGGAGAAGCTCCAGGAGGAGGATGGAACCACAGAGAGTAAAGACTTTGGAGAGGAGATGTTCAGTACAGAGGAGGAGTCAGATGTATCTGTGTTTGTTGAACCACCAGATGAGATCCCTGAACTTGCAGATTCAAACGCTTCCACTGTGAGCTCCAGACTTTCCTCGCAGGATAGTTTCACAGAGGAGAGCTCAATATCAGAGGAGAGGTTAGCACAGGAGGCTGAAGAGGCCAAAAAGAAGTCTGAAGAGGAGGAAGCAGCAGCTAAAGAGAGAGAGGCCCAGAGGCAGCAGCTGGCCATCGAGGAGCTGGTCCAGTCTGAGAGGAATTATCTTCGGCTGCTGCAGGTCAGCACTGTGACCATCAGGAGCAACCTGCAGAAGCTACAGGTGTGTATGCAGTGTTGGTAGGATTTTCAGAGCAAAATTATTAGGACTCCTGGTTTTCTTTGTCATTAATCTGTCAGTTATTGTTTTCTGTTTATCTACATACTATCAGAAAATAGTAGGAAAAAAAAAAAAGAATCTCAAATCTAGTGAGCCCAAAGTGAGCTAAATTAGATAGCTCATTTTGTCTGAAAGAATCACGTTTTACCCTTTGAGGATTTGCTGTCTACGGAATGGTTGGCTAATAAAATAATGGAAATCATTTTATTCCAAAATAATAGAATATTTTTTTATTTAAATATTTTACTGCATTTTTCTAAAGCCTAGACTTTTTGCATTTTTTCATTGAGGCATTTCTTAAATTTTACCTCACAAGTGTCTTAACTGCTACTGTGCTGATTTGCAAGATCAAGATTGTCTGTATTTGAATGTACAACATTGGAGCACACATGTAAAATTGCCAATATTTTCATACAGTGTCTTTGTGGACTGTTATTAGGATTCAAAGCTAAATGTGTTGCTGTTGGATGCGAACAAGGAAGGAGGAGATTGACACATGCTAAGACTAATTAAGCAGCAACTATTTTGATAATCAATTAATAGTTTTAGTCAAATGTTTAGTATTTCCAGCTTCTCACCTGTGAGGATTTGATGTTTTTCTCTTTTATACGTGACAGTGAACAGAATATTTTTGGGTTTTAAGGCCGTCGTCAGATGAAACAAAGCCATCGCCTTTTTTGACTATTTACACTCACTATTTATATTTTATGGACAAAATAATCAGTTCAATCAAGAAAATAACTGGCAGATCAATTGATTATGAAAACAATTGTTAGTTGCAGCCATATTCTTACTTGTCTCACCCCAGAAACCACCGTCACATTGCCCATGAGCAATGCATGTTACTGCTCCAAGGTGCAAATACATGTAACTGTACAGCAAAAACATTTACAGTACAATTTGGTTAAGAAAGAAGCTGCAGGTCAAGATTAACTGACACAAAAACAAGCTCAGTCTCATGTAACCTAAAGTTTAAAATCCTCAAGTAACATTACTACCATATGTTTTTGTTCAGTGTTAGTCCCTATATTGTGTGTATGTCTTTGCTTTGATTGTTAATGATAGAACAACCCTTTTGATTGTGCCTTTAATCAGAAAGTCACTACATGTTGACTTGACACTGCAGCATCCAGATGTACTGTTATGGCTGAGGCTGCTTGATGGTTTATCATCGTTAGCTTTTCATTACAGCTGAGGTATTGCTTATTACTGTTCAATAATCATTTATTATCGCTGTGGTAATAAAATGAGGCCTCGTAACACATAATGGAATCAGGCTTTATGGGCTGCAAGGACTGAGCTGTGGTTTGGCGTGAAAATGTGACACACAGAGGGAACACTGGATGAGGGAAAAGAGAATGAATTAAAAATAGAAAGAAGGAATAGACAGGCTAAATTATGGGTTGATGAACTGTTAAGGGAAGGAGAGAAACTGGTGGATTAAATAGATATTAAAAAAGAGATCTCTCTGTTTTATGTGGCATTTTTCCAATTTTCAAAATCAAAAGATAAAACGCAGATGTGGGGAAATAAAAAAACAGACGAAGGAGAAAAAGACAACAAAATTTTGGTGAAGGATTATGATAAATGGGGGACGGGCAGATGGAGAAAGACTGACAGAAGCAGCAGAGAGGAGGAGGGCTGGACAGAGAAAGAGAATACGTTCAGATAAATGAAGCCATTGTGAGACAGGAGAGTCGCTGGTTTGTTTTCTGTTGTAATGTGCAGATTGTTCATTCTCTCCAGTTAGTGTTCCCACTGCTCTCTCATTAGAATAGAATGGAGCAAAACAAAATGGATCTTTATCAGCTGTGCATTAGCATTTCTCATGCACAGAGGGAGCAGACACACACACACACACACACACACACACACACACACACACACACACACGTACTGTAAATATATGCTACATATAATATGATGCAATTAAGTAATTAAGTAATTATGCAAGATTTGCTATGGTTCAGGGGTTTGTATGTTTTCTGTAGTATTTTTGACATGATTCTTGTCTGTGATTGGACAGTGCTTTGCTGTGATACATTGAATTGATTTACATGTGCATCTTTCTGTCTGCCTACCCACCTCAGCCTCCTCTAGCGAACCTGGACAGCATGTTTCTCTACATCGAGGAGGTGATCGACGTGTCGAGTCGACTCCTCAGCTTGTTGGACCAGAAGCAGGTTCAGCCTGGAGATCCTCTCTTCCTGGAGACACTCTGTAAGGGCTCTAACTTCACACTTAATATCACGTCGGTATCTCAGTTAAGCAGTATCATCCCCTAAACTCTAATATTATCAACAGGGGTTGTCTCTGTTGACTTCCAACAGGAAGTGGTGAGATTGTTGCTTGTTTCAAAGAGGTATTCTTTTATCTAGATAAATTACTGTGATCACACTTGTTGACAGGAAATTCATAAAATCTTCACGTCTTGTTGCCCCATGTGGTTTTCACAGTCCTATGAGAATGTAAATGAGTTCACTGGGGTTATTTCCAATCTCAGCAAGGTCTCTGTGGTTGTTAGTAGAGTTTAAAAGGCTGTATACCTAGAAATGTCTTCTATATATTAGTGTATTACATGTAATTTGATATGATTAGCTACTATTTGCACAAAGGAAAATGGAATTATACTTTACCTCTGCATTGTGCACTGAGCATGATTTCTATATGTAAATATGTTTTTCCTTTCTGACAGGTGATTCATTCCTCAGCCTTTCCGCAGACATTGAGGCAGCCTATAAGGAATACTTGGCCAACTACAACAGTGTTACAGTGGTGGAGAACAGCTACAAACAGAAGGAGGGGCTCTGGAATGAGATTGTCAGAGTCATCAAGGCCTCAGCGTGGGTTTATATCATTTGCTGTGTCTTCACACTGGGACCAAACTTTGTGTTGATTCAAATTTTGAGAAACAGAAATTGGTCCTGAAGTCATCTGAATGCTGACTGTTGCCATTCCTCTCTCCAGGCCTGAAGTAAATGCCACTTCTCTGAGTTTCTTCCTGGTGATGCCAGTGCAGCGGATTGCTCGCTACCCCCTCCTCCTGCAGACCATCCAGAAACACACCGACCGAGCTCACCCAGCTTATGCGCTCCTGGAGCAGACTGCTCACACCTCTATTGCCTTAAACTGTCGGATCAATGAGTACAAACGCTTCAGAGAAGTTGGTAAGACGGGCTTCTGCCAAGACCGTTAACTACTAACACATATAAACATAAACTTGTCTCTATACTAATTGTTCCTTGTGTTTTATAGCTGACAAATACAAGAAGACAGAAACCCTAACCATCAAGGACAAGATCAACCGCCTCAACTCCCACAGCATCGCCAAGAAGACAGCGAGGCTCAGCCAGCAAATCAAACACGAGACTGGAATAGCACCTAAGGTAGGACAGAAGTTTTATAGCCCTGGTTTAAAATAACACACTCTCTGTCGAAGTGTCCTTGAACAACACAAGATGCTGATCTGTGACTGACTCTCACCAATCACTGCCCCATGTTTGGAGTTCAGAGAGACAAACCTAACCCATAAAGATAAATGAAGCAACACATTACAGTGACACTTCAGGATGCTCACAGTATACCCTAAACTCCTCTGGTCCTCATAAATACCCACCCAGTACACACACTCCCTGTGGCTGCGGCGCAACAGTTAATGATTAACCTGCAGAGAAAACATACAGCTGTTATTAAACCTGCTGTTTACTCTGGTCTGCTGCACTGTGCTTCAACATGGTTACACCTACCTTGATCATCCTCACATGTCACCTGTCATTTTGATCGTTACTTTTCCCACTTTGCCTTTTGATCTTTTTTTCATTTCTCAAGTTTAGGTTGCAGTCTGGTTACATATGTGCAGGATATATAAAAGGATCTGACTTTTACATTTCAAAAAGCTTTGCATTCACCTGACATTTAAAGCCATTGATTGTCACTGAGGGTTCAAGGTGCATTGCAGCAATTGAAACCACTGTTTCAGAGGTTGCAGTGGGCAGGAGGCACCTTAACCATGTGTGCATTATAAATAATGAGTCATGATAGTTGTGTTGATAAGCAGCAAAGCTTGAAGGAGAATGGGAAAGAAAAACCATGTTGACAAAACGCACTGATGTAGAAGTGTTTACAGGGAGTCTGAGGTCTGGTATAGGTAGGCTTTAAAATCACAGGCTCCTAACAATGTATTATTATTATCCCACAGGTGCTAATCCAGATGAACTGATGGCTACTGTACATAAAGAAAACTGTTATTATGCAACTCAAGAATATTCAGTTTTCTCTTGGTACTGCAGTATATTAGCATTTAGCTAATTTTATAATACCCCCTTGACTGTGTTTCTATGGCTTATATGACCAATACAACAAGAGAAACGGGTGACTCCAGTGCTTTGAAACATTTGGATTATGATTTTGTGTTCACATTACACATATCACATATTCCACATGTTACAGTCATGCAGGATATGTCTCCCTGTGCTTCCTGTTGTAGCTGGTCGATGAGGAGTTTGACGCCCTGGAGGGCTTCTTTTATGTTCTGGAGCATGGGATCCTGGAGCTCCTTGAGAATGTGGAGACATACCTGCACCACCTGCAGGTAAGCTGCGAATGTCCTAGGTTCTGATAACTCATTGATAATGCATTTAAAACCTAGTAACTGTATTTTTCTTTGGTGGTGAACCTGTTAAAAGATGTTCCAACATTTTTAATGAATCATATGATTCAACACCAACTGACTTCAGTGCTGTAGTTTGAGACCTGTCTCAGGAGGAGACAGGATGTATTTGTCAGCGTTGTTTAATTGGATAATTTACAAAATGTCTTTTTTCAAATGAGAAAATCAGTATCACATGCAAGAGGAACATGTACATGTCCTGGATGCTTAAGGATGAATTTTACATGTACATATTTTCTTTCAGCACTATTTTACTGTGAGTACCACAAACAACATGTTTTAGGTTCCTGTAGAAAATCCGCGAATATCTTGAGTATCATTCCACACCATTCAAATTTCAGCAGCTATTTCAAAGACTGTGACTTTGTGGTCACTTGTTGCAAATGGAGAACTGGAACATAACTAAAAAAATTATTCTTTAACATTGTGTTTATGAGTCACGCTGTGTAAACTCAGACACTCCTCAAGTCCCTGAGGTCAAACACATGAGTTACTGTGTACCTTTCCACTCTAAAATGATCCTCTGTGGAATCTGTTTTTTCCTCTTTTCTCCTAACCAGCAGGAATCAGCACTGTAGCCCTTTTTTCTTTCACATTTTCTTATGAATAGAAAGTTGGTTATTTTTGCCAGGTCCACCTAGTTATCCACTTCCTGGGGATACTGACAGTTGGCTTTCTTGTATATTTATAAAGTAACATATTTTAACAACCTCTAATTTCGACGTTGCAACTTTTTTGTCCCTTGAAAACTAAGAAAAAAAGTGAAATACTGGTGAATTCACTAATCCCATGATCTTTTCATTAATCAAAATTAGCCTCCCAGAAGTCAGACACCTGAGCAGGGTCTGACAGCTCCTTCTTCTTTGTTGGTGTGCAGGGGTTCCTGGCCTGCAAAACAGAGGAGTTTGACTTTGATATGGATGGAGAGAAGGCACCTATCTGCTACAAGGAGATCACTACAGCGCTCCGGCAGTGGATTCTTCCTACATTTGTGAGTCTACCCGACACTCTTATCCAGATACCAGTGGTGGGAGTAGCCCTCAAATAAATCACTAAACCCACATGCTGAAGCAAGAGCTGTACTTTCAGTCCCACCTTCCTTTTCTCACTGCTTTCCTCTGGTGTTGTTTACTGTCCTGTTTTCCTGCACAAATATCCAAGATCTCACTGAGAGACTTTAGGGCAAACAAGTGTTAGATGTGAATACAAAGCTTCTAGTTGACTCTAGATCTAGATATTTATATATTCATTTATCTTGATTGTAATGTGTAAAATCGTTTAAATACTGCCCACTGGGACAGCAACACAGAACTTTTCTAATGTTGTTCTGATGACTGTAATCACACTGTTCATCCCTGCATACAGGATAAGAGGATGAGGACGTTGATTCACAAGCCACTATGTGCACTCCGTGACCTCCTGGTGGGCCCGAGGAACCTGATCAGGAAGAGACTGGACAAGCTGCTCGACTACGAAGTGATAGAAGCCAAATCTAATCTGAGCTACGAGGAACAGGCTGTGGCCAACACGTACAGGTAGAGAGACAGAGATCTGAGCTCTGAAACTGTCACATGATTGAGGGTCACAGGGTCAGTCCACAGAGGGAGGGAGTACATATGTCCATGCTGGAGCTGAGAACCTGAACTTTTCTTAGTGATCTCCTCACCCTGAACGCTCATCAGATGGCTCTAAAGAAAAGGTTATTTTCATGTTCTGCAGGGAAGTTTTTTTTAAGTTTTAACTTTAAATTATAAATAAATTAAACCAAGCACAAAATAATTTTTAAATGTCAAAAACAGGTAGTAATTTATAAATTGGTTGTAGCCAGAAATGACCACACCTTCCTTTCTCAAAACACAACATTTACGCAATTATGAAGAAGCCACACAGTCAAATGACACAGTCCAGCCAGTCATAGTCAGTGTAAAAACCACACACTATTTTTACTGTGTCCTCCTCTGAGTCATCACCGTCTACACAACTACACACTTTGGACATGATGTTAAAATTGAATTTGAGCTTGCAGAGCACCTCTAATGAAAGGGTTGAACATGATTTAATCCAATCCAGTCTTTTGCAGTGATGTCTAGTTTACCACTGGCTTCAGTTCACATGTAAACCTCTCCTCTCTCTTTCTCTCTTCTCCTCTCAGGACAATCAATACTTTGCTCCTTAACGAGCTTCCTCGCTTCAACGGTATAGCTCTGCAGATGATCTGGAGCATGTTGGGGACGTTTAGCTGTCTGCATAAAGACCTCGCCTCAGACATGGAACAACTGTTCCAGAGCTTTGCACAACAGGTAGATGATCCTGTACTCACACATGTGTGGTATTTCATCCACTGAGACCCTGCATGGATATATTAGAGCAGAATATTTTTAACACCAGGTTGTAGTGAGTGTGTTTTTCCAAGACAGTGCTCAACCTTCCTTGAAAAGTTAGTTGGGTGTTCCTTTTTTTAGTGAGATTGAGAACTCTACTGCTCTACTACTAATCAGGATATAAACATCTGTGACTTTAAAGGTTAAATAGACTCCTCATGCTTATTTTGTTTCTTTCTCTCTGTTTCATCTCTCTCTTTTTCCAGCTGCCTCACAGCTCTCTCAGCCATGGTGTGTTCTGGGAGTGGGCGGAGTCTGCAGTGTTAGACGGGGCAAAGAGGCTTGAGACTCTGTGTCGAAGTGTGGAGGACACACTCAATGCACCTGTTGTCCAGGTTGGAGTTGAAATAGTGCTGTTGTGTTACACCTACTCTGCTGGGTTGTTGACCAAGAACATTTACTTGATTATCACTGTAAAACTGCCAGAGGCTTATTGTACAAAACACCTTAAGTCTTCTCCTTAAGATTTCCTAAAAATTTTCACTGAAGTATTTAAGGTTTTCTCCCTATCTTAATCTTATATCTAAGGAATCACTTAAAGTCAGTTATCTGTTGCACAAAAGACGTTAGTGACCAAACTAAAAAAACTAAAGGTACCTCTGTCTCTGTCTTAACTACAACGTGGCCGAGTTTATGGCAGTAAATGAAGAAAATGAACCCAAGAGGAGTGTTTGCAATGATGAGGAATTGATTTTACATTACAGCTTTCACTGGCAGTCAGTTTATGATTTGTCTGACCATCTAGAGTGAGATCCCTCTACTTTTCGCTGCCACATGATCTTTGTGGTCAGTTATAGTCGAGGTGTTTCATGTCTGCAGATCAGCAGCGTGCTGGATCACTCACAGAGTTTAAACGCTCTTACTCTCTGGTGAAGCTCCCATCAAAACCACAGGAGGATACATACACAGGAGATAACAGTTTATTTAATGTTACCAGCTTCTCGAAAGGTATCAGGCATCACAGGTTCAAACAAATAGTTTCCATGGAAACAGTAGAATTGTACTGATGCAAAATCTCTTGCACTGCTGTAAATGCCTCAACTTTTTGCCTTTTAAGAAGATTCTGTGCAACACCTTTAAGTAACTCCCTCAGCTAAGGAGAAATTATACCTTAAGTGTCTTCAGGTGTTTTGTGCAACCAGCACCTGATCTAAATCTACAAATCCAAGATAGATAAAATGTAATAGACATACTTTGTGATCAACAGATTGTAAACAAACAGAAAGACTAAAACAACAGTCAGCAAGACAAACTGTCGTTGGCCACCATCACTGTCAAGTTTCCTTTATTCACAGAACACAACAGGTGACAAGAAACATGAGCTGTTTGATTAGTGTTAGCACTGCACAATACCTTTACACAACACTATAAGTTCCATAGTAAAAACAAGAGACACCTACTTCCCCTATGACAATAAACTTAAAAAAAAAACCCAAAAAACGATAAAGTATAGGGAGTTTAACCATCCTGTCTCAGTAGATAATGTATGTCTTAATTAACTCCTCTGACCACAACCACCTGTCTACATCTCTATTTAGCTATGCTAGAAAACAACAGCTCATGAACAGACGCCTCAAAGACTAATCTCCAAATGGCCTCCAGACCTGTCAATCAGAATTAGTTTTTCTTGAAATAATTTGGATAAACACACAACATTTTTTTAATGTTTGTCAGAGCCGCCTCTCTTTCCTGCTCGGCAACCTATCAGCTTTTTTGTAACAGTGTCACATTCCTCAAACCTGCCAGGCAACATGCATGAATAACCCACTGAAAGAGCAGGTGGCACAGTCATGTCAGGTTTTGCTTGAGTTTACAAAAATAAAACTTACAGCAGGCGATGATGTGCCAAGTCATCATAGTGATTCACATATGCAGCTGTACGTCATTCATGTGTAATCATGAATCAGTTACAGACAATAAGGATTCCGAATGTTCTTCCTGCTCTGCAACTTTCTTAATCACTTCATGTCACATATTCAGTGACAGGAAATATTTGAAATATTTCTCTAACCTGTCATTCAGAGTGAAATCACTTTGTTTTCAGATGTGTCCTATCAACATCTCTTTCAAAAAAGCATTTACATTACAAATGTGAAGGAGTGAAGTTGAACTCTGATTGGTCAGCAACAAAATCTTCTCTAATTTAAATGAGAAAAAGATTTCTGTTTATAGGTAGAAAGTGAAACTAAGTATTTTCTACAAAGAAAATAATTTTCTTAAAGTTGTGTTAAGTCTCTGAATAGAAATAAACTCCATATCAACAGTCACCAGTAAGAAATATAACCCTTATCCTTAACCCTGTTTGTTGTCTTAAACATGTCTGTCGTCTTAAACACATCTAAGTTTGATGATTAGATAATTAAACATACCTGTTGAAGTGGAGTACGTTGGTTTAACCTGTAAGCAGATTTATTTCTTCTATGTTTCTACATTGACCATTTTCTATTCTGCTCAGGTCCATTTTGTCCTTTTTGCCTTTGTCAGGTCTATTTATCAGTTTCATCACATTTCACTCTCCATTCTCCTCTGCCTTTCAGCCTCTGAGTCCATCCTCTCAGCGCCGTCTGAAGCAGCTAACAGATAAGCATGGCTCTGGAAAGATCTACCAGGTGATAGGGACCATTGTGGGCACCCGGGACCTGGACCTGAGCCTGGCCAAAGGAGAGCTGGTGGCCATTATCAGTGAGGCCGACAGCCGTGGAGACAAACGGAGATGGCTGGTTGATGCAGGAGGTAACACAAATGTTTTGGCACACATAGGTTCACTCTGTACAGATGATCACAGAGAATGAACTGCATTGAACACAAGCTGTAATTTTGGTTTTGGAACAATACTGCTGTTGTGATCAATGATGGCTAGATGAAATGCGGAGGATTTACATTGTGATCTTGACCATCGAGTAGAGTAAAAGAGCATTGTATCTGCTGGATATAATTATCGTAATTATGTACAATTACATATGGGGAGATAGAACTATATCTGGTGGTGGTTTTCTACTGTGCAAATGAGGAACAAAGAGGTCAGAAGAGAAAGACCAAACATGATGTTGGTGTTGGAAAAAAAAACAAAAACTATTTTTCCTCAATGCAGCTCATTGCCTCCATCTTGTGGTCGATTGCTGTTATGGCTATAAACCATCAATAAAACAATTACATGTAGTATTTCTTAAAGGTTAGTGTACTAGGCAACGACTGATAGATTGCAATGTTTTAGGTGTGTTGTTTATTCTGAAAATGGAATTGGCTTGAAAATGTCAGCTATTGTCAGTAGACATTAAATGTTAGCTGTTGATCTTTATCATATTGGACTGAATGTTTAGAAGTTAAGTTTGTTAAATTGTGTTTTAGATATTAATTATAAATTGTATTCTGGTGTTACTGAGTAAATAATGCAAAAGTAAACTATGAAAAGAAAAATCATAACTTTGTCATCTGTGTATGTTGTGCATGCAGGCAGAAGAGGCTACGTTCCTTCCGCAAAGCTGATTCGCTATCATCAGCCAGCAGAGGACCCGCCTCCTTCGCCACACCTGAACCTGCCAGAGGGCATGACGGAAATCAGGAGACACTCCTACACCCCAGAGAGCCGGCCACTGACAGTCATGAGCCAGCCTTGCTTCCAGGTGATTAACTAACTGACGATACACTAACTACACAGGCTCCTCCTCACAGGGTGGAGCACCTGCTGCACAAATTTACAGAGCTCCTTGATGCTTGAAGATGCACAATAAAATGAAATATCACAGAACACAAGTTATAACAGAAATATTAAATTAAAGCACCAGTTATCTTGTTTAAGTGCATCTTTGTGTTTAATACATCAGCAGGCAGCTTGAGTGCTCCTCGTTTATACAGAAATGTTAAGACTCTCAAATTTAGAGGGGCCGTATATGAGAATTAGACTGACTGTGACATGGACCTTAGCTTCCTGTTATGGGTGTAAAATATCTGAGATTAGACTCCAAAATGTGCGTATTCATTTCCTGATCTGCCATTGGTGTGTGTGTGTGTCTGTCTGTATGTTTGCGTGTATGTACATGTGGCAAAAGAGAGGGACAGAGAATCCTTGTGTATCCACCCATATGCATTCATGTGTGTGTACATATCTGTAAGACAGCATCCTGGTGTGTGTGTGTGTGTGTGTGCTATAAATGGAAAGGTCCATTATTAGCTGTTTAACCTTGTAAGTGGGTTACTGTGTGAAAGGTTGAGAGTTAATTTATGCGACTGAAGGGTGAGATAAAGCGTGCGTGTGTGTGTGTGCGCGCGCGCGCGTGTGTGTGCTGTGTATGCTGTACGATTGATTTACATTGGCAACACATGGGAGTGTGAGAGGTGGTGTCATGGCTTGTAAATTTGTGATGGTTTATGTGGGTGTGTACGAGAGAGAGGGAGAGGGAGATTTAGATGAGAGCATGAGAAGCGGGATTGCATTTGGCATTTTGTGTGTGTGTGTCTGCGTGTGTGTGTCTGTGTGAGAAAGACATGTCTCCACATTGCCTGTTAAAGTGAGTGATTGCTCCACTGACCTTTTATAGAGGCGGTTTCTCACACCCCTGCCCCTCCCCGTCCATGACCCTGAGTCTGCTCATATACAAAACATACACACATCAGGCCGTGTCCTCACTCTAGCAGATGAATTTAAAAAAAAAAAAAAAAAAAAAGAGCATATTTTTCACTTCTTTCTGTGCTTTCATCCACACTAAACCACTATTTTCTGCTGCCAGAAAATTGAGGTTATCAGAAGATTGACAATATCGTTCTTTTTTTAGCAGCTGAGGGAAATTGAAACGATTTATGGCTGTCACCCTTTAAAGACAGGAAGGTGTAGCTGTGGCATTAAGGTGCCATTTTTGTTTAGACTGCAACTTTGTCTCAACCGCAACTCTGTCACAAGTCAGAGCAAAAGTGTGAATGTGATTGTATACTGTTAATGTCTGTCCTCTACCACTCAGTCAATGTGAGCTGGGATGGGCTTTAAAAACACAGAACATCGATATTAGATAATTTTTCAAAGCACTGCCATCCTGAACTGTTCGAAGGCTGTATTTTACTTGTAGTTATTAGTGTAGTTAGAAAATGATTTTAAAATGAGGTTTTTTACTTCTGGAACAGAACCCGGTTTCACTTTGGCTCTCCATAACAAGGGTTTCTAGTTTTGAATAGATAATTAATTACATAAGTAATTGTCAGGTGTTAATAAATAAATGAGAAAAGTGTCATAATAAGATGAAAAAATGTGAAAATGCTCCTATTAAAGGAGCTGTTTGTAAGTTTTCTCTGCTGCCAAGCTTGGTTTCTTGTTGGGAGCAGGGGGTAGTTATTGTCACTTGAGCCTTCAACCATAGTTGCATTTTAAAGACAAGCGGTTACAATTTGCCCTCTGAGCAGTGCTACGTCTTCTGAGTAGACTGCAGGCTGCAGTGACTTGCTGTTATGAAATGGGCCAGGGCTAGCTGGTTAGCATGCTAACTTCAGTAGAAGAAACCAAGTGATAGAAACAACAGTTAACTTTGGTGTTGCTTTCTACTGCTGGTGACAGCTCTTACTGTGTAAAGGAATGAAGTTTCTTCTAGACTGTTAAGTAAATGGCTGTTGATGTTAAAGTTGGGTATGTAGCAATAGCAAAATTTACAAATAGCTCCTTTAAAACAAGAAAACTTACTTGTTAATGCAAGAAACTGACCAAAACATAGCATGTTGGCACCAAAAAAATAAAAAATTGATATATACAATGACAAACCTGTAGTGTGTTTGAGGTTTGACCTGCTTCAAGAAAGCAGAGGATGTAGCCTTGTCTGTTAAAAATGTTAATCTATTCCATCCCATTTCTTACAGTTTTTTCATCATAATTTCCTCAAGAGTTATTTACACTTTTATGTCTGATACATTCAGTTGTGAGGAGCTCCCTTGCCTTTAAGCAAACAATTGTTTCACCTCTGAAGGTAATTAAATCTCTAATTTCCTCCGATTTCTGTCCAAAATCCTGGAAACAGCAGAGTTGTTTCTGCTGGCAAACATACTGAAAAACATTATCAATATTAATAAATTATAGTCTGGCTTCTATAGATACACAGGTAGTCTCAGTTATGACCATATAGTATCACAAAGAGGTGCTGATTAGCTGTTTTACACTCCTCTAGATGCTTTCATTTCCACTACAAACCTAACTGCAGCAAATATCTGCCTGGCAACGGTAACATGAATCACACTGCATCTGACAGTCATGGTCACTTTACAGTTTTTTTTATTTTATTTTCTCTCCTTCCTGTCTCTGCCCGGCAAAATGCTAATTAAATGCTAATTGGTGTAGACCGTCAAGCCAGAGTTAATGTCGTAGCTGAGAGGTGAGCTGAGGTGAAGGGTTTGATAATGACACTGAGCAGCCGGCTAAACCCAGCTATTAGCGCTGCAGGAGCACTCTGTCATACCAACACAGGCCTCATTAGGAAGCCTTCATTCTTTGTGTGTATGTGTGTGTGTGTGTGTGTGTGTGTGTGTGTGAAGATGAGATGGGATTTATTAAAATATAACTACCGGGCCTAACCTTTTCAGGGAATATAACAATAATTTGTGTTAGTGTGTCTGTGTGAGTTTGCATTCGTACCTGTGTGTGTGGATTGTCTCCTGCTTGGCCATTTCCTGAAGTCATGTGTGATGAATTTCACATTCACCTGTACTCTGAAAATGAGCTAATATAGCATGCTAAATGTTTGCTTGTCACCACACCAACTAGGTTGGACAGTATTGTTAAAAACATAATTTATCATAAAATCATATCATTTAAATTACGGCTATAGGCAAAATCAAGAGTTCAAAGCGGTTAGCTTCCAATGTTATGCATTACATGAGAGCAAACTTGTGTATGACATTAACTTCAATCATTAATTAGATACATTTTTAATTACAACATCATTCATTCATACAACAGAAATTCAAAGAACAATGATTCATACAAAATGATTCTTCTGAAATTCAATACATAATTCATATTGAATTTATCTATAGTTCCAACTTTAACACAACATGAACATTAACTGTACACGTTAAAATGCTGTGTATGCCTGCTAACAAGCTAATATCCAATTTTCTATGGTAACTGTATGCATGATAACACTCTAAGTGTATGTATTAGCTTGCTAACTAATGTACAAACATCACATGCTAATTGCTCAGTGTTATATATTAGATATGCTAACATGCTAGCGTTTGCCTTCAGCTCAAAGTACAGTTAAAGTTTGACAACGCAGAGCAAAGCCTGATAAAGTCTGAGATGTCTGAACATGGCCACTTTACAGAGGATAAATCCTCTTGAGTTAGTTAACATCATGATCTTTCCTGTGACGCCAACCTCAAGCCTACTCAGTGAGAAAGTAGGCGTAACAAAGTTGTTCTACACATCATTTTGTTTTCTGCCTCCCAAGTAGCTGACATGGCCGCAGACTTTTACTTTTGTGTTTGACTCAGTATCCTCTCTTACAGGTGTTGGCGGCCTATGACTTCACAGCAAGAGGAAACCATGAAGTTTCTGTTCGGGCTGGTGAGCAAGTCCGTGTCCTAGAGCACCACGACAAACGAGGGAACCCTGAATGGAGCCTGGTGCAGGTGAAAGGGGGTCAGAGAGGCTACGTGCCCTCCAACTATCTCGCAATCATGCCTATGGGGATGGGACCACCTGGCTGTTACCCTCCCTACTGACAGGGGGAAAGGAAGAAAGGGTAGAGGGGAAAACGGCAGCATGTACAGCATCAGTGTGTTCAGTACAGCAAGGCTTTCACCATTACTGTCTTTAGAAGGCTTAAAGCAGTATGCTTGTGATGAAGCTACACCTGCTTCTCAAAGCTCATGGAGCTCATGTACGCTATCAACATCATGACCATCAATTATTTAGATTTTCAGTGTCAAAATCAGTTTTCAAACAGAAATCAGAACCACTGAATAATCTATAATTATGCAATGCTACTGTGTGAGCACTGAAAACGCCAAATTATGTTTTTACAACTGGAATTTAAAAATTTCTCTTCATGCCTTTCTCTTACAACTGTGCAAACCAGTGTGTTGAGAAAGGAAAGGAAAAGAAAGCTTAAGTTGATTTAACTTTACCTTTCAACAAGTAAGTTTTCTTCTGCACTAACTTTTTTTTAAACATCTCACTGCAGTGCCATCCATGCTTCAGCTAAACTTACAGAATTACTTGACGGAGCAACTGTGTGAAAATGGCAGAAAGTTGAGCAGCAAAATAAGCATGAAAGGTGCTGGCTCAAGCAGCTGGAGCATGTGCAATAGAAAGCAGTTATATATTCGTACAGTTGTTGTAAGGTTTCAGTGTGGACAGTATAACCTGTGGAGGAATCTGAAAGTAATAATGTAGGCAGAAAAGCTCCGATATATGAACAGTGTTTTAGGGTTTCTCCACAGAATCCTTTGCCCTTTACAAGTGTTAATATGCGTCACACTGGAAACAAATGGAGGAAGCAGCAGCTCCAGAGCTGGTAGTTATACGCCCATGCTCATGGACACTTGGGCAGGGTGAATGCTTGTGAAGACAGAATTTAACCCTGCATCTGAAGGCTTAAAGATGATCTTTTAGTTGGACTGCAAAGTTTTTATGGACAGTGTTAAAAAAAAAAGTGCCAGCAAAAATGGGAAAATGGTTTTAAAGGCAAGCGGGGTTCATCTGAGCTGCACCCGAAGAGAGGAGTTTGGACATAAAGACCCTCTACCCATTTCCCATGATCCTCTGTGGTGGACTGCATGTTCTTACTCGAGTGTCCATGTGTTAGCAAGCTAACAGCAACACTTAGACACACAGAGAGCAAAAAAAGCATGTGTGTCTGTGTGTGTACATCTGTTTGATGTGAAATTGGGCTGACAGGTGAGTGTGTGTGCATGTGTGTGATACTGTGTGTGTGTGTGTGTGTGTGTGTGTGTGTGTGTGTGTGTGTGTGTGTGTGTGTGTGTGTGTGTGTGTGTGTGTGTGTGTGTTAAGTCTCCTCCTCACCTGGAGGCAGGATCAGCACTGTATCAAGACTGACAGGTACACAGCGCTCTCATCATCTCAGACTGTGTAATGTGTTGTAAATGTAAAATGTCTCCAAGCCCCTGTAGAAGAGAGACACAGAGAGAGGAGGAGGAGGTGGAGATGTAAGGAGAGAGGAAGGAATTTATACGGGGGATAGAGGTGAAGGAAATGGGGAGAAAATGGAGGAAAGACATGTGAAGGAAAAGCAGGCAGGGAGGAGTTAGTTTGAATCTTGTTTTTTCCTCTTCAGCCTCCTTCCTTCTCTCTCTTTGCCCACAGGCTGATGTAAATTCACTCTTCTCTTCCTACATCCACTCCTGTATCTGTAAAGGTGGAGTGTGACAATTGTGCTTTCTTTCTGTGCTTTGTTCAGCTCTTATAACAGTAAGAACTCTGTTCCTCCATTAGGAGTTTGGCTTAAAAAGCTTTAAATCACAGCTATAAAATATTAAAGACAGGATGTGAGCGACCTACTTCTGTATACATAGACACCTGATGATGCTTGTTGCTATGGATACTGTTCAATCAATGCAGGTCACATCTCTCTGTGGCATTTCTTCAAGTTGGCTGGACTGTGAGAGCATTTAGTTACAGCAGAAATTTTGAAGTTGTTTTTGCTGCTTCGTCTCCCAGTGCTCTGCACCTTCAGTGGCTCATCATGAGATTCACACACCTGCATTCATAAGAAAGGGCCAGGGTCTGAGTACGCCCTCCTTTATTTCTGATACGCAGAGTGAATGTCTTCTCTATGCATTTTTTTTTTATGCATTAATGGTTTTAAATCGTGGCACATTAAATGCATATGGAAGAAAAATCTCCAGGTTGCTGCAACATCTAAAGATATCAATATCTTTTTAAGTTAGACAATGTCCTGACCCTGTAAACATGCTCTTTGAATTTAGAGCCAAGTCTTCATCTCCAGTAGTTTCTGTTTGCTGTTTGCATTATGGCTAAAAAATATTCTCTAATGGTGAAAAGTATCCAGATCATCATCAAAATATCCAAACAGTCTATGGTTGGTCCTGGTATCTGACAAACAAATTAACAGGTTAAAAAACAGGGTAAAACTTAAAGTCTGGACTGATCAATATTCTTAGATAATTCACTACATGTAAGGTGGAATTGGTTGCTTGTAGTGACAAATCCACTGACTCTGCAGTTCATCTCAGCTCTGTGGAGCTTTAATGCATCTCTCTAATGCATCTATTTTGCTTCTCCAGAACCACAGCTTTACTGGTACATGACTTTACTTTATCATCCTTTCAGTAAAAAAGCTCAAATACACCCCCTGTACACTCCTGGCCGGAACCAAACAGCAGACAGACAACGCTGGTGAACATACTGGAGCATTTAGCGGCTAAAGAGCCAAACATTTTCTTCAGGGGTTGGTGAAGCCCAAACCAGAGCTAAAAAGAGCAGGGTTAGTTGGGCTTAGATTCTTTGCGGTGGTCGAAACTCAACTTTGGGTAAATGATAATGTTACAAGCAATAGTTTGCTAACAAGTTTATAGAATATGTTGAATGTTGTGTAGTTTCCCCCCCAAGTGGTCAAAAACAGATAAATGCAGCTTTAACCTTAAGTTACAAAAGACATTTTTTTTAGGAAAAAAAACCAACATAAAAATCTTTGTTTTCAATCCTCGTGACAACACCTTTTTTGCAATGGCTACTGATGACATTCCTGTTACTAGCCTTCTTTTTTCATGGGCATGTTTTACATAAAATCGTGTCTTTTCCTGTCAGATTGTGCTGCATCAGCTGCGGCGGATGTGAAGCAGGGGGAGGGAGGCTGGGATCTAGAGCTGCTCAGCTGGAGCTTAGCTTTCCCCATCTGCTTGAATGTCAGGACAGAGCAGAGCAGCGGGGGGGACAGAAAGGGAGAGTGTGCGTGTGTAATGATACTTATATACCCAAATACCAAATGCCCTCAGGGTTTTTAAGATGAAGGGAAATGAAGAAAACCCCCAACCTGAGAACATTTTACCTGCTTTCACCCCTTCAAAGCCCAGTTTAGAGTGAAAGGAACAATTCAGCTATTAAATGTTGTTAAAAACAAGTAATGGCATTAAATCTTTTATTTTGGGATCTATTCAATCATGGTTATTAGTATTTTATTATTTTATTTTTTTCATTGCCACTGGTGACAGATGAAGAGCATGCAGCTAAATGTTTGAATGCCTTTATTTTCTAATTCCCCAAGAAAACGTGACCAAAAATGTAGATACTGTAAAAGACTAAACTGTATATTTTCACCACACACTCCTGGTAAAGAACCACATGATGACAACATATGGCCATGTATAAGTAGTAAAGGTTGGATTTCCATATTAAAACATCTCTGTTTGATCAGAAACTGGATAGATTTTAGACCATGTGTATGATTGTGCCTTCATTACCAAAGGAGGCTGTTTCTTCACTTATCCACCACTAGAGGGAGCAGGAGACCTCAGTTGTGTTGGATAAGTGAGCCTGCCTATTTTAATGTGCAACTGGAAAGTGTGTGTGTGTGTGTGTGTGTGTGTGTGTGTGTGTGTGTGTGTGTGTGTGTGTAACCTCCATCTTTATCTTGTGTCAGTGTTAGTGCCTATGATCACAGTCAAATCTTGTACATTCTGTTCATATTGATCAGTTTACCTGAGATTTTTTTTATTTTTATTAACCTGCTGTCAAACCAATATATGAAGTGTAACATGTTTAACATGCTGATGATCCAGTTTTACAGCCTGTACAGAATCTCTGTTCATAATTTATTGTTGTGTGAATGTGTTTAGTTAAATTGTTGTTTTAAGTTATTTGACGCCACAGGGTTACGTGACCTGAGTTGGGATGTCGGTTGAACTTGCGCGCACACGTGTATTCACAGATGAGAGTGTACAGTGCAGCAGTCAGGGCAGCTGTGAACTGACTGCGTGGCATTAATAAAACTAAATAGAAACCTGTTCAGTGTCCTGGAATCACTTCACACAAGTACAAAATCCAAAAAGACAGCTCAGCGTTTAATATCAGCCATGAGTGTAAAGGAAGCTCCAGAGCTCGACCTGATGAAAGGTGTGCAGCTGTCAGCAGGTGAAACTTGTGACCTTTTAGGACATCAGATCAAAACCATTTCCAAACCTGTCATTCAAATTTAAAAACTACTTCAATGATGAATTCATTATTTAAATTTTTAGTTATCAGTTGTATATAGATTGACTAATAACATAAGCTCTGGAAACGTATCCAGTGAACATTGATTTGGTAAAAACAAGGTTAAAGCCAGCCTAGATTTGGTTGACAAGTAGCCTACTTGGTCTTTGTGTAGGTTACATTATGTTTCTGACTATATTTCACTGTGAAGTACATCTTATCTTAAATACACATGAAGTGCTGTCAAAACCACGTAGCCTAGATGTGTAAAAACAATCACTTTTAAATCAAATTTATCTCAGTCTGTCGACCTGCAATTTCAACATTTAAGATACTATCAAACCATCGCACACAGAGTGTCTCTATGAAGTGACATTTCATGTTTAAACATCATAGAGCTCAGTTAAAAGACACAAAACGACAACAGAGAGACAAATCCATCTATATATTTTCCTCCCGGATATTATGGGAACAAACTGGCCCACCAGCTTCATACAAGTTGCCAGTTTGAATCCCAGAATAGTTAAAAAAATTTGGACGCTAAAGTAGATGACGATGTCTTCTTGCCTCTCCAACAACCACCACTGTGGTGCCCTTAAGCAAGGCACAGAAACCCACAGACCCTGTCAGCTGAGCAGATTCGTCTCTGTAGAAACAAGTTCTGACAGATTCTTACAGACTGGATGTGTTTGCAGAGTAAACTCAGCTCCCCACAGGCTTCAGACTCTGCAGTGTGAACAGGCCTGTTGCCCACACTGGTCGCACTCTTTACACAGCAGCTGTCACTACATCATCTGCGCTTCATCTCAAATATTGTGTTTGCTTGTGTTCCTGCTCTCTTCCTGTTTATTGGCTTTAATCATATCCCTGTCTTCAAGTTGAGGACAGGATGAGGAGCACTCTTGTTGCTGGGATTGATTCCAACATCAGCCATTTTATTCCATTTCTTACTCTTCAGCACAAACAATTCTTTGTTTTCTCTGAGCCGACTTAGTCATTTTGTATTTTTTCCAGAACAGCAGGTGGGAGTTTTTACTGCTCACAGGTAATTCTTTCATCTTCATACACCTTCAGTGCAGCAGAGAGCAAAATACAGCAGAGAGAACAGAAAGCGAGCAGAGAGTACACACACACACACACACACACATACACATACACACACACACACACACACATTTATATGCTGTGCTGTGTTTAGCAGTGTTTCTGTTCTGGCTGAGTTCAGTGTTGTTCGGTGTTCGGTGTGCTGCATACCTGCTGTGTGAATGTAAAGCAGCTCAGAGGTAAATATTTCCCAGAGAAATAAAAGTGGGAAAATGTTGTGACAGCATTTTTATTTTCCAAATGTGCAATGTATTTTTTTTTCTTTGTGAGCCAAGTAACCTAATGTGTGTTTCTCTCTGGCTGTCAGATATTTTTTACCTGTTTTGTTCTCTCAGCCATCAAACATCCAGCCACAGGTTCATCATCTTTGTTTATCTTAAAGCTGACTTTATTCATGCTAATGATGAAGAGGCGAGTAAAGAGAAAAATGAGACAAACAAGTCCCAGTATTGATTCACAATGTGACAAATGTTAATTAAATTAAAACACACACAAGTGGGACAAAGAAACAGAGCCAACAGTTTTGCCTCTGTGAGCTGTTTCAGTGTAATCAAGGAAAAACCACAACTTCCAGGAGTTTGAGCAAATCTGCAGGAAGAAGTTTTGATGGACAAATACACTGGTTGGTTGGTACTGTCTGAAAAATCAAAGGTAAATAGTGGTTAAGCATTTTAGATGTGCTGTCATATTTTTTAGCTTCAGACAGAGATTAATGTTTCTTGTGTACTTCCAATCTTAAAAGTTAAGCGAGACTGGCTAAATATCAATATTTAAAAATACTACAATGATTTAACATTCAAGCCTTTATAAATATATGGATTCACAGTGGACAAGTTTTAAAAAAAAGGATGAAAATCGATGCAGCAGAACTGGACATATAGTGTTTTTTTTTAATGCTACATTTTCCTCTTCCTTGTCAAACCTGAGCTCCTACATTACCCACAATGCAATAGTACTAACCAAGACCTGCTTATATGAACTTTTCTCTTCTAAAATTAATTTAAAAATCATTCTCTTCTAATTCTAATATTAGGCTCATTTTCTATCAAATTTGCAAGAGAAATGAAAGGGTTACTGGGCTGACCTAAAACCATAAAAATAAAATTATCCAATCAAATTTTTCTTTTTTTTCTTTTTTCTTTTTGTTGTCTCTAGGTGGAGAAAAGGTTACCTGGCTTATTAATTAGTTAGGACTAATAAATGGGACAGAAGGCTCAAGCCCCCATAGCTACATATGATTTTGTTTAGAAAGTGGCAGATGAATTAACCAATCACATTTTGATTGATAGTGGGTGGGACCAAGGACCACTGCCCTGGGCCTCTGCAAAAGTTCAAGGCCAGAGCTATGGCACGCGGGAAATCGTCTGTAGCTTTTGGAGTATCTGTGCTTGCTGTCCTCACCATTCCAGGTTGAAAACTAAACGTCGCGGTGACACTTCCAATTTGTGGATAGGGTTAGGGTTAGGGGAATATTAGGTATGAAGAGGAGAGAAGAGCAATAATAACAGGGCTATGGAGGCCAGGGTGAGTGGAGGTCAGGGTCAAAGACGCGCTTGAGTGTGGCCACACGGTGAAGGGGAGAAAATGTGTAGGTTTTTGGAAGGAAATGGTCTAATTACAAGATCGTCATACACGGGTAAAACCAGGAGGCAGTAATGCAACATAATGGATGAAATGGAAATAATGAAACTGCAGATAAACCCAAGAAGAAAAAGACGAAAAAGAAAAAAAGAAATTGTTTTCAATATTAGAAGAAGTGAAGAAGATGTTGTGCAATGGGCTTCACATGATAATATTCACAACTTGGAATACTTTTATAAAAAACACTTTTTATTTATTTATTTATTTTTATCTGTGGACCCTTATGGACTAAAGGAATAACCTATAAATAATTGAGGAACAGACAGACAATCGGACTTCAAGATGCTTCAAAGGTTGGGTGTCACCACCATTTCTTGTCTTGCTAGTTCATGATGCCTGTGAATCTGAATGAATCATATGTTTGTAGCTACTCATGGTTTCTGTAAAATGAACTGGACGGTTGTATTGTGGATAGTCTATCTGAGCTAACGATGACAATATTGACAAAAATTAAGCATTTATATCTTAATCCTGTCTGCATGAGCTTTAATATGGTCGCCCGCGACCAGGTGGGTTTTATGAGGACAATGTTCACCTGTGAGTGGATGTCCATGTCACATCAGCTAACTCTTCCTCACCACCTTTTGCTCATTGCATTTGCTGCATGTCTCCACACTTACTCAAGAGTGGGTGATTATTTTCCTCAGAGGCAGTCACTGTTCTCGCTTCACATACACTGCCCTGATTTTATGACCCAGGTTCAACATTAAGAGCAGTTGAAAAAAAACAAAAAAAAAAAAACAATTTCACTTTAGAGAGACACATAGGAAAAGTAAATTTTATGCATCTCTGAGTTTCTGGATTCATGTAACTTAATCCTATCAGATTAAAATCTCAAAAATGGCAGAAAATATCTGAAAAAAACAGGACTAACGGCTTAGAAAACGATTATTTTGATTGATTGCATTCCAGTGCAATCTGTTTGCATGTTAGCAGGATGTCCTAAAGACGTGTGTAATGATGGGTAACACTTAACATACTGGCTTTGCTCTGTTATTTACTGTTTGTTGTGAAACTGCTCTTCAGTCAGTAGGAATGTTCTACATCCACCATGTGCTGGTGTGTACATGTGCATCCTCATACAAGATGCTAGTAGAGCACAATATACAAACACAACAGGGACTGACTCATCACAACGTTACTCACAGAGTAACTACTAGTCACTATTGCTGCAGAGTATTTTTTTAATATATATATTTGGGCATTTTTGGGTAATATTCTTGGGTAGGACAGTAGAGAGTGACAGGAAAGGGACAGGGAGAGGGGAAATAAAGCGCTCATGTGGTACGCGCCCTGACCATTCTGCCATCAGGTCGCCCCACTGCAGAGTGTTTTTTTAAAAGTATTTTTGGGATGTTATTCTTCTGTTTAAGATTTCACCTTCAACAGAAGTCAGCCAAGTTCAAACCAGGGACATTTGATCATATGATCTGCACCTTAAACCTACCTAAACCTGCTAATCTACCTTAAACTCGAGGTCACTTTCTCAGTGGTCAGTTTTGTTAATTATTTTTTTCTCCTTTGTCCATCCTCAGAGCTTTTATGATGGAAACATAACACCCGTGTTCACTTGCATTTTTTGCTGTTGTTGTTGTTGTTGTCTTAGATTTTACTTTATTGGCCCATCTGACACACAGACACTCTCTTTCATGATGTGTACTTGAATAAGGAGCCTCCTGTATCTCATACAGCAGTGACCCAGAGTTTTTTGTCCTGGCCTGAGTCTTGGGGGCAGTGAAGGGACTTATGAAGAGCAGGTTTAGCTAGTGAGCACAAAGCTTCTCTTCTTCTATAGTGGTTGTGCTTTAGTGGTCTGAAAAATGGAGCTGAACACAGAAGCTTTCTTATCTTATTTTTAAACCTTTTGATTCCATTGACATATATTCAATGAAAAATATTCATATTTTAAAAAAAAAAACTATTCATGATGTGCTCTAACAAATGACTCTGTGGTCTTTTAATGGTTATAAGCTCCATGAGTGTGGCCTGCACCGCTGTATACTAACCACAGCTGTATCGTCATGTCTGCTGAGTGTATTTTGTCTGCTGTGTTTAAGGCTGGCGCTGCCTGTGGAATCTGAGAAGACGACTGTGTGTGTGTGCCGGGCTTCTCTACAGGGAACATTAGGCAGCTTCAGCAGGCACTGGAGTGTGAACTGGAGAGCTAGTTTGGGGGCTTTTAGAGTGGCACTTAGTGAACAAATGCTGCCTCTGTTTTTGTGTGGAAGCACATCAAGGCTCGCCGCCTGCATGGCTGCAGACGCTCAGACGTTTTGTGTGTGTCAGTGTAAAAGTGGACATGTGCAGGCATGAATATCTTATGGTCTCGTATGTATATTTGTGGATAGGGAACATTTTGCGTGTGGCTTTCTGTCAGCATCTTCACTCAACATATGTGTCAATTCATGCATGTTTTATGTTGGCATGAACATGTGTTTGTGTGTGTGTGTGTGTGTGTGTGTGTGAGAGTGTGTGTGCCGTGCCCATTAATGCTTACGTCAGCAAAACCTATTCTGTGTCAGCAGCAGTTTGATGCAGAAGAAGTCCTTGAGGCGCCCAACAGCCTCTGAATGGCTGCATGCATGAGTGTGAGTGTGTGTTTAAAAATTAGTCTTGGTATCAGTGTGGGCGGGAGGATGGGCATGCCTCTGTGCACATGTTTGTGTGTGTGTGTGTGTGGCTGAGGCTCAGCAGTGTAACAGTGAACAGAACGCAGGCTATAAATATCTTGTCCTCTAGCTGAGGCTGAGCTAAAAATAGGCACGGTTCACACTGCCGCCTGGGGGAGAACAGAGGAATTACACCCAAGCTATGAACCTGAGAACCTAAACACCAGTGCTGCTTAAATCTGAGCCCAAATCCACACCCCACAGCACAGCCGACTGTGCCATCACTCAGCTGCAATCTTCCTGACTCAGCTGACTCTGCTGAATAGTCAGGTTGTTGATTAGTGTTTGTTTTATGGGGAACGAGCTGTTATTACTGTCGGAGCCTAAATGCAGTTTATTGATGTCGGACTAATTAGTTAAAGTGCATATGTAAAATAACTCTAATGTGCAGTAGTTGGTAAAAGAAACTGAAGGATTATTTACAGGTTGAGGTATTTACAGTTCATATTTCCAGTAATGCAACACCATAAATTAATTGTTATTCCTTTCACTAAAGGTGTGTGTGTGGAAGATTTAAAATATAAAAAATGTCATTTGTTACATTTGTAATGTAGGGGAATAGGTGACTATGACTGGAAGGGCAGGGGGTGATATTGGGTCAGCCGAGAGACTTAACTTCCAAAATTTCCAAAGTTATTGGAAATGGACATTGTTCTGTTTTGTGTTTTTGTGTGTGTTTGTGTCTGTGTGTGTGTCAAAGTAAATGGCTCAACTTTACTGAGTAGTCCTGTGGATTTTTTTGTGGAGTGGAGTAAGACGTGGGGACGTACAGCGTCAAACTAAGGCATTGAAAAGCTACAATTACTGCTACTGCAATATGACACATGCATCACAATAATGCTGCAACGATGCCTTGGCATTTAATATGCACTAGAGTATAAGAGAATTTCTGAGTGATTGCATTCATTTACCGGAGACTCTGCAGAAACAGTTTCTATCAAATTAATAAGTTAAGAAAAGCATCAGTATTTTTCAGTCAGGGACCTTAGAAGACGTGTACATCTTTTAATTGAATGCAGAGACTTGTTGCCAGGAGAAACAAGTTTGAAATCTGTAAACTGCAACAGAAGAATACGTTGACACAGGTCAGCAGTGCAACATGGCAAAGTGGAGAAAGGTGGAAAACAGATGATGCGAGGAGACACGTTGCAGGTCACTCAGGAAACACAACTATATTTCCACCTTCCTTTTCACTGTTGTTCTCAACTTCTGTTTCTCCGTGCACCTTTGTCTAAATGTGGCCTTGCTGTGTGTGTTTCATTGTGTCTGACAGAAGTAATGAAAAAGGAATAGTATCAGTGTTTGTGTGTGTTTAAGGACTAAGGTTTGTGATCTTCATTCCACCAGCATGTTGTGTCTTCATCCTGGTTTGGTTGCTGTGTGTGTGTGTGTGTGTGTGTGTGTGTGCGAAGAGTAACAACGGTCAACCAAACTGTTCATGTTGCTAATGGCAGCCTCAGGGTGAGAGCAAGCCATCTGCGCCTCTGCGTGCAAAAGTGTGTGTGTGTGTGTGTGTGTGTTTTATGATTGTTGCCTTATTTAATGCTGATCCTGAATGTAATGATTTCTAGTCAAAGAGGAGGAAAGCAAGAGAGAAAACACACACACACACAGACACACACACACACACACACACGCACACACACACACACACACACATACTCTGATTTGGCTCTGATGCTGTGACCAACTCTGTCACAACATCACAACACACTTGTGAGAGTGAGGTGTAAAGTGTGTATGTGTGCATGTGAACGTGTGCAGTGTGTGTGTGTGTGTGTGCAGGGGAGTGTGTGTGTGTGTGTGTTTGAGGTGACAGCTGATGTCTGAAATTAGGAGCAGCCAAAGTCAAACCCCCTGAGGAGATGGAGAAGTGCTGGGCTGAGCTGACATGACACGCAAACACACACACACACACAGACTCGTGGTATTAATATCCTTTCCACATCTGTGTCATCAGGAATTAAGGCCGCTTTATGCAGCATTTTATCATTAACAAATCATCACTATATCACGTCATGTTTTCTCCCGATCACTTTGATCCTCATCTCCTGGTTATTTTCAAGATAGATCAGTTTGAGGTTTGAGGCCTGTAGTTGAGGGTTTATGTTTATGTGACTGTGCAGGAATTAGACAGACAGATTTCAGGGCTCTGCATCATTCAAAACATGAATGTATCATTATGGGATGAAGACGCCTGCTCCTCAAAATGTCTGTGCACATCTGTCACCCAGTGGTGACTCTGTTTAATATCACTGGACACTAGGACTGGGTGATTGATCTAGTTTTATTTCAGAGGATTTTGGCTTCCAGTGCTTATGAAACTGAGATAATCGTGGTAAAATGATTATTTTGCTGCATTCTATTCCGGTTCAGAGACTTTCTATATATAATGGGGGGAGAGACCATGACCTGTTTAGCTGCTACCTCACACTCAGATATCTTTAACTTATGTCGTGTAGAACCAGAAAAACTACACAGACACAACGCTTCTTGTTTTGAAATCTGTTTTTTAATTTTTTTAATTTTATGTTTTTTCTTCTTTGGTAACGCTCAATATTAGCTTTACTACCAGCAAGGGTGATGCTATGGTTGATGTGTTGTGTTGCTATATATGTTTTATTTGTTTTTCTGTATTTAAAGTTCCATAATCAAGCAGCCCTGACACACACACACACACACACACACACACACACACACCACAGACACACAATGTGAGCCTCCTTCCTTCCTCACTGTGTTTCTTTCTTTTATCCATCTGACATTTTGACATCTGTCTCTAATGGTTTTTACATTCTCAGTATTAGTGTGATTTCCTTCCACATCAGCTCTACACGTCGCAGCCACATGGACTTTGTTTTGCCACTTAGAGGAGGTCGGGGTGGGGTGGGGAGTGGAATGAGGTCAGTGGCTGTGACCTACAGTATATTCCTGTGCTCCGTGTGTGTGTACAGTATACTGCCTCACAAACACGTGCAGACAACCAAAAACAGACACAGATATAAACACATCACACACATTAATTCCTGAAGCTCTGTTCTGCTATGTTGTCACTTTTTTCCCCCTAGAGGTGTAAGTAAATGTCTCTCTACCTTCATCTTCCTCTCTCTCACCATCTCTGGCATGTGGCACTGAGACGCCAGCCCATTTTAAATGTGACTGTGTGAGTTTCTCTTGTTAGAAATTATATACTGTTTGTGTGCTCTCTCTCTCTCTCTCTCTCTCTCTCTCTCTCTGTCTCTCTGTACAATAAATGTCTTTCCAGTTTACAGTGATCCGTGGGTAACTTTCTGTATTTTCATGTTGCTGCTCTATCTGAGAATATTTGGTGGGGTCATTTCTGTTTTAAGTGCAACACTGCAGCTGATCTTTGACACTGACAGTGGATTTAGCAGCAAGAGGAAGAATGAGGATTTATTTGCTCGATACACAGATAAACGAGACTGCACTGTTATCATCTGATATCGATCCCTCTCCTATGAAAAATCATGCTTTCTAAAAAAAGACCCAGTATTGATACTTCTGGTATTGATCCACCCATCACTTCAGCTCAGCTCCAAGGCTTCGACGAGCATGAAACTGAAGTTCACACGTCACAAGAGCTCAAAGTTCAGTTCAGATTTAAATCAGGTAGTTCATGTTCATTTCCTCTGTTTTTTAATGAGCTGCTCTGAGCTTTTCTTTTTCAATAGAGCCTCCTCCTGTTCATCCATCTCCTGCCCCCAGTCACTGCCACATCCCAAGCTAAATGAATTACTGTAGACTACTATAGAGTCACAGTCAGATCACTTTTAAGAGCCAAGAAAAAACAATTTGTGGATTTGTTTTACCACTGAAATAATGTGTCATAAAGCAGGACACAAAACTCAAAACAGCTTAGTTCACACATATAATTCAGCTCTGTATAGATTATTTTTATTATGCTGAAGGTGAAAGAAGGCAAGAAGAACGAAAGAAGAAGAGGTGTGGTAAACTGTCGTTGCAATGGAAATATTTAGCCTGCATCAAATTATGTAGAAGTAAAGTAGAGGTTTCTGGCACAACTTTAGCTACTTCCAAGGTGCATGGAGAAAGGAAAAAATCTGGAGCATAGACTGTATATGAAAATAGACGTTGACTCTGGGTCTGAAAAGTGAAGCCAATGCTGAAGTGCCTTAAACCTGCATTCTATCTAATGACCATGAGGTGGTAGCTTCACTGGTTGCAAAAAGAAGTCTGACTGTATTGAAGTCTATGGGAAAATGGCCCTACTTCTGACTTTATTTATTACCTCAGTAAGTGTTTTCCTAATGAGTTTACAGTCTTAGTCGCTAGTTTCAAGTCGTCTTCAATACAACATGATATAGATTTTTTAAAATTATGGTCCCATTTAGAGGAAAATAGACAGTAAAGCAGGGTATTGTGGCTACCATGTGATTGACTGTACCCCACATGGCGACTTGCCCGGCAATCAGGACAGAGTACAGAGCAGGTCACTCCTCCTCATCATCATCTACCTTCTTGTCCAAATATGGTTTCTTCTGGTTTCAAAAAACCAAGATGGTGACAACCAAATTACAAACATGAGGCAAAATGGCAACTCACAAACCACTGGGGGACGCCACAGTGGTCTAAAGAGGTCATTACTCCAGCAACACATGCAGTGTACAGGAGAACTTTATTATTAGACCAATGTGTTTCGATTGTGGCCTTCATCTGGGTTGTTGCAAAACATATTACAAGCAACATTTAAACAGGGTAATTATGAGACAGAAAAAATGTAAAACAACCAGTCATATGCACACACGTGCATATCAGCCAATGGGACTTCTATATGGGTTGGGTATATGGCCATGTGGTCAGTCGTTGTCTCAGGTTGGTAGAGAGGTGAGGGGAATGTTCAATAGAGGACATGGGTGACACTTTATTGTTAAATCGGTCTCTATGCATCGGTCTAACACTAAAGTTTTCCTGTATACTGCAAGTGTTGCTGGAGTTTTGACCTCTTTAAACCACATTACACAGCAGCTGAAAGCTGCAGCTCAGTGTCTGTCGATGATGTCAGAAATTAGTTCAGAGATGCTTGAAATAACATGTATTGACCTAATATGCTACAAACCAGGCTGTTACTATTTCTTGGATGTTCAGAACAAATTTCTGCCAAATTCAGAGAAAAACTGGTTTATTGATGAAATGATGAAATTTAGCTCTGAGGGCTGAACTTCAAAAATTAATAACTATATTAAAAAGTATTTGGAGTGGAGCTGCAGGACAACTTTCCGTTTGTTTTATATGGGCTCTCTTGCTATAGTGATGATTGGATCTTCAAGTGCTTGAGAAAATATTTATGAATTTCAACCAGATTGTACAAAATGCTAATTTTCTATTTTCTCACTTGGAGTTGTTCTTATGTGCTCCAGCAGCATTACACCTACGTTTCTAACAAACCAAAATACACACACACACACACACACACACACACACACACACACACACACACTTTATACAGAGATGCTTCTGCACTCAAACATATCAGATGATTGTTGTCATTAAATTTGAAGTGTCCTGATGATGCACTGATACACTTGACTGCACAAAGGCACACACACACACACACACAAATGCAAGTGCACACAAATATAAACTGCTTTCCTCCTCCTCTGCCTCTCTGCAAGGCATAAACACACACACACCCTTATCATTCTCATCTTACAGCCTGAACTGTCACTCTTCATTGCAGTGTGTTACATTACACAGGGTAAGCGCAGCTGAGTGGCGTCTCACTTAAAATATGGGCAAAACTAAAAACAGTCTGAGCGTAATGCTGTTATGTTATTTGATATTGCTGAATGAATATTCAAAATAACTGCAGTGAGTCACTTTGTTTGCAGTTCCACTTCAGTTTTACCTCACTGCAGAAAATTCTGCTCTGACACTGACCTGAATTCAACTTTAAAACTTAACGCCATAAGAACTACTCCCTCACTCACTTTAGTTTAAACCATATGTTGTTTTCTTTGCTCTTAGAGGTATCAGCTTCAGTTTCACACGTTTGTTTTGTTACAAAAAGTAAAAGCCTGAAAACAACGGTGAGAAGGTGGAAATATAAAGCTAAATATGAAAGCACAGTGGCTGGAACCTCTGAAATCAGTGTCGATCACACATTGAGAAGTAGTAAAGTAAGAAGTCAAAAAAATCTATCATCAACACATGTTGATATTTATAATAAAAATACAGTTATATTTGATTTTATCTCTGTCTCTATGCTTTTCAGTGGGGAGGGAGCATTCATGGAGATCATGTTTCTGACCCATTTCTGTCTCTGTGTCCTCCAGCAGAGAATTTTAACAGAAGAAAGGTTGGTAATGGGGTGACAAAGACCTATTTAACTTCTAGGGAAAATCTGACATGTGGAACTGACATGTCCTGACACTTTCTCAGTACAGCGGGTGTCATGTAGGTCAACTTGCATCAATTTCATGTCACTCCTTAAGTCTCTTTTTATTATAAATCATCCCTCCTCCGTTTCCACAGGACTATTTATTTATTTTGCACATCTCTGTCATTTTTGAGTCACAGTAATCTCTAATCAGTAAGGAATTGTATTTGTATTGTATTGTATTGTACGACTGTGCCCATTGTAAGTGAGCATCAACAAAATACTGGGTATGTGAATAAGAAATCAATAAATATGTCATGTTTCTAAGAACAACAAAGATAAACATTCTTCAAAACTGTATCTCTGCATCCTCAGGAGATCTGACCTCTGACCTTATTTACCACCCCCTCATTCTGGATAAGAGAATGATGTATAATAAACAAATACAAAAATGCTGTACTGTAAGGCTGTTTTGGCTAAGAAGGAAAGAAATTTTCCATGCATTATAAAGTATGTTTCTCCTGACTAAAAAGAAAAATCACATATACTTTGTACTTCCAACCTATTTGCAACTTGGTGAAAATAGTCAAACAGAAGTTATTTAGCTTTTCGGTTTATTTCCCTAAGCGCCTTGTTTTTTTGTGCTGCTAAAAAATGGCTACAGGACAGAGCAAATTAACGCCTGCCACCTTCAGGTGCTTATTAAACACACAAGGCTTTAGGAAGTCAGGCTGGATAATATAGACAGTGACAAAGTCCATGAAGCGAGGAGGTTGTGGTGGATGAATGAGTCAAGCACAGGGTTTGATTCCAGTGTGAGATCAGAAGTTGATAAACAGTTCAACAGTTTGGTTAAAGCAACAAAACTGCTTGGTTAGGTTTAGGAAAAGGTCAGGGTTTGGTTTAAAATAGACCCTTTCACAATGTTAACCACCAGAAACCTTTTAGCCAGAATTTCTCCCATGTGACTCACTACAGTGGTCCAGGAAAGCCTAAAACCTGGGTGTAAATAGCCACATTGGCTATGCACCCTGGGTGCAAGTAGCATTGTTGGCTACAAACACCTGGGTGTTTATTTCTGCCATGCTTCATACACCTGGGTATAAGTAGTCGCATTGACTGTGCACCCTGGGTGCAAATAGCATTGTTGGCTACAGACACGTCCACAAAAGGTTCAGGAGAACAGTTTTAAACAAACAACCAAGGCTTTTGTTTTTCTGGTGAGAACAGTCTCACATGATTTGTCACCTGTAATCTGTGACATGTGAGGCTGCACATGGACAACACGGCAATAACTAGAGGTCAAGACCTCCCTCCACTTCTCTCTTGTCCTCTGTCTCTCTCCCCTTATTTCCTAGAAAGAGCTAAATCCCACAGTGACCTTGCTCTGCTCGTCTCACCTCCGAGCCCCACCTCACTGAGCTGTAAAAAAACTGAAATAAAAAAGGATAAGTGGCTATCTGTCTTAGAAAAATAAGGGGCAGATGGGAGAATGGTGCAAGGGAGGTGGAGTAGAGGGAAGAACTGGGTGGAGAGGAAAAGAAGAAGGTTCTGGAGGAGAAGCAGGAATGAGGGGAGGGATTAAAAAGGAAGGGAATTAGTGGGGAAGGGGAGGTGAGAGTAAAGGTGAGCAGAGTTGAAGGACTTTGAGGTCAAAAAAGAGAAAGATGAGGCAGAGAGGGGGGAAAAAATGACAGAAGATGAAGAAGACCATGAGGGTAAGAGAAACGGAGAAGGAGGAGGTCACGTCTGTCACTAAACCCATAAAGACCCTGTCAATGAAAAGACGGGTGGGTAGAGGGCAGGACAGGGAGAGAAAAAAGTGAGGTAATAGGTAGGGAGGCGAAAAGAAAAGCAGAGGAGCTCACTAAAGGATTCCAGTATATCAATATGACAGAGACAGAGAGAGAGAGAGAGAGAGAGAGAGGGAGAGAGAGGGAGCTTAAGTGATTTTGTCAATAAGATGTTCTTCTGCTGGCCTTGACTCACAGCTGCCTCTCCGACTCCTCCTGACATCGTTTTTTATCCCTTAACCAGTGACACATAAATGACACGCTCCACCAGGGAAAGGGAGGAGGTCAAACTGCTTCAAGGCATATAAAGTACACATAAAACCAGTGACTGCTGTCCCACTCTCATGTCCACATCTCTGCAGTGGGCATGTGTTATGGTCTGTTCTCCCTTAGAAACAATTGAAACAAAAAGCTCTGAAAGGACAGTTTCAGTTTCTTATTTTTGTACCTTCGGTCATTGTGATCAATGGCTGTATATGAAGATGGACGACCAGACAGCTCCCAAAAAGTGAAGCCAAAACATCTAAATTGCCCCCTGGAGGGAGGCTGTAGTATGGAACCCTGCCCCCCCTCCATGTTAGCAGATGGGACAGGGGCCAAACTAAAAAAATCCAAGTACACATCAAATAAATTTTTCCCAAAGAAGGTGTCTGTCATTTTAGGTAGTTTTCTGATTAGTTTGGTTTCAATTAGATGCGTTAAAAAGGTGGTGAGATGTCATGATTGACAGCTCATTTGAGTCTGGTGGGTATATGGGCGGCACCTCGATACTGCTGCTCCCCCCCGATCACCACTGCGTAGGCTCTGCCTCCAACTGATGTCACCAGTGCAAGGTGGCAGCACTCGTATCTGAGATATTTTGGCATCATTTTCCCACAGCGGGAGGTGGCAGAGACGTCCGTCTTTATTTACAGTCATTGGTTATGATCATTGTTAGCTAAAGCAGCCGACTTCTGTCAAATCTCTCTGGGTCAGGATACGTTTCATCATTCTGTCATCATGGGTTTAAATGGCCAATTATAAAGATGCAAATAAAAGCAGGTCTCACTATATTTCAGACGTCACATGAAACTGTCAAATGAAATACAAAAATCTGATCTGCAGTGTTTGTGACTCGTGTAATTCATGCATTAAAGACAGACGGAGACAATGACAATGAAAAGCATACAGCGTACTCAGAAGCTGTGGCTGAACGGATTTACTGCATTTACACACAAGCACACACACAAACGCATGTGCAAATGTACACTGGCAATTTTGTGCGCACACCCACACAAACAAACAGAAAGCAGCCCACACTTGTACAAAAGCACTTTTCACTCGTGCACTCACACTCACTCACACATACACACACGCACACAGCTGGTGTCAGCAGAATGGACAGATGCATGGTGACAGGGCAGCAATGCGCTGGATTAATACACTTAGTGTTCCACATGTCAAACTGCATCATTGCAATCATGAACATCACTCTCTCTCTCTCTCTCTCTCTCTATGCCCCCTCCCTCTCTCAAACAGTCTTTCTCTCTGATTACTTCTACCCACCACAGCCAGCTGTCAAATCATCCACGCATCTACTCAACCAGTCAGCCAATAAGCAAACCAGCAAACATCAGGCAGACACCCACCCACTTGTGTACTTCCACAGGATGCCACCCAGCCTGTTAGCCACCCACATAACGACCCAGCATGCTGAGGAGCAAAGACATCGGCCGGCACACAACCAGTCAGCAAGAAAGCCAGCCTCATTTCTGGTCAGATTGTTGAATATGTAGCTAAACATTCAGCCAGCTCAGTAATACAACCAACAACCAGCCCTCTCCCCATTGTGGCACTCAGCTGGATCAGCAGGCAGCCAAAAGGCCAAATCATCAGCCAGCTAGTTTGGGTGATAGCACTCATGACGACCAAAATGAATGCAGAAAGCAGAGCAAACTGAATGTTGAAGAAGGCAAAAAAAAAAAAAGCTCTCACCACCTCTCATCCTAACTAATCCCTATCACTGCTTTAATAATTTTGTCAGGATAGTTTAATTAACTATATACTTTTACTTGGTTTTTCTACTTTTTATTTGACTCATATATTCCAGTCATATAGTTACTCAAGATTAGGTTTTACTTTGTTTCTATGCATACTTACTAATGTATTATTACCAGTACTATTACTTTAAATATACCCATATGCTCATGTATTCATTTATTGATATACTTAAGTCATGCTCATTATTATACCTGGATGTGCAGGTTATATTCTAGTTCTACTCATTGTGATCCATATGTACTCATTTGCATGTTTTGCAATTTTACATTGATATTTCTCAGTATTATTATTCATTACTCATTACATTTACTACGTATTTTATTGTTTACATTTCTTATAGTTTTCTATTTTATTCTCTACATTGTCATGTTATACTCTGAATAGTAGGATTTCTGTAACTCTTAAAAGTACTGAGCAGAGGGAAGTGTATTTTGCTCAGGGACTCTTCCTGTAAGAAGGTACTGTCCACCAGTCACCATAGCAGCTTGTTACCATGGCGATTTATTCAGATTATGCTTTTACATATAGCAGTGGCTGTAGCCTTTTACCACATAGTACATGGCTGTGCATACTGTACTCCTAAATAGCCTTTACATGATTGTGAATAACAGGATTTGTGTTACGGTTTTGAGTTGTATGTTTTGGTTGTGGCACTTTTTGTTTCTCTTTCTGTTCCCCCTCCCTTTTCTGTTTTCCCTGCAGAGCTTGTGTGTGGCAGGGGCGTGGTGCAGCACTGGCAGCCTGACCCACCTGCAGCCCATCATTCATTAAGCCAGTTTAAAACCCCCGGTTCATCACCCACTCTGCCAGATTATTCCGTGCTCTCTCCCTGCATGCTGTTCCCCTGCTACCCAGCCTCCAGGTTCTCCTTCGCTCTGTGTCTCCAGCATTTCTCTTGCCAGCCAGCCTCCTGCCTCCATTGCCTACTTTGTTGGACTGTTTTTGGTTCGTGTCATTAAAGAAGTCTTCAGTTTCCACTCTCCTGTCTCTGTGCGTCTCTGCTCCGGGGTCCTAACCTAATAGGGAATGTAACAATTTGTTAGTTCTTCTAATTTCTGAATTTAAGGCAGGCAAAATCTAAGAAGAGGCTCTTCCTTTTCATTTTCCTGTCAACTCTGTTTGTTTCTTTTTTCTTTTATACTAGGGAGAGAGGGTTAACCCCAAAGTAGGGTTAGCCTTAGCACTGCTTACACTTAATTAGGGATTATTAAACTGTTAAACCTGCTTTGTTGCATATGCCTGACACCCCCGTTGTGGAAAGACACCCTGTGAGCTCTGCCACCTAAAAAGAGTCTCAATTAGGACAGAGAATGACCCCCTCAAGAGGGGGCACCTTTCTGGGTGACACCTCCATTTTTTTTTTATCAAGAGCTTTCTTTACACTTGTAGCCATGTACAGTCTGCTGGGTTATAATATGTGGCATGTAGTGCACAGAGCAGCTGACAACATTTTTGTAACTTATACCCTTCTGGTTAGGTGAACTTGGTAACACTAAATTTGCATCAAGGCTGCACATCATGTCACGCCTCTTCGCAGTAGTTACAGTCTTTTTGTATTCATCTTAATAAAGAGTTCAACACTAAGTCGATAGAATCTCTACATCATTATGGATTTTTCTCTGCTGTCCAAACTTAAGTACACAGCAAGACAACCGCTTGTCAGCCAACTAAGAAAACAGTCAACCAACCATTTATAAGTGTTTTCTGTTATGGGAACCCATAAGCTGGAGCTTCCTGTAACCTGAACTTCTACAATCCTGTTATCCCCTTTTTACTCCAAAATTAATGGGTATAGGCAGGTTTTTCAAATGTGGGTAATCCCGCTAAAAAGACGATTGACTTGGTTGGCGGGGCTTAAGTGTTTGGTTCTAGGCTCTGCCCTGCATTTATGTTTGGATACTTGTCATTGAAAAAGTGGCACTGCTCTAGTGGCCCGGTTGGCGAGTGGTTAGGGCGCGTACCATGTGAGCGCAAGGCGCTCTTAGCAGGCAGTCGTCGGTTTGACTCCTGACCGGCCTGACTCTTTCCTGCATGTCATTCCCCTCTCTCTACCCCCTTTCCTGTCAGTCTCCACTGCACTATAATAAAGGCAAAAAGCCAAAAAATAATAATTAAAAAAAAAAAAAAAGTGGCACTGCTCTGGACATGTTTGTCTGTACTTTATATATATTGTGTTGTTTGCTAGGTGACAACAGTTATAGCACAGACAACGTTGAACAGTGGGACTGGGCCTTTTTAAATTTGCCTCCAAAGCAGGTCGAAGGACAGTAGAAACAAAAGGAGAAGCAGTTACAATGGCTGAGGGTTGTTAAGTTACTACAATGGAAAAGAACTACTCAAACAGTTGTATCTGCTAGAAAACCAGTCAACCAGCCCACAACTCACGTAACACCCAGCCAGTCTGACAAACATACCAGTCAGCAGGCCCACTGGTAAGCTGGTCATTCAAGGTCGATAAACCGTCTAAGGTCACATCCATAAGAGGCCTGACACATGGAGAATGCTGCCGCCATGAAAAATATGTCATGTGTAAAGATCACAGGGCATCACACAGCACTTTGTGCACATGTGTGTTGGTGCATTTATCTCTATGATGGTATGGCCACAGGCATGCTTATGTGTGCATGTAGAGGTGCTGATAAGAGGTGTTGAGGAAGCTCAGGGTCAAGAGGGGAGCAAACAGTCACAGTAGCTGCATTCACACTATTTTAGGATTCCCCTGCTCCTGTTTGTGGCCACCAGTGACCTCAGACATTGCGAAGGGCCACCGACACCCTGATACCATACTGGACCTCCAGTTATTTTTGCCAAGACAAACTGCCTGGTACACAGCACAGAAAATCTTTGTTTTAGTAGTAAACACCAGCCGGCCTGTGTTGGAGGAAATACTTTTATGACTAAGGTGGCTTGGTTGATTACCAAGGTCAGTACGGAGTAACACTTCCTTCCTCCCTTAGCGTCTACTGTTAAGCTGTCCTTGAACAATACACGGAATCTCCGACTGTTTTAGCATAGCTGTTGAATGTCCAGTGTACTGTCCTAGTGCACTGGGTGATAATAAAACTTTATTTTCATTGCACTGAGAAAGCAGCTGAAGATTCTTAACAAGCATCAGTACTTCTGCAAGCCATAGAAGGGTGAGGATGAAGCAGAGAGGGATTAAGACCAATGATTGTCAAAAGAAACAAAATGAGTCAAGAGAAACTGCTTCAAAGCTTTGTAAGTTTCCATCCTCCTAAATGTCCTGGAAATGATTAACTCAGAGGTCACCCAGTTTATAAAATTTGATCAAAAATTGGACAATGCACTAGATGGTGCCCTTATTCCTGGCGTTACTGGGTCATGGTCTGCCCATTTAAAATCAAACAAAGCATTTACACTCTCATTTTATTTTATGATTTTCTAATGTGCGAGTGCAGTTGCCACACGGATCTGTGCATGTGTGTAATAATGTGTGCAATATCATAATTGATCTCAGGACTGTGGAAGCTGAGTCAGGGTTGTGGTACTACAGCGACGTGCCAGCCTATAAATCATATTCTCCAGACGTAAGGGTAAGGCTTGTTTGTACAAGGCCCAGCAAAAATTGCATCATCATCTTTTTTACTTTTTTATCAATTAGAATAAAATCGTACCACAATTTAAATATTTGCCAAAATAATCACAATGATTTTTTTGCATATCGTGCAGCCCTACTAGTTACCCCCCACACACACTCCAGTATTGTTCGGCCTATTTTTAGTTTTAACTTGTCAATGACTTCTTGCCTTGCTTGTATCTATGGCACACCACTGGTTAAACACCCCCTTGTTGTTCTGTTTTTTCTGTTTTATGTAAACTCATGGAACTACACAAAGCACTTTTGCTCCCAATGGCAACCTGATATAGAAGTTTGAGGAGGAAATCACTCACACACTTTTTCAGATGATGATGTTCTCCAACCAAGCAAATGTCTTTCTTAATGGCCCGGTGAAACAGCATCTCTAGCTTCCATCATGTAATGTATGTCTGAGTTCAAAACAACAAAAAAACAAAGGTTTTTGCCAAATTATGAACAAACTCACAGCTCTGATGGACATGGTTTAATATGGTGGGAGAGGTGAACCAATCGCCCCAAATCCCAATTGATTGGATAAATGAATCTATATGCCTAAGTTCATGATAAATCATTGAAAACATGGCTCCAGAATTTCATTTACACAAACAATTTGAATCCACAGATGTCACAGCACTGTTGTCTGTAATGGGTTTTTTAAAGGAGAGAGGTTTATTTTCAGGGCCTTGTTCGGCTCTAACCAAACTCTTTAAACTCACTGCACCCTTTTACAGGATGTTATCAGATTGACGCCAGTGAACACAGACTGAGTGTCAGCATATTCTGTCTGCTTATACCTGAATTCACCACCATAATGCTGCACTTTCCCAGACAGAGTATTACTCAGCAAAACACATGCTAAAAATATTATTGTGTTTTCCTTTCGTTATTTGAGAAGAGTAGCTCATTTTTTTTCTCCTAGATTACTAAGACTGGTTTATAACCACCAAATGAGCAGTTAATCTTGAGAAGCTCCCCTCTCTTACTGTGGTGTGTCTTAGTTTCCGGAGAGGAATTTGTTTATTGGCTGCGATGGTGATGGAGGCGTAAACTCCTGTTAGAGTGTGACTGTAATCCCTGAGTTGGATCTCAAAGTGTTTAAAGCTAAGCCTGTTCCTTACAGTGGGCTTTTTGGAACGAGTCTGCGCCACATGCTTCTGCTGGCTGCCAGCCAGACTGGACACACACCCAGACACACACACACACACACTATATATGTAGGTATGCAACCCCTCACAGATGGAAATAGATATAAGCACCTTAGTACACACGCTAACACATACAGTTTTATTGCATCACACTCATGCACATATCTGTCAAAGCAAATTTATTTATATATATCTCACATTTTATACACAAAGACGGTTCAAATATTTTACTAGGCACAGAGAAGACATACAATGTATGGCATGAAATATACAAATAACTACAATTACAGATTTTTAAAAGGGAGTTTAAAAGAAGGAAGACACATTAACGTTAAAATTCATGTCTAAATAAAGAACAACAAAAAAAAAGTATTATTTATTAAGAGCTCTAATCTAATTGATCTGAACTATCTAGGTGTGGTATTATTAAATTTAATTCATAGACTAAATTCTAATTAAATTATTGCTAAATCCTGATTGGTGCGTGGTATCTTTGTATTTTTTAACTTAGCCCCACCCACCTGAAACCAGTAAGAGGAACTTGGAGAAAATAAGTAAAATAACCAGAACTCTTCTAACTATGTGTACATGTAGGATCCATCACTTTTAGTAACATGGCGATTTTTGAAAAAAATTCTTTTGGCCAGTTTTTTGCGTTTATAGCGATAGGGATAGTGGGAGAATGACTGGTAAATGGTAAGTTGGGGGAGAGGGAGAGGGGGACGATGGGCAGTAAAGGGCCCAGGTTGGATTAGAACTGGGAAGACATTTCCTCTAAATCTGTTTAACTACATGTAGCTGTGAGGACACACACACACACACACACACACACAGTTGCAGTTCAGAGTCTGTTATAATAAGGCTTACATGTCAACAGTGACGCAGACTTACACTGTCACTAAACAACAAAACTGTTTGCAGTGTAAGCAGCCAACATAAAGGATTTCAACCAAAAGCCAAACAGTGCTGAGCCGGATAGGGGAGGTGTTGATCTAATCAGAGTCTATGGGAAGCTGCGCTGCAATATTGACTGAACAATTTACCAGAGTTTTTTTTTTTTTTTGCTGTTTAAACCACAGCTAAACTAAAAAATCTCACATGATGACACTTGCTACCCTCAAGTAATAAAAAAAATGCATGATTTGTGGTGGCTAGGCTTTTTATTATTTCATCCTTCAAAAACAATTTTTACCTTCATTGCTCACCTACTATTTTCTCTCTGAGAACCCACTGTGGAGAAAATACCATTTGTTTTACAGCCTGCCAAGATGCTGCAACCATAAAACTACAGTATGAATTCCACATCGCTGGTTTGCTATGAAGCTTATTTTAAGTCACGCTGTATATTAGTTTCAGCAAAACCACTGTGAACATGACATTGGCAGCTCGCCGTGCTCGGCCATTGCTTTGCCAAAATCTGCTGAAATATAATACAAATGCCTCCATGGTCTGGAAGGAGCAAAGGCTATTTTGTGTAATGTCTTGGGCAAGAATTTGACTGCAGAATTAGATCGTGAGACTTTATTTCGCAGCACTAATTTTTGACTAATGTTGATGCACAGGTCTCCCCCTGCAGCATACCTGCGTGTCCAACCACACCTGTGGCTTCCACCTGCTGATTACGTGTCTGGCAATCAGCACAAACAGGCTGGAACAGCGGGGGCTGATGGGAACATACCGTCTTTTACTGTTGTTTGTGTGGACGGTATTTGCGGCACCAAGGTTTTGCATGTTGTGCAAGATGAAATATGGGACCTTCCTCTGGTGGATCAACCTGTGTGTGAAAAATTGTGCTTAAAAACAATTTACACTAAACGCTGTCATCATGTATTAAAGTGTGTTTTGACATGTTGAGCATGCTTGGGACAACAAATGGATGTGACAATATATTCCAACACTTTTTATTGTAATATATAGTATTTACATTTACATTGGCGGAAGTGATGATATGCGTTTTTCTTTAAGCAGCCAGGACATAATGAGTCTGGCAAATATTTTGGTGTTTTCTTACACAGAACAGATCTTTTAACTGAATATTTGTTGTTAATTTGGGGAATGTTTTGGCTAATGTTGGATAATTCCAGTTGGCCAGCCAGCATAGCCAGACTGTTTTTATCAGCATATGTCTGCTGATACTGGAGGATAAACTGATTTGTTTTGGAAAAAGAATGAGATGATGAACATATTTGATTAGGACTTATTTTATTGTTACATATGCTTTAGCAAAAAGTACCATGTGCCGGGATTCAGAAATGCAAACCAGGCTAAAAGGTCCACTTACTGCCCTTTTTCAGAGCCTTCAACTGCATCTCCATTTATCAGTGGATGGAGTTTGCTTAGTTGCTGGAACTTGTCAGCACACAACGGGTAATCCAACAAATATACATGCAATGTTTTGTCTGTAGCCTCTGTTTTTAGTTACGTTTTTTTATCAGCAGAAATATAGTTTGATTCGAATTTGCAACAGTGGAAGCAGGCTACATAATCAGGTACATGACGCCTGAAAGTCCCAACTCCGAATATCACTGAGTTCTTTCAGCACTTTCAAAGTGGTCTGACAATGTGTGTCATTGGTACAGCAGTTATTTTTATACCCAGTATATACACTCACAGATATAATGGAGGGCCTTTGGTTGCCCAGCTGCACATGACCATAAAGAATAGTGTGGTGTTAGGCCATAACAAGTATCCCAAGCATTTGTATGAAGTAAATATAAAGATCATTAATGTAGAGTGTGCTGTAATGTCTCAACAGATGATTTCTCTTTACTTTTTACCTAAAGTCATCACAGATCCACAGGATGTGTTTGTGTAAAGTTAATGGCAGTTAATCATGGTATCTAACATGCAGTGTTGTTATCCAGCAGGGAGACAGTTGCTGTGGAAACATCATACTGGGAATATTTTGGATCCTGTGCTTCCAATCCCGTGTTTTTCCACATAACTTCGGCAGATACCAGACAGGACAAACATTTCCTTGCTTGGTAGGCTTTCAACGCAGGCAGATGATGCTGCAGTTTGCTCTTCTGTTCTCTGTCTCTAGGTGTGAGAATGTGTGTGTTTACAGTGCATTGACAGTGACAGAGGAGCTTATTCAGGACCAGACTGACTTGGAGGCTTGGTAAAACGAAGTAGTCTTACATGCTATTTATCTGTCAATCTATTTATCTATTTATCTGTCTGCTTTTACCTGAGTTAGTGCCACTGTCCTCCCTCTGGCTCCTCTTGCTGTGCCAGCTGTCACCACTAAGGGGCTGTGGGGAGTTGTAAATTCTTGTCCTCAACAGATTGACACATGACAGTAAACTGTACTTTCTGTCTGTCTCACCCTCCCTGATGCACCGAAGGATCATCTGATATTTAATTAAAAAGTCAAAAAAGTCAAAAAAGTCAAAAAATAATAAAAAAGATGCAGTGTTTTCAGACCTCAAATAACGCAAAGAACAACACAATAGTAAAGTTTTAAATTAGGAAGAGTTCAGAAATCAATATTTGGTGGAATGACCCTGATTTTCAATCACAGCTTTCATGCCTCTTGGCATGCTCTCCACCAGTCTTTCACATTGCTGTTGGCTGAGTTTATGCCACCCCTGGTGCAAAAATTCAAGCAGCTCAGCTATGTTTGATGGCTTGTGACCATCCATCTTCCTCTTGATCACATTCCAGAGGTTTTCAATGGGGTTCAGGTCTGGAGATTGGGCTGGCCATGACTTTGCGACATCTACATCTCGACATTGATTGGATAGATTGGTGGGCAGTTTGGTTTGTTGCTAATTCATGTCCCCCTCTGAGCTCATCCATTTTCAGCTGTACTTTGTGTAATGTTAGCATGCTAACATGCTAAACTAAACTAATTGTGAAAATTGTGAACTTATTACCTGCTAACATGTTCGCATTGTCATTGACAGCATGTTAGCATGCTGAAAATAGCATTTAGCTCAGAGCAACCCTGAAAGAGCCTCTATCCTGACTGTGGTATCGTGTTGCCTTCACTTTTAACTGAGTTGAGCTCACAGTTTTACGTCTGTCTTCAGTGTTTGTGTTAGACTGAGAAACTGAAAAAAGATTCAAACCAGCATGTGACAAAGAGAAGATAAAAATGATGGAAAATAAATAAATAAATATCTTTTAAAGGCATACATAATAAGTTTTGCAGATTGGCTGCTTCAGTCTTAAACTGTTTGTTGGAAACAACAATAACTCTGTCAGTCAAACGCTGGTGTGTTTTTCTTTCACAAGGACATTTGCCCAGATTACTTTCATAGCTGAGCACACACACACACACACACACACACACACACACACACATGGCTTTGGTAGAGACAGGTACAGCAAGTCCATAAGATAAACCTTTCATTAAGAAGCTCAGTCCAGATTGGATGACGTCAGGTGGGCACTGGTTACACTGGTCACCTGTCTGTTGGTCGGTGTCTCAGTGTCTCTCTCTGACATGAAATCAGACCAAGCAAGATGTGTTTGATTTCACATTAATTAATAAAACAAACACAAAATGTACTACAGTTTCCAGTAGCTGGTTGAGGGATGTTATCCATATTGTCATTACATTTAATACACTAACTATGGTAATGGTTTCCTCCCCACCCCTCCTCTCTTCCTTCCTCATGCCTTGTGGTTTCCTGTCTCCTTGTCCTAGCTCATCAGCTTGTTGCCTAACTTCCAACGTGTACACTTACCCTTTGTTGTTTCAGATATCTCTTGAATGCCAAGGAAGTTTGTCATTGAGCATGCATCCCAACAATCAAATGTTTGGGTATTTATGAGTATCCCAATGTGTGTGTTTATGTGTGTTAATGTGTATGTTTGCACATGTCCACCCATACATTATGTCTGCACATGTGGACAACCTGTGATTTGCCAAGATTTATACCTTAGTCGATGCACTGCAATCCCAGAATAGATTTTATTTCTGTGTGTGTGTGTGTGTTTGTGTGTGTGTGTGTTTACGTGCTAACAGCGCTCTCAGACTGAATCCATGCTGCTCCTCTCTGGGCGTCTATTAAACATGAACATCTGTATCTGCCTGGCAAGCTGCTGCCAACTGCAGCCGCACACTGTTTGGTGATGAGGTGATTCAGAGTTCAGAGGAGCGAAAAAAGATGTTTGTGGCGTGGTTTATCGAAACAGCGAGAGCAAACAACATGAACAGACTTTAATGTGCCTTCTTAAATGAGAAGCTTCACTCTCACTAATGTTGGGTTGTGTTTTCTGTTTGCAGCACAATTCAATTACCTTTATTTTGCCATAGAAGAGAGCCAGTCAGCAAACATAAAATCTCCACTGTTATAACAAATCAATTCATGGGTATATAGAGTAGGTTTATAATACATTACTGTCTATTTGGCCTCATTGCAACCTGCACTACTACGATATTTAATCCCTTAACTAGCTGAAGCATAATTCCAGTTTATTACAATTTGAGCCAGGCTTTGGCCATCCTTCCTATCTGGAATGATAACATTATAAATGATGAGATTTGGGAACGTGTTCACGTCAAAACAAACCCAGAAGACACAAACCTGGGAAGCAAAACTTTTTGGAGGAGAAAATGAAGGCAAACGGTAAAATTATTTATTTTCCATTGTAAACATCCAACTTGCAGGATAACTTTGTGGTCAGCTCTGATGTACTATACTTACTGTGACAATGAGGGATTACTGCTGATGTTTCGGACGTGCTCACTTTTGATTTTACCTCAAAAAAAGAGGGTTTAGTTAATATGGCTGTGGTTGTAAACAGGCTGATGATCACCGAATGGACAGAGAGTGAGGGGGTGTGGCTTCCATACTACTATACTATACTATGAATTGGTCACACACCCAAACACACAAACACACGCATGAACATAAACATCCCCGTGACATCATGTATGTCAGTGTATGGATGAACAGATGAACATGTGAATGTGATGCTGTGTGTGTGTGTGTGTGTGTGTGTGTGTGTGTGTGTGTGTGTGTGAATGTGTGCGTTGCCCTACATTCAAAAAGATCAATACTGTTGTAAATTAGACTTGAGGGCTTTCCTGTTGCTCTTCAGTGGTGAAACATGGTGGTGACCTCTGGTTCAATGGGAATGACCAGTGTGCATATACATACACCCTGTAATGTGTGTGTGTGTGTGTGTGTGTGTGTGTGTGTGTGTTTTTGCAAGTGACAGTCTCTATGTACAGTTAAATAAGTGTATGTGTTGTTGTTCTTCTGTGTGTGTGTGTGTGTGTGTGTGTGTGTGTGTGTGTATATGTTGTGTGAGCTGATGCAGAGAGATGATCAGTCTGAACATTAACCAAAGAACTGTAACAAATTATTATTAGATGAATTTCTGCACTTATAGAAAAGTCATTACACAGTTATATTTTATCCATTTAGCTGATGCCTCACCAGGTTTTGCCAAGTCACTGTCCTCTTAAAGTAATAATCTTCACGAGTTCAGTCTGAGCTGATTTGGTGATAACAATTGTGGTTTAACAGTACAGCAGAAATACAACACAAGGGCAACTGGTGTATCTGTTTACAGGGCTCCCAAACAAACGCTCTGTGATTTTATGAAGAATTCAGTCAATAATAATTTCAACTGTGAACTGATTTCATGCTTCAAGAGGGGTTTTACCCACAACAGCAGGGCACAGTATTGGCTGGTTCTGATTGGTTAGCTTGCTTGAAGAGCTGGAGGTGTGCAGCCTGTTGCCTGCAGCTCCTCATCTCACAGCTCGCTGTGGCTGCTGCTCCTCCTTCCATGACACCCTGCAGTATTTAAACCTGACATCCCACTACCTGGTTGACCTAGACAGGATTAATCTATGCAGACCATGGAAACACAGTTCTGTTTTTCTTCTTCCTGTTCATCTGCAGGATTCGTGCACACTGATTTTATTGCTTTTGTTGTCATTTCAGTGGCTCATTGTTTTATTTGTATTTCTTAAACCTGTCATTTCTTTTGTTTAAGAACATCTGCAATTAAAAATGAGTATGCTGACACATTTATAGAAATTCTGATTAATGCACATTGTCCCTAAATACAGTAATAAAGAAATTGAAATGTTATATATAAATAAATATGAAAATTAGATACACAGAAGACAAATAACCTTGTAAATAAACAAATAATTAGCCCAGGCTAAAGGAAGTGCCCTGAAGGATCTGACAGCAGCACAGAGTGAAATGTTGCAATGCTGAAAAAGTCATGGAACGACAGAAGAGAGGAAATAAATGAAGGAGGAGAGAAGGTGTGAAAGCTTGTGTCTTGTTGTGTTTCTTGTTGACAAGACAAGTGCAGTGCTGATGATGGGTGACACATTCAGGGTCAAAGGTCACAGTGACTGACAGCTCGGGCCAGGCGTGTGCACAGCCTCCAGCCTGACAGCCATGACAGACAGGCAGAGACAGAGACAGAGAGACGACCGGCAGGAGAGTGGCTGGGACATGTTGGTCTGCTGTATGAACCAGTTCTGCTGGTGTGGTGATGGTGATGATGAGGAGTGAGTAGCTCCCAATTTAGCCAATTAGTATATAAACACTAAAGGGTGCATATTAATAGATGCAATATTCATAGTAACAGTAGAAGCACCAGTACTTGCAGTATTAAGTGGAAGAGATGGCAGCAGTAGTAGTTGCTGTAGTGGCAGTAATAGGGGTTTAAAAGAATTAGCAAAAAAAGTAAGTAGCACCAGCAGCAGTAGTAGTAGTGTTGCTGTAATTGTACAAGAAGTAGAATTGAAAGTAGCAATAGTACGGCTGTAGAAATAGCTCAGGGAGCAGTAGTTCCCTTATTGGTTGTATTGGTAAAAGTTGCAGGACTTGGAGAAGCATTGCAGCGGATGCAGTAGTAGTAGCTGTATCAACAGCAGCAGTATTGGCAGCGGCTGCTTATAACTTGCCAGCTACATAAAACATTTTACAAATTATAAGTCACAGTAACAGACACGGCATCGTGCATGTAGAGTTTGTACTAGGAGCTGCACTGATGGGATTATATGGATGGCTGTGGTAGAGCAGGCTGTCTGCTGATTCAGTTCCCAGCTCCTCTTGTCCGTGTGCCAAAGTGCCCTTGGGCAAGACATTGAACTCCAAGTTGCTTCTTGCTGTTGTGTGAGTGGGTGATGGTGACTTGCACTGTAGGGCACTGTGAGTGGTTGATAAGACTGGAAAAGTGTTATGTAAATGTAAAAGAATGTTTACCATTCCATTTAGTAGTACTAGTACGAGCACATCAGGAGTACTGGTCATACTTGTAGCAGTAATAGTATACTAGCAATAGTATGAGTCATTGGAATAGGGAATAAAGATTGTTGTGGTAATAGCTGAAGTAATGGAGCAGTACAGTAGTGCAGTAGTACTTGTGCTAATACTACTACTAATATCAGTAGTAAAGTGTTGGTCACAGTAGTAATTGCAGTAGAAGTATAACACTCGTGGTACAGAGTCCTGCTGTGGTCAGATGTTGAACCCTCTGCCCTTTTTAGCTTTTTAGATGATAATGCTGTAATCCTACATCTGAAATCTGAGCACGTACACGTACACACACACACACACACACACACACACACACACACACACACCACACTCGAGAGAGAGAGAGAGAGTGGCCAGAACTCATTTCATGAATCCAGATAGCCTCTGACATGTAGTCATTATATTCAGTTTTACATGCATCTACTGTCTCCCTCTGCCTCTCTCTGTCTCAGTTTAATAACCACACTGTTGTACACGCACACACACACACACACACACACACACACACACACACACAATAAAATACCTGCAAACAGGTTTGTACATTCAGACTGTGTTGAGAACACAGTTGAAACGATGTGACTTAAATATACAATGTACCTCACAATAAAGCAGAAAAACCTTTTGCTGCCTGAAAACAAACACAACAAACATTTTTCACATTCTTTAGTATCTATAATATCTTTCAAGTATTTGCTATAAAAACATTTTGAAAAGATGCAAGTCACTGAGGATCAGACACTCTAATAACTATTGTACAGTCTGTTTGTGTGTGTGTGTGCATGTTTGCCTGCATAATATGTAAACCCCACCCCTCTCTCTCTCAAATGTACACACATAGACACCATAGGCCTCTGTGACTCCCGCTCTCCCGCTCGCCCTTCATGCCTTTGCTGCTGTGTCGCTCGCCCATCCTGCTGCTGATATGCTTACTGCAGCACTCTGTTTCCTCAAAGGCAAACCATTAACAGCAATGCAGCAGCATGACACAGTGTTCGCCTGATAACCGATAGCTGCAACTCCCAACACACAGACACACACACACACACACACACGAGAACGACTTTGTCAAAAGATCAAGTGGTTCACGATAAGGAGCTGTGATCAACCTGAGTTGTCCAGGATCAAAGTCATACAGAAACAACCTTGATGTTGTGGCTCAATTGGCTCGCCACAAGATTGTGCTACATGGTTTCTTCCTTTATTCACATATATGGCTCATTTTACACAAAAATCATCCGCATTAATCAGCTGCTGTAGGAGTCTCCACTCTTCTGGGAGGGTTTTGGAACCTGGCTACAGCCATAAGAGCATTAGCGGGTAGTTGGACCTGAGTGGAATTACCAAAATCCTAAATATAAAAGTTTATACATTTGGCTCAGGTGGAAATGAAGTGCAATGGAAACAGACTTAAACAGGATAAATGAATCAATCATAATGTATGTGAAGCATGTGACTTAAATTTCCTCTGTACCAGGATAGCAAAATAAATTTGGATCATGCTTGGGCCACATGCTTGTTTTCGTCTGGCCCAGTATACACCTCCTTCCATGGCCCATATCTGGCCCATATACATTGTGATCAATTCTGGTGCACACACACAGAACATTTCCCAGGATAGCAGTCAGACTTTGCCCAGATGTGGAAGTATATGGGCTTTAACTTTGTGGAACATCTGGTTGGAAACCTGACAAGTGAGGTCCAGCTCTGATGTTAGGGGATAAGGCCTCGCTTGCTCCAGTTCATACCAAAGGTGGTGAATGTGGGGTGAGATCAGGACTCTGTGGAGGTTGGTCAAGTTCTTCCACACCAAACTAGGAAAACCATTCCTTTATGGACCAGGCTGTGTGCACGGGGCATTATCATGTTGAAACAGGAAAGGGCCAAACAAGCAGATTCCTGCTGCTACATTGAGTTTTTGTTGAATCTGGATTTGCTGGCAATGAGAGTTTCCATCATGTGATCAGTTTTGTGTGAGCGTGTGTGTGTGTGGATAGTCGGGTTGTCTAGTGGCTACCAGCAGAGTTATTGATGGCGGTGACCTTCAGGCCCCGAAATGACGGCGGTCTACTCAATAATAGATTGGACTGCTCTTATGGGGAAAACTGTGTGTGTGTAAGTGTGTTTGCCCATGTGTGTATGGGAGAATAAAGAAAATGACAGATATATAGCTCTTTGTAAGCACATTTGTGAGTGTGTGTGAGTGTGTGTTTGTGAAAATGACTTTGAATCTGCTCGTGTGGATTTGTGTCTACCTGTCCTGTATATGTTGCCAAGGCTGCAGTGGGAGTGTGGATGTGCAGAGGAAATGAGGAGGAGCTGAGGTGAGCTGATTGGCTGCTGGTTTGCTTCATGAGTTGGGTGTAACAAAACTCCAACCAGTCAACTCTGTATTTCATTTGCCAAAATGAGTGTCTTTTACTAGTCTTGTTTTGGTGGATATATGCGTATTTAATACATGTATGGAAAAAGTTGAATCTAAATCAGTGTATTGACATTTTGGTTTATATTCTATTGTTAATTTATTACCCAAAAACCATCTTCCTTTATGTCTAGAGAACATGATTTATGGGCTATGGCATCTGTGTAGCACCATAATCAAAAAAATTGCAGCTCCTGCAATTTGGATATTGCACTTGGGCCATACTGTGATTTCCATAATATTTTGATGAATTGTTCAGCCCTGTTCAAAAGGCTTCTTCAGTTCTAACTGTTGTGTTCAAGCAGCAATTAAAAAAACACACAGGCACAAAATATCTTCTGTTGTTTGCTACTTCTTCTCTTGCACTGACGCACACTAAATTGACCCACAATCTCACAACAAACCGACATGTGCAGATGAATAGGCAGCCAGCTTAGTTATCTGGCAAGTTGCCCCGAAAGGAGATCTCTGCTCAGTAAGCTACAGTAGCTAATCTGGGATGTTAATTTGTGTGTTTATGTTCAGACTCAGAGACAAATGTTTGAAATGGTTTATGTTGGTGAAGATATTCACACATCCAAATGTCCTTGATGCAGGTGCGCTGGAAAGTGTCATTTTAGTCTTGAAAAGAAGAATACCCAGAGCACTGCTCTTGCTTCGCATCACAATTTATTGATCATCCTAACATTTCAGTCTCTCAAGACCTATTTCAAACAGCTCTTATAACCATGATCTTAAATGTGTGCCCAAAAACAACTGTTCTTACACATATCTATATATAGAGATATATAAACCCACAGTATAGGGGGAGCATTATCCATTGAAGATCATGGTTTTATATATAGATATATCTATATGTGAAACTATCTATCTATCTATCTATCTATCTATCTATCTATCTATCTATCTATCTATCTATCTATCTATATTTATATACACACACAGATATACATATATGTGTGTATACACACAGTATATACACATACATACAGATATACGTATATTAACAAAAAACAACTGTTCATATAGGTATATATATATATATATATTCCTCTTAAAAAAATAGGTCCATGGCTTTCTCTGAATTTCTGTGGCAGATCTTGCGAGTGCAGTGTTTCCATGACCAACAGTCACCTTTGCTAATAGTTTTTCACTGTGATGATTCGACTGGGAAATAACAGCTTTCAACAAACAAACAAAATGAATTTCCTTCATAGGGTGTCTGGGCTTACTCTTGAGGGACAGACTGAGGACCTTGAATAATCAGACGGAGCCAGTTAAGGTGGTCCAAGCATCTGATTTGTAGGTTGACAGTGGAGGTTCTCTGACCCTGAAGCAGGCCCAGACATGTAGCACCTATCATCTACCCCAGCAACATTTATTTATGTACATTTTTCACAGACACTAGAGTCACTGAGTGCTACACAGTCAAGTGAAAGAATTAAAATCATAATACATTAAATGACAGCAATAGTGAAACACCAGATAAAATATACAAGGGGAAAGCAGATATGGGACACCAGCTAAAACATAAAACACCACATGTTGCCCGAAAGCCTGTCTGAACAGATGGGTTTTTAGGTGAGTCCACAGATCTCAAACCTGATCGAAGACTATTCTGGATCGGTATTGGAACACTTTTGGACACCAAAGGAGGAGCACAGGAAGTAGTGAGGGGAAAATGTGTTTACAGTTTTTGGATTTCATCCCTACACATATCTGAAAGTCACTGCCATCATTTTTAACCAAGCTGCTCCTTTCCCCTCTCTTTATACTTATTGAGCTTGAGATCCTCACCTTTCTGCATGTTGCAAGATATTTGCTGAAAGTCGACTTTTTTAGAGGTACTTGACACCGCAGGAAAGGCATTGAATTTCGTGCTACTGTTCATCTCTGTTTGTCGCTGTCAGTCTGAATTGGGCGTAGGAGGAGCAGAAAGGTAAAAGCAGGTGCAGGGGCGCTGAGGTGAGGGAAACAGAGAAGGAGGAGGAGGAGGTGAAGAGGAAGAGCAGGGCTGCTGCGCACGCATTAGTCATGTTGGATTTACAGTGAAGTTGTGCTCTACCATGTGAGTCACCGCTCCACTGGAGAGAAGACAGAGAGGGGGAGTTGAGCAGCGCCGGCATCTAAACGAGAGTTTAGATGTTGAGGGTCTCTAGAGCTGAAACTCCAGAGTGAGTAAAAGACAGGATGAGAAGAGAGATGAAATATTTAGAATAATAAAGTTCAGCTCTCATTGAAAGGAGCTTACAAAGAGGACAGAGACACATACAGAGAGAAAAGCAGGAAAGGCTGGATGGCTATCATGCACATGCAGTTAAAATCAAGTCTGTCACAAGCTTAAAGGTCTGTAACACAACATTATGTCAATCATTACCAATTCATGTGTAAAGAAGCATTTTCAGGCCAAAATAAATCTGTTTGAAATGTTCCTATATAGCGAATACATCTGGCAAAGTGTGCACAGCATGATGCATAAGACTCCTCTAGTCAATCATGAAGCAGTTTTAACTTAGTCTATAAAATGTCAAACATAATAAGAGACTATCATCCCAACTAGAAAATAGAAGTGTCTGAAACAGTCAAAAAGACTGGTGAAAAGAGACTTAAAAGGCAGAACATCAGGGTTAAAGTGATCTGAACTGTACTATTCTGTGGATGGTGGTGATCCTAGATCCTGGGGGGCTGCAGGCAAAGAAGACTATCGAAAGCCCACCCCCCAACATGCAGACTATTGGCAGACACTACAATTTACAGATGTTCCCTGAATCACTCACATGCAGGTAATAGGTATACACTAGCTACAGCACACATCATCAGGGGGCCCCCTCAAGGGGGGAGTTGAGTCAACAGCAGTGCACCGCATAGTGTCTTTATGGGAGGTTTAAGGGGTTTTATAGTTTCATTGCAAAATGTGCCAGTATGAGGGGCCATCGGGGCCCCTTTGCCTCTCCTGACAGTGTGCCTCTGTGACTGTAGCATCAGAGTGACAGAGTGAGGGAGAAAGACAGAAAACAGATTAGTGATTAAAAAACCGTGAAGTTTGGGGAAAGAAGGGTGGAGACTGTGTGTGTGTGTGTGTGTGTGTGTGTGTGTGTGTGTGATCCTCTGTTCAGACCACTCAGATCAGGGATCTCTGTGCTTTTCATGCCTGAAACATGAATGCACACTTTTCTGTTTTGAAGCAACAGTGAGACACAGGAGAGGATGCACAGCAGCACTGTACATCTGCATGTGTGTGTGTGTGTGTGTGTGTGTGTGTGTGCTGTATTACTGCAGCAAACTCCGGTGAGTAATGCTGTAACACAAGTCCCCACGGTCTCTTATTAGTAATGCAGGATTTTCATGCACAAAACAAGCACACACAGATGATTTTATTTTGATCTCAGTATTCCAACATCATCATGTAATATTAAACAGTTTATTTTTGCAGTAGCTCAAGGAATGATCATACCAAACTGTAAAAGTATTTTTGTATGTTTCTTTGGCAGCCTTCACTTTGAAGTTTTCAATTTCATATTAACTTTGAAAATCCATTCATTAATTTCACTTTCATGTTTTCATTTAACGGTTTGCTTTTAAATCAGCCTATGACTATTTTGTGTTGTAAACATAAAAACATGCCAGTAAAGCAAGTAAATTATTTAGATATTAAGTGAAATGTAATTCAAGTACAGTCTGTTAGCTGGAATGTGTGTAAAACCACTGGTGTGCAGAGCACGAGGCACGGCTCATCCTGATTGGCTGATGCCATTGCCTGGGAACCAAAAAAGAAGTGTGCCCTTTTGAGATTGACAGGTGTGTTCGCAGCAGTCAGTCAGAGCCAAGGTCAGATTGTGAGATGGACAGAGGAGTGTGATGTGGGAAGCAGGATTTGTAGTTTGTTCACTAAGTGGGAAAATGTGTGTGTGTCAGTGTGTGTCTGTGTGTGTGTATGGCGAGGTGATAAGAGCGCTGTCACAACTACAGAAGCATGCTATGTGTTTCAGTTTCATTTTAGGATCGCTGGAGCGTTCGGCCTCTCACACTGATCCACCAGCCAATGTGGTTCAAAAGCAATTTAAAACATCTTTAGCAGAGATTCCGACGAGGCCCTGAGAGGCTTTTACAGATCTGTGGAGGTCCCCCGCTCTCTGTGTCCAGCCTTGCTCTGTGGACCGTCAGCAACAATTGGTTAGCAGAGCTCACAGTGTGAACAGGCATGTGAAGAAAGAGAAGGTCAGTAGTGTGAGGAGGGGTCAGGGGCCTAAAAACGGGCAGTAAAACTTTAATATTGATTTTAAAGGCTACATGAAACTTGGGCAGGGAGAGCAAAATGTGGGAAATGTGCTGTAAATGTGACTTCCTGTTCCCCTTCCTGTGTGTGCCAACAGCCATGTTGGGTTTTCCATAAAGCTAGAGAATGGGATGTGTGCAAGAGTTGTATTTATAAACCCCAAACTCAATATACAATATTATCATAAACTCAAGTTTGTAGTAAGTCAATAGACATAGTGTAAATGTTAGCTTCGGGAAAAATGGCAATATTGCAATATGGCATTAAACACAATGGAAATCAATAGAATAAAAGTATTAAATTGTACAACAATGCCGAACAAGAACAACAACAATAAACAAGGAAAAATACTGACCATTCAAAGAAATGTATTCACCCTAAAAGGTCTCATATTTTATAAAGGTAGATGTCCATGTGTTTTTTGATTATAAAGCAGGTCCAGGGTCTATATGAATACTATCAAAGTATGAAAGTGCTCAGTCCACAGAGAAATGCACACAGCCTGTATCCAGAAACTGAGCCTTAAAATGAGCTGTCAGGACCTCTCTAACTCTGTGATGTCACAACAAAGCAGTCACCACTCTCAGCCACGCCCCAAGCCCACCTGGACCCACCATCCAGGCTTGCAGGATTTGGTTTCTCTGAGTGTTTACCTGAAATCTGCTATATTTTTATTTGAACGCTTAAAAACAGTCAGCCAATCAGAAGAGAGGCTAAGATTCACTGACCTGTTCCACAGAGCTCCGGAGAAAGGCCTGAGAGAGGAGATGTAAAACTACATTGAAATGATTTTTGGTTTTTGAACCACAAAAATATCTTCTTATGGATATCAACACTTTAAATAAGACAAAGTATAAAGTGTAAAATATAGGACCTTTAATACCAATGTGAATTGTGCACACAGGTAGATCCAGCAACCAGGTGAGAGCAGAACTTTGCAGGTAGCAAGTGTCACAGCATTGCCCACAAGCACATCTGTCGTATCCATCTATCCATCTGTCCATCCATTTGCTTTAACTACATATCGTGCAGAGGGTTTCCTGGGACTGAAGCTGATCCCATCTGACACTAGGTTAGAGGTAGGGCGCTCCCTGGACTGGTCATCAGTCTATCACAGACAACCTCATGCTCACATTCCCTCCTTTTCACTTGCATGTGTTTTGGTCTATGGGATAGAGGTGGGTGGTAGAGCAAAAAGAAAACAAACAAACAAACAAAACACTTACATTTGAGGAAATAGCTAGCATAGTAGCGCCCTTATATCTGCTGATACAACTGGGCACACAAACAATGACTAAACCGAACCAGAAATAGACGATAGAAGACAAGGTGACACCAGCATTTATAACAATAAAATCCTCACTGAAACCTGTTATTTTTAATTGAATCGTGTTCAGTTGATGAGCTCATGCAGGCAAATTCATTCAGTTTGGTTGTTTCACACAAAGTTCAGCTTTGGTGAGCTGTGGCGTGCAGGCTCACACCTCCGACTAGCTGTAAACCGTGTTGACAGTGCTGAACTTTGAAGGGATGGAGACCTTTTAAAAAGCTATTGCACCATCCACTTTTATATACTTTTATATAACCCTGCACTGCCTTTATTTAACTTTATTAACCTACTGTCCAGCTCACAAGTAGGAGTGTAAGTGGTCACTGTATCACCAAACTGTCAGCACCACCCACTGTGCACCGAGAGGTTGATGAGTTTCACTGTGCTTCTTTGTGGTGTAACTGGGCAGTGCACCTTTTGCTTTGGACCAAGACAACGAAAAATAGTAAAAACTAGAATTACCACCTCACGGTTGTACGCCTCCACCAACCAGCCAAGTTGCAGGAAAAATGGCCACAATCTCCTCTTCCTGTGTTACAGCACTGAATAATGACCAGAGATGTTTTTGCAAAACATTATGATGTCACAGTGAAGTTGACCTTTGGTCATTTGGTTGTAAAATGCCATCTTTTTATCTTATCCTCATAGACATTTGAGTTAAACTGTGTCATAATTTGTGTCTGACTTTATGAGTTATGGCCAAATTCTAATCAGTTCATTTTTGAGTCCAGGTGAATTTGTGTCCCAAATCTAAACAAATTCCCTCAAGATCGTCTTGAGATACCACATTCCACATTCACATTCTTATCGCGTCCAGGAGAGTGGGATGGATGTACACACCTGGCAGACAGACAGCTCGAAAACACAATGCCTCTGGCCCTGGCTGTCGTCAGTGCATAGGCATAGCAAAGAGGAACTATAAAACAGATGCACTGTATAGATAAAAAAGCAAACCTGAAACTAGAATACTATCTACATTCTGAGCATCTACTAAAATTAAGCATGAAAATTGCACTATTATTGAAGTAGGCTGCTATAAACACCATATACAAGAGAAGCTATAACTTTATTTCTGACCCAGTAGCTGGAACAAGTGAAGAGAAAATTAATTTGCAATAAAAATAGCAAATTGTAATTGAATCATAAAGTAGGTAAAAGGTAAATTCGTTATATAAAAGAGGACTTGATCATTTAATCATCTCAGTTTTTCAAATTCAACACGGATTCACAGAAGATTTTCTGGCTCGACTGTCAAATATATTATTCAGTAATTATTAATGTCATTCTGGTGACAGTCTGTCCCCTCTGATTTTCTCTCTCTCTGTATTCTTCTCTCATCACATAACACTAACACTTGTCTCATCTCTCACGACACACACACACACACACACATGCATGCACACACACACACACACACACACACACACACACACACACACGTGTATTTCCCACAGTGAAAATGTAACTTCCTGCCGTCCAGACTGACTGTCATTTAACCTCTGAGTGAAATGCAGCCAAAGGTCTTGAAACTAAGACCTCCATTACCACAGAGGACAGGAGGTACACTCCTAAAAAAAGACATATGAGTTTCACTTCATTTGTGTGTCTGAGTGGGAACAACACTTGTCTCTTATTATCCAAATTAACAGCGATGCAGGGACAGCATAAAGAAATACCAATCCACAGCCCGCCTTTCTTTAATTAGAAATTCAACATTTTCACATGATGAAAGCAAAGGGAATTTTAACATCAGCATTTAGCTCAAAACATCACTGTACAGCTGCACAGACGTGCTAGCATGGCTGTAGAATAGTTAATAATAGTAAAAGTAAAGTTACAATAACAAGACATTCTAGTTTGTCTGGTATTATTTCAAGCTGGGTGTCCAGAGTCCCTACCATAATAACAGCATACCATAATAAATATCATTAAAGTAATAATTGTAATGTTGTTACCCTACTTGTTTTCAGCACTTACATAGATGTTGCTCATTACTACCTAATGTAATTGAGGTTTGATTGGTTTGTACCAACGGTCCTTTTTGGGGGTTTGCAAATATGGTCACTCTAAGTAAAATTTAACAATGAAAGAACCTTACGTGAGGAATATCTTATTGAACATCAAGTCCTTCAACAGTTTGTTTAAATGCACCTTCATGTTGCTTTTATGTTTATGTTCAGGGTCTTAAAATGTTCTGTTTACTGACTCTAGGTCAGTATATAGTGTACTCGATAATCATTTGTGGATTCTGCTAATTAAATGTCTAATAGCAGGAAAAATGACACAGGTCTGGTTCTTATTGGGAACATGATCAGCTCATAAAAACTCAGTGTTTCATATTGCTGTTGAACTGGGTAAAACCTGATGGCAGATTTCCCGCGTTGGGCAGAGTTGGTGGTTAGCATTAGCATGGCTGATAAATGATTTAGGGAGCACATCTATTCAGGTCCTCAACCTTGCTCCAGCCAGGAGAACACACGGGCTTCCCTTTCATCATCCTTCATCATCTTTCCATCCTTCACTTTCTTTTCTTTCTCTTTTTTGTTTGTTTGTTCCTTTGCTATTTTTCAGTTTTCCTCCACCAGCACTATCTTCACATATCTGTTCCTCCCTCCTCTGACCGTTGCATTATCATTCTGAGTCAGTTTGTGTGTGTGTGTGTGTGTGTGTCTATCATACCACAGGGAGCAGCCACTGGTGTCCGCTCTCTTTTGTTTGCAGAGTGTATCACACACACGGTGACCTTCACACACACACGCACACACATACACACATACTGAAATTTGCTCACACTTATGCAGACAAATACACAGTACATGCACACCAGCTACACACAAAAGACACGCATTGTCTAGAGGGGTAGTCAGGACATCCACACGCACACACACACACACACACACACACACACACACACACACACACACACACTGTTTAAACCATAAACAAAATCCACTAGCATACATAACAGCCTCTCCTCCTGTGGGACCCACTACTCCTACTCTACTCTATTCAGCTTAATTTTGTACTTATTTTGTTTTATTCTATTTAGTATTTCTCTCTCAAAATTGCATAAACAGAGAATAATCATGTTAGAGTAAAAGTAATGTTGGTTAGATGACTGCATTGTAAACAAGGCTGGTTGACTCTTAAATTTAAGCACCCAACATACTTCTGTGCAGGAGTTTTGGTCATGGTTAAATCTCTCTCTCTCTGCAAAAAGGTTGCCCTCAGTGTAAAAACCCCTTTGTACTGAGAAGGTGTGAAACTGGAAGTTGTGTCTCCTCTGCTCAATCTGACATTTGTCAGTACCTTACTACACAAACCGTGTTAAATTAGCGTCAAACACTTTTTATACTTGAGTGCACACTATGTATTGTGTGTGTGTGTGTGTGAGGGAGGTGCATGCACTCGTGATATGATGATGTCTGCACATTTGTTGGCACGTAATACAGTATCCATGCCTTGCAGTACCAATGCATGGTTTAAGTGCTTACTCACTTATGACTGTCTCCCGGCTCCATCATGACTGCAGTCACTATGTCTGTGTGTGTGTGTGTGTGTGTGTGTGTGTGTGTGTGCGCGCGTGTGTGTGTGTGTGAGGAGTGTTACCTGGGAGCTGTCTTCAGGCTGTTCTCTGAAGCGACTCCAGCTGTCCTCACACATGCTGTGAGAGACAGAAGAAACATAGAAAGAGGGCAAAGACAAAAAAAAGTCAAGAAGGGGAACAAAATACACACATTGAAGAAAAATAGCAAATATAAAGTCAAAAACACAAACCAGGCAGGCAGTATTTCTCATTTGGAACTGTGTTTTTGTTAATGGTAGAAAAAATGGAAAACTCTGCACAGAAAACTTCGGATTATCAGAGTAACCAGGAGAAACACATTTCTGTTGAGTTTTTCAGATGTAATGTTAAATTGCTTTGAGCACCACAAACAAAATCTATTAACCTCCATTGTTTTGCTGTGGCTGCACAGGTCTCAGTGGTGGATGATTCTCCAGTCCTCCACCATAAAGCATTTAAATGGCTATAGGCCACTAAAGTTGCAGGAAAATGTTTTTTGGGGTATTTTTGAGTGAACTGACCCTTTCACTTTCATACCCTGAATTTTCCCCCCTCCCCTCTTGCTGTTTTTCCCCTTTGCCCGAGGGCTCAAACCTCCTGTGCAGCCTATCGGGCCCTTCATCTATACATCCACCCACAGCCCCTCCCCTACACCTGCCATGGGTTAAAGGGTGCGTTAGGACTTTTTGTTTTTCTCCACTTCAGCAGCAGTGTGTGTGTGTGTGTGTGTGTGTGTGTGTGTGTGTGTGCACGTTAAACAAGCAGAACCAGATTTAACCTTTACACGGCGTTATGAAAACATGAGAGGTGGGGGCTGCGGTGTGTGCGTCTGTTATTTTGCACGTCTGTGTGACCGTTACATGCATGTCTGAGTGAGTGTGACTGTCTATATGAGACCCTGTGCAGGCATAGGTCTGTGTCTGTTTGTGTGTGTGTGTGTGTGTGTGTGTGTGTGTGTGTGTGTGTGTGTGTTATGGAGGCTGGTTGCCCATGGGGAAGACTGGAGGCGTTCTTGTTTTGAATTCCTCCAAGCCAACTGTCATAATAGAGTTGTATATGGGAGCAATACACTGAGTCTGAGAGGGGAGGAGGAGAAGAGGAAAACTACCGGGCTGACATGACAACTTCCTCTCATCAGTTGATTTGGAAATGATTTATGTTTACACTGACACGTGGCATCTCGGCTGTAAATCAAATCACCAGACTATCACAACATCAATTATGAAACATGGGTCAATTTAATTAAAATACAAAAATAATCCAAGATATTTTAGTCAGGTTTTCATCTGATTTTTAAATTTATTTCAAATGGTATCTCTAATATCCTTAGGGATTTATCTATTTGTCCAGTTGTTGAGGTATAAGAGATTGACACTGCAGCTGCAATGTGTAGTTTGATTTTGAGTTTGACCTGCTCTTACAAAGTTAGAAACAGTTTGCAAGTGCGCAAGTGTAAACACAACAAGGATGCTAAGGTGGACTAGTGAGTAGATAGATAGATTCACATTCTGCCTGATGACGTTTAACGTCCCCAGCAACCTCTGTAGTCTCAGTTAGACACTTGTTAACAACCGGCCTTTTTTAACAGACATAAAAGCTTCAAGAAATCAGGACTGAGGTATTTACTGACTGTCGTAGAATAAAACATGAAAATGTCTTGAGCTTGTGTTAACCACAAACCTCATTTCAGACATGGAACCATGAACCCATTCAAAATCCATCGACCTTAGGATGAGGGAACAGGAAGTGCTAAAATTACATTTATGTTACACTCACTCATTTGGCAGATGCTTATATCCAAAGTGACTGTTCACTGAGGGACATCACTAAAGCTTCAGTGCAGTAGGAAACCTTGGCCTAAGTTCTAAGTGCTATGTCTGTTTAATAAGTGCAAGGAGATCAAGTAAAGAAGTGCACCAAAAGTGCATATGCTTAAATTTTAACTAATTCCTGGGTTTTAGGACTTATTCCTGCAGCACTCTGTGTAGCAAATGGAATTTTGTCTGTGGTGTTCACAGGATCGAAAAATAACTTTTAAAAACTTCAGCAACATGCGCACAGCAAGTTGTCAATAGTTTTCATAGGTAACTATTGTTTTGGTTTTTTTAACATGCAACTTGAATCAGTTCAGGCATGTTTTTCAGTTGTTTCTATCAGGAGTGTCTGACCAAACAGACACTCCCCAATTTTACTCAAAGCCGTGTGTTCCGGCAGGTAGTGGCCCGCCACTCACTTGCACGCAACTGCAACCCAGCTACTGACGGTTGCATGTCACACATATCTAACTAAGGTTCTGTGATTCTAGTGTTAAGGTAACAAATTCCATTCACGTCCATTGTACTTGGGTGGTGGCAGAGATTTTGCTTGATACCACTGGAGATAATATGTAAATATGTTTTTTCCCCTTTTTTGCAATTTTGGTGAACTGACCCTTTAAAGTCCACCACAGCTGAAAAACTATGTGTGCTAAATAAAAACAACCTTCTAAAGACAGAGATCCAAGGCAGAGCTACATCCAAAGCTTCGCATGTGAATCTACAGTTTACCTGCTTTAATATCTGACTTTGAATAATACATTAAGAATGTTTCTCCTCCGCATAATAAAAAGGAAATCTAGTTAATAATTTGCGGTCATCTTCATGCCCTTTAAAATCACCTCTGTGCAGATAAGAGTCAATGTTTTATTAGATGGTAAAGGCCTCTCCATGCAGCAGTTATTAGCAGGAGGGGGATGGGGAATGGGACCTGCACTCTGTGTCCTGCCCTCCAAAATTACACTAGGACTATCCTCATCATTATTTTCCCCATCAGTAAATGCCCTCCTGGCTGTGGGTATGCATATTAAGTCATCAGAGGCAGGCATGGAGGGCGGCGACGGCCTCCAACTGACCCTCGTTAGGCACGATGTGGTAAAAACACGAACCCTCCCCAATCAGTGCAGATGAAATTAAATGCGATGCAACTGCACTGCGAACAGTGAAAGGTCGACAAGAAGTCAGCAGAGGTGTTTCAGCTTTTTGGAGGGAGATCAGTAGTGGTTGCATGAGTAGGGCCATCATGTTGGAGGTCTCACAAAACAGAGACAATATGTTAAACACTATTAACTTCATGCTTGTGCACTGCAAACCCCTAAGCTAGAGTTATTCTTCTTCATTACAAATTGCTGCACACAAGATATATAAATTTCATTTTGATCTGACCAAGACAATTGTATATGTGTCAACCAATCTCACAAAGAAGAACTGAACAAGCTAAACTCGAACCAAATCAAAAACAGAACTAAAAACCCTGCTAGCAGCCCCTAAAAGCTTTGATGTTCCTCATTACCATTAGTAGCGACACTTGACTGTCAGCATTAAAAGAGAACTCCACTGACACTGTAATGAACTTCCATTAAGTTAGGAGATTTGTGAGAGAAAGATTAAAAACGGTCTAAATTGAAGCAGCAGGGGCTGGGAATTTTAGTCCTTGTGCAGGTCATGCTACAAAAAATTTTGGATCCTACAGTTTCCATAATGCAACATGGGTGCATTTTTGCCCCTCACTGCTCGTTAAAGACTATGTCACTCTACAGTTTGTAATGTATATAACATCCCAAAGACAAAACTGAGATAACCCGGATGACATCACTATGATTTCACAGGTGTAGTACTACCGGAGCGCACTTCACACACATAATCTGGTAGAAATGTGTATACATTTTACGAGCTTTAAGTTCTGATCATCATTAAAGCGTATGTCATGAAGGGAGCTAATAAAAACAAATGAAATGGTCAAAGTTGTCTTGTTGACATTTAAGGTGTATTGATTGATTTCCAAACGTCAATCATGCATGAAACAAGCAAGGGAACATTCCACCTTAAAAGTTGCTGGTAGCTGCTGGGGGCCCCTGAGCTGCTCAGTGAATGAAATGGTTATTCAGCTGATGTTTGTCTGATGCTGCATCATATTCTCAACAAGATGAAACTGTTCATAAAGTCGGTCTAACATTTGATCATGTGATCATAGTGGACTGATCTGTGTAAACTTGCCATCATAGGAACATTGGTTACATAACCTTTAAAATGAGCTGCAACTTAACGGCGCACGTCACAGGTGCACGTCAAAGGTGCGCTCCAGTACTCAACCAAATAACACTACACCTCTGTATGACGTAATCCTGGTAGTTTAGTAACTTATTATGTGTTTTAAAAAAGCTCCATTTAACAACTGTTTTCACATACATAGTAGAACTAAACATGAAAAGTGAACTGATCTTGATGTGTAAAATCAGTGGAGTGTCCCTTTTAAGAAACAGCATACAGATTTCTTTAACATCTGTAGATTTCAGTATCAGGGAAGATAAGAGTCGTGATTTTTATTCAGCAGTTGATCTTCCAAGTGTTGTTTAATGTAGCTCAGTGATGTTTAGCTTAAAGAGGGCTAAGCTAAGACTGAGCTCTCCTCTGTCCCTGTGACCACAGCTCTCCTCCTCCTCCTCCTCCTCCTCCTCTGTGTAGGAGCATCGATCCAGAAGAAAATACTCCAGAGGAAGGTGATGTGGCCTTGAGATGGCCTTGGTACCAGCAGAATTAGATGGAGGCTTATTATCATCACCTTTCAATCACACACACGCACACACACACACACACACACACACACACACACACACACACACACACACACACACACACACACACACACAGCCCATCAAACATGCATGCCAACGGACAATGAAACCTAAGCAGGCCCTCAATCAGCTATATCTACACACGCGCACAGAAACACACAACTAAGTACTAACGCACACACTGTCAGGTACATACATACACATACGGTCACGTGTAATACCAGCCACTGATCAATAGCAGTGCTAATGGGAACTTGGGACAAGCCACCAACCCAGGCCAACACACACACACACACACACAGTTCACACACACTTGCACATATGTGTATGCGTACACACACTTTCAGTTGCACTGTAACTAATGAGAGAGAGAGAGAGAGAGTCCCCTTCAAAGTCTCAATCATGCTCCTGCTGTGTTAAATTGCAAACCAACCGACACACACACACACACACACACACACACACACACACACACACACACAAAGCTTAGAGTGACACTACTGGAATGCCGGCCGCTCATGTGGAACCAGCTGACCTTCGGCCACTGATACTTGTCCTTGAGTCACATGAGAGGGTGACACACTTCACTGAATGCGTGCATACGTGTTTGTGTGTCTGTGTGTGTGTGTGTCTGTGTGTGTGTGAGGGAGAGAGAGAGAGTGCATGTGTGAATTCAAAACTGCATGCACTGCATTTGAATACTGTAAATATGCATGTAATAGCTAACATACGTCTCCTGTACTGTGTGTTCATATATATGTGTCATGTATATTACTTGTGTATTTTGTGTGCGTGCTTGGGATTTGTACACTAGTGTTCAAGCTGTTAATGTTAAAGATCATCGTTATGATTATTCATAATAAATAAGAGAATAAAACTGAAAATAATGACAATGCATGGTTTATTATATTATTTTTCATTCCATTTTAAATTTGTGTGTGTGTGTGTGTGTGTGTGTGTGTGTGTGTGTGTGTGTGTGTGTTTAGTGCGTGTGTGTGTGCTGACAGATCCTTTTTCCACTATACACTAAGTGTCCTCTGGTTGACCTCTGATTCTCTCAAACCCAGAGAGATTAAAGCCTGATGGAGGGATGAAAGAGAGAGAGAGATCTTCCTCCTGTCCCCCCCTGACATCACCTCTCACTTGTCCTTCCTCCACCTCTCTTTATCTCTATTTTACCTCCTTTCACAGCTTCTTTGCCCCTTTTCTTTGAATATCTCTTTATATATCTGCTTCTCCTCTTCAGCAGCCCTCCTCCAATCTCTTTTCCCTTCCCTTCCTTCCTTCACCTCCTTCCCTCTTCTCCCACCCCTCCTCCCTATCCTATGGTAATTTTTCTCCAGCAAATCTCTTCATACGCTACCTCTGTTCTTCCTCATCTTTTGTATTTTGCTGTGCTTCTGATAATCACTGACTACTCCCCTCATTTCCTATCTCTTATCTTCTGTTCTTCAGATGAATAGAATAAAAAGTATTAGAATAAAATTGAAATGAGCAGGTTTAGTTAAACTGGACCAGATCCAATATATGAATAAACTGAATAGATCCAAACTAAATGGATTCAAACAGAATGAACTTGAACTTCTGCATTTATGTGAGTGTCTGTTTGTGTGTTTTGTCTCATGTTGATTTATGAGCTCTAAACCCTGTGTACTTTCAGTTTTAGTTAACAGTGTTTTTATAGAGCTTAATTAGCTTAATCTAAATTCACAAGAGGCTCACAAATCAATACAACACATGACCCTCTCTCTCATATGACACACACACACACACACACACACATACACACACATATACAGAGCAGGGTAATTCACCTACTAATATTCTGAGGACCTTTGGCCTGCAATTGTCTTTGGGTAATAGACATAAATAAAATATTTTTATAGCTTTACATGCTCTCTCTACTCTCTCTATGTTTTCTGTGCATGTGCATGTGCGTGTGTGTGTTTGTGTCTAAGAGGGTAACCCCTTTTAAGAGTTTTGTATGCACAGGTTTGAAATAATTTCAAATTAACCTAGCACATATTGCTGGTCAGTGGTGAATAAACAAAGGCTGCATCAGCAGTTCAGCGGTCAAAACTTGCTTGAATAAAGCAACACAAAAATACACCATTACGGAACCAGAAATGCATATTACTCAATAAAAAAATTGCCCCCCTAATTAAACTCTACGCGTTGCCTTGACTTGATACCGTAAGATTTCTTTAAAAAGGCTTTTAGTGGTATAGCAACAGATGTTTTACAGACCAGTCAACTGTTCACTGCTTTCAGGAGTCGTACCTAAAAACCCGAGTACTGCAACAATTAAGCCAACTGAATACATCAGTACTAAATAACTACAGGCCAGTATCAAACCTGCCATTTATCAGTAAAATTATTGCAAAAGTTGTTTTTAGACAACCAGCAGCCTTATGGGGAAAATGGATACCTAGATATTTTCCAGTCTGGATTTATGTCCAACCACAGCACTGAGATCAAGGTTATAAAAGAGATATGTCTCACTGTAGATTCTGGTAAACTCTCTGTCTTTGTGCGATTGGATCTTATTGATGCTTTTGATAGGGTAGATTACAGTATACTAATAGACAGACTTTTCCTGTTTTCTAGACAGAAACCATCTATATCCACTGGTAGCTACATATCAAAGCATCTCCCAACAATGTGTGGGGTCCTGCAAGGGTCTATCCTCAGACCTCTGTTATTTATTCATTTGCTTGTTTTCATCTTTGTTTATATTGTTTTTCCTTCTTACTATGTTTTTTTTTTTTTTTTTTTGCACCAAAACAAATTCCTTGTACGTGAAAACCTACTTGGCAATAAAATAGATTTAGATTCTGATTAAACTTTACATGCTGCCATTAACCAAATTCCAAATCTTTGGGTTTCGCATCACATGTGTGCAGATAACACGCAGATTTGTATCACCAAATGATTACAGATCAATAGACACGCTGGGACAATGTTTTGTAGTAGTAGTAGTAGTAGTAGTAGTAATAGAGTGCACACCTTAATGGTCCAATATACTTATCAGATCTCATGACCAAGTATGAACCCTTCAAGCTCTCCGCTCAGCTGCTTCAGGCTTCCTAGTTGTGCCTACAGTTAAAATTAAACATGGCAAAGCTCCTTTTAACTTATATGCTTCCCAAATGTGGAGCAAATTGCCAGAGGAGCTAAGACTTGAGACTTTACTGAATACGCTCAAGGCCAAGCTTAAAACCTAGCTGTTTACCGTTCTAACGCTTACTCTCTCTCTCTCTCTCCCTCTGTGTGTGTGTGTGTGTGTGTGTGTGTGTATATGCTTTTTCTGCATTCCCTTTTTCTTTTTAACTCTGTAGAGCTCCTCTGTTTATGAAAGGTGTTTTATAAATAAATTTGCCTTGCGTTGCCAGAGGGAGATGAACTGTAAGGATAAGATGAACTTCAGCCAAGTTACTTCTCCAAAGCTATTTAAGTGGATTATTAATTAATATACTCCAACCCACAGCACACCAAATTATTTTTCCATTTGACCAATTAAAAAAAAAAGATTTCATCTCTCACACATGAGACCTCTATAGTTCTGTTGTAAAAACACAGATTTCAAGTAAAATTGATTCTAATGTCTGGACCAGAAGGCAAACAAGTAATTCATAGACAGCGTAACTGGATTGATTGTAACTTCTGTGTACAGTCAAATTTGATGGTTGCGATGTTCAAGTCAAAATCCACTCATCTGTCACAGTGTGTGGCCACACTCTTAGCTGATTCAGCTCTAGATCTAGATAAGAAAATGAAAGTAGAGTAAACAAACAATTATCCAGTACAGGCTCATTCATCACTGTGTTATCAACATGCCACTCAGCAGTTTTATTACCTTTTACAACTTACACACAGCTCCCCTCTCAGCCAGTGGGAGGTGTCAGATCCACGAGGACTTTCGTCAAATGATCAAATGCCTTGCTCAAGGGTGCTGCAGTGCCTGCTATAATTCACCTTCCAATGAGAGGAGAGGGCCGATAGCTTATCAGAAACCAAGGTCTTACATGTCATTTGAAGGTGCTCTAAAACTCTTGATAGTGTAATCAGGGGATATGATGACAAAAACTAACTTACTTAATATTTGTGAGGTGACAACATGGCCTTTTCAAGGGCTAAGGCACATACAGGCCTAAATGCCATTACCAGCACTGTAATTAGGATGGTGACTGGGGAGATTAATTGTGTTGTTGTCAGGTTTATGCTGGAAAAGAACACACCTGACCTGAAAAAACACCAGACCTTTAACACAGAAAGTGATCTTAGACCTTATACACACAGTAAGAACTGTATTGTTGACAGGGTTACTGTTTGTGATCTCTTCAAGTCTAGTCAAGTCAACCTCATTTTTCCCCCTCTTTCATCATGATAACAGTCTCAAATGCTTTCGCAATCACACTTTAGGGTGCATTCAGGCTGATAATGGTCTTCTAGAAAAACAACTCATGAGACTGTATTGGTGTGGGCATGTTGCTGCAGCACAAGGTATTGACAGGAAGATAAAATGCAAATCAGGAAATTCATGTTATACTTCTTAAATTGAGGCAGGAGAGTTATTACAGGGACAATAATTTTCTCCTAAATGTTCACACTAAACAAAAGCACACGTAGCACACGTTATAAGATATTCTACCCCATGGGTGTCATGCCTCAGATGGATAGCTGAGTTTTTTTTTGTTTCCCCCAGTGTTCTTTGTCATGTACTTCCTGTTTTATTCTGATACTCACCTCTTTTCTCGTTTCAGGTTCTTCACTTCCTGCCCTCATGGGTCTTCCCCTTGTGTGATTACCTGCCCTGCCCTAATGTGTTGCACCTGTGTCTCATTGTCTTCCCTCTCCCAGAGTATTTAGTCTCAGTGTTCCCTTCCTTCTGTGCCAGTTCGTCTTGTTCTTTGTGACTACGTTCCAGCCTTTTTTCCCCGCGAGCCTGATTAGTTCCTTGTCTTGTTTTTTCGTTGTTGACCCTGCCTTTGCCTTTAAAAACACTGATGAAGCAGCCAAAAACTTAAAAAACTTTCAGGATGCTTTGACAGTTCACTGGCTGAACAGTATCCACCTGCAGTTAGACTGGGGAAAAAAAATCAGCCTCTGACTTTTCCGCTGGGACAGTGGTCGAACAAATGACACTGAAGGGGTTGGTAAAGACACTGACAGAGCTGGTAAAAACTTAAAAACTTTCTGGATGTCTGGATGTTTTGAGAGTCCGCTAGCCAGCCAGGATTTGAGCCAGTGGTCCCCATGGCCAGTGCGCCTGTGCTCTGGTTGTAGCTCTTTCTTTGTCAGACAAAGAAGTGGTTTCTTCAGTGGAGGAAATGCTGGAAGGTCACTTTCACCTGAATGCTTAATGCTGCACTCTTTCATCTCGCATTTGGGGCGGTACCTGTGTGTTAAATGTGGGGATGGCCAACAGTTTAACAGGAGGGACTCAAAATGCATGAACATGCACATGTACGTGCACTGATGTGCACATGTTCCTAGACCAGCAACCAAAACAGAGACAGAGAAACTCATTTAGTCATTCTGTCAGATTTTTGGATTTCAAAATTGGTTTCTGTCCCATTAAGAACAAAAACTTAACCATAAAATCTCCAAAAGCTCAAAGAATAAACCCCTCTACAGAGATTAACAACAAACGTAAAGGCAATTTCATTACACCAGGAGGTAGCATGGAGATATAACTCATTTGATGTGTCTTGTGGTTCTTTGCTGTAATCATATTCCCCACTTGCCATTAGAAAGGTATCACTCATTGTGTATGTCAATCACAGGCCATTGTAAGTCTGTCGATGTTGCACTTCTTTGTGTTTAGGTTAATAAAAGTAATAAATTATTTAGTAGCCCTCTATAAACAAATCAGATAGCAGCTTGTTCGCTGTAACAGACTTTCCTCTTTGATCTCCCAGCTAACCAGAGCAATCACTCTAGTGTGGGAAGATTTAACTCCACAGCTTCAGGGGGAGTCCCTTGTAAAACCTGTGATGAAACTGCCTCACCATGCTGCAAGGAGCCGCCAACCACCTACAAGTATTTCATCATTCAGGGTTTGGGAGGACTAAATGCTGCTTCACAGGCTTTTCCACCTTAACAAGAAGAAAATTAATCTTCATATTTTATTTTCCAGTATCAGAGAGATCACAGTGTCCTGACCTCACCTTCCAAATCTCCTTCAGTTATGAGGGCGAGATAGCGATGAATTGAAGCCTAACTTTTTGAACCTCAACAAAAATGGGCCATAGAGGAATAAGAGTTCAAGTTCCAGTCTGTCATCTGTGTTGCTTTTAACCTGCTAACCACCTGGACTTCACACTGACAGTCAAAGCTGATGCTGTTATCCAGATTTACATGCAACAAGTGCAACTGCCTCAGTATCTATATCGCCACCAACCTATGCTATGAGGTCAAAGGTCAGGACCACAGGGAATGTACACATTCCATCTTTTACTAAATGTCAATGTCATGGTACTGTACATGAGGTGCTGTGGCTCTCATCCTTGACCCTGTTACACTTGTATGTTTGTGATGTAAGTGATTTAGTGGAGTGTTCAAGAACTGCTTTAAAATCTGATGCAACACCAAATACTGTTCCATTTATGTTTAAAATCTATGTAAAATCAAACAAACAGTTCAATAAAGTCTTTCTTTTTCAATTTTCTTCCCTTGAAAATGAAGAATAAAGTCTTGATTGCATTCAAGATCTTTGGATGATTATTTTATTAGAATTATGATGATGTAAAAAAAAACATAATGAAACTCATTGGTGAAATCTGGGAGATTTTTTGTTTAACTGACAGAAGCTAAGGGCTTACAATGGCCTCATATCGAACAGCGATGAAAATTGAGAGTTAGATGCTACTTCTGCATCTGGACCAATTCTGGCGCACACCGAAAATCTTCCAGCTGCCAGGTAGAAGAATACCGGAGGATAACAGTTAGAATCTGCAAAGATGTAGAAGTGTATGAGCCAGAACTTTTGAAGTAAACCCTCAGTTCTGCCAACACAAAGTCTGAGTCATTTATTACCTCCTGTTCTGATAGCCACTGACCAGTAGTACCAGCTCAGCAATTTGCTTGATAAGACCATCATTGGCTTCAGATAACTGAAAAGTGAAGCAGAATTAATCATTAAAAGCGATGAACTACAGACAGAATCATCATAGAAGTATCTGTAAAAGAATAAGAGGAGATGTTTAAGGGTCATGGTGACATTCTGGAAGTTACTTCAGAAGCATCTGACCAGGATCTTTCCCTAACCTTAACCAAGTGGGAATTTAAACATAATAAATAAAAGACTTCACTGCAAAAGGATAAAGAAATTCAAAATAAAATATTTTGCTGGGACACAAATGAAATATGTTGTCACTAGCTGTGCAACTTGCCAAATATGTTAATTAACAACATTTCCTCGTGATGTCAGTAGCAAATGTAAGCATGTCTGCATCATGTATCTGTCAACATGTATTTGCTGCTGTATATTAGTTCCATAAAAATATAATTTCTGGGAGACAGGGTTGTACTTTCACACTTGTCTAACTAACCACAGTCAGAGAGAGTTTGATGAGTTAGGTCCAGTTCAGTGAACTCAGAGAGTTAGCGTCACTGCTTCTTTCCCATGGGAAATCTGTAATGAACCAGCGAAAGTAGTGATCATATGTCCATAAGTCCAGAAATAATGGCACAAGACTAAAAGTCAGTAACCTAACGTCTCCAGGCAACAGGGTCTGTCAGCATCCTGACAGGTTGATGAAAAGGACAGAAAACAGACACCATAGGAAGTGAATTGAACTTGACAGCCAGCAAAGATTGTGTGAAGCATTACAGACATTTTATGCACTTTTCATCCAAAGTGCCTTTTAGCACAGTTGGTCCCAGTGGGAATCAAACTCCCAGACTCCCACTGCTGACACTGTTGGTGCTTTTCACAGAGTGGGAGTGAAAAAGACCGTGTGTTAGTTCACAAGTATTTATCTGAATCTTTGTCATTTAAGTGGAGACATGACTTCTGTTGTGTGTATATAAAAGAAAATGACATTGCATACTGTTTTGTAACACACACACACACACACACACACACACACACACACACACACTACATTTGTCTCTGTGTGTTAACCAGCTTCTGTTTAATCTGTCCGGATTTGCATGGGAGGAAAAATCTATTCTTCTGATTTATTTTCTTTTCTTTTGTGTGTGTGTGTGTGTGTGTGTGTGTGTGTGTGTGTGTGTGTGTGTAATTTCAGTGTCAGCTTTGCCTCTCTCCCTTTTTTACTACCTCTTTTCAATCTGAGCACTCATCTCTCTCTCTCTCTCTCTCTCTCTCTCTCTCTCTCTCTCTCTCTCCTGATGGTGCTTTGCGCCCCCTCCTCTCTCTCTAACCCAGTTTAGTTTTTTTCCCCCTCTCTCAGCATCTTCTGGTCGTTCCCACGTGTGTGTATTTCCGTGTGTATTTATGTGTCTGTGTGAATGTGTATTTGTTTGTTTGCGTGAGTGAGCGAGGGCCTGAGCTGTCGGCTTGCAGCATTTCGGATGGATTTACAGAGGTTATATGAGGATTTCCTCTCTCTCTCTCTCTCTCTCTCTCTCTCTCTCTCTCTCTCTCTCTCTCTCTCTCTCTCTCTCTATCCTCCCTTGTGCGTGTGTGTGTGTGTGTGGTCTTGTGGGCTCTGTGGTAATTATGGGAGATTTCTCCCTCAATGGAGCGAGCAAGGGGCAGGTGCCTGAGGAATAGTCTCACTCGCTCTCTCCCTCCTTCTGTTTCTCTTTCCGTCCCTTTTGCTTTCAATATTTTTCTCTCTTCTCTCTCTTTTTGCCCCGTCTCTCTCTTTTACCCCCCCCTTTCTTCTCCTCCTCCTCTCTTATTTATCCCCCTCTCCAGGCCCTTCGTCCACCTCTTTCTCTCCCTCTTCTCTCATCAGCAGTGTTCAGGTCATTAGATCATGTCACTTCATTTGTGTTGCCTGCAAATGCCAAACACTCACACTCACACACACACACACACACACACACACACACACACACACACACACACACACGGAAACATATGTGCACACGTGCATATAACCCAAATGCTGTTGGAGGGTAAACCAACAGTCATCCACTCTTAAACAATAACTAAACACTGAATCAACTTCTTTAAGTCTGTAAATAATCAGCTGACTCTGGCCTCAGTCTGTTCAGTGCAACTGCATTTCTTTGACTTTAAACAAAGAGAACTGAGTATTAATAACTGAAATGAAATGTGTTATAATATATGAAACATTTGTGGTATTACCTTGCGCTGCGTTCCTTCAAAGAATAAGCCAATGTGATATTCGCTCAGCTCCCAGCGTTGTGGAAGGTTTGCAGTTTTAATCATTAAAAGCAGTGGTTCTCAAACTTTTACACACCAAAGACCCTAAAATGGCACAAATGAGACCAGGATCCCCCATCTGGGGATTTTGTCGATTCATTTTGTCAGTCAATTAGGTGATTGCTTTTTCCTCTTCTGGTATTAAGGAATAACAATGATCAATCACAAGTAAGCACAAGTGATTCCTTAATTTAAAGCAGCCCCTTTTCCATTTGCTGAACCTGAAGAGTGCAGTCTGACAAAACTCTGCATCCATGTCCATAGCATCCGGCTATGTCACGTTATATCCCCATCATGGCTGCAGCAGACGACTGTTGTGTGTGTGTGTGTGTGTGTGTGTGTATTCCTGGGTGACCACCGCTCTTTTCGCCGCTCCACTATCTTTAGGTCTATTTTGTCTGCAGCTCTGAAGCGTGAAATTCACTTGTGAATGTATATAAATGACAGTTTAGGTAACATTAATTTTTAATACTTAATACTTTGTCTTCACACAATACAGCAAATCTAGTTTTTGTAATTAGAGAGAGAGAGAGAGAGAAAGAGAGAGAGACCTAGGGGATGGTGGGAGACGGTTTCATGTTTTAATGCAGCCAAATTCACAATATAGCTGATCTCATTTACATGTTTATCTGTTTCTTTTGTTAGACGACAGAATTAAAGTGAAATATGAGCGAAGGTACCGCCTCCAGCAGGAGTCATTTACAAGCTGTTGTGCTGCGTAATGTCATTGTTTTATGATCCCTTCACCGTCAGACAAAAATACAGGTTAATGACAGCTGCTGGCTTTGCTGACATTTAAAACGAGCGATGACAGAGAAAGTTAGAGCCTCTCTATCCCGTCTCCACCTCCCCATCCCTGGAAGACATTGGATTGTTTGTTGGTGTTCTTTGGTAATGATAATATTGTAACGGCTGAGTGTGTATTTTGGACCCAGAGTGGTGGAGACCGGCTGGGGGCAGAATGGCGTGGGATGGCTGGAGAGCAGGTGAATGGCGGCGGTGACATTTTTCCAGCTGAAACCTGAGGGTGGGTGATGTGGTGCGGCAGGTGGGCAGGTGGGCAGCTGAGTGAAGGGAGAGGGCGGTCTGGCACTGGAGTCCACACGAGCTGGCGGAACAATGTGGCGATGAGTGGAGGGAGAGCCGGAGCACTTGAGCTGCGGGTGATGAGTTGATTGTAGACAGGTGTGGAGAGATGCCAGGAGCGCGGAGTACGGTGGCCCAGAGAGCTCAACACACTGCGACTTAAGAAAATACATGCAAGTAGAAAAACACGATGCAAGTAGCACAGACGACAACTGAAGTGTTTCCTATAATACATCCATGCAACTGCGTCCCAGCCAGGTTCATCACTTTTTTGTGTCCCCTGGAAACACTTCATTTGTGGCGCTGGTGTTGATGCTGTTTTCTGAGTTTGTTTGTGTTTTGTCTTGTTTGTGTGTGTTTTCCTAAGTTGCAGTGTGTTGAGCTCTCAGGGCCACTGTACAGGAGAGCTAAGCTGCACCCACTATACACACACACACACACACACACACACACAGACACACTCACACAGACAGACAGGGAAGTGAGGACACAGGGGAAGGGAGAAACAAGAAAAAATGAACTTATGTCCGATGCCGTGACAAATATGATGAAATAGAAAAACAGATCCAGGTCACATGCAGCTCTACTCCGCTTCTCATAAAAGAGATGAGTAAAAACACAGGCTGCTGAGCTGCCAGTGTACAGCTCTGTTAGCAGGTGTTGTTTGAGCATGAATGTATTTTTATTCCTCTCCATGTTGAACTCCTCCAACAACCTCATGGCCGCACCATGTCGTCGAGATTAAGGAGATGTGTGCATCAGTTCATCTGTGACCTATAGTTACCCATAATACCCGTATTTGTGTATGTCCCAAGAGATGTTTACATGTATCGCAGGAGATCTACGCCTTCAGCCTCAGGCGTGTATGAGGTGGACTGTAAGACGCAGCTGAGACTTGTCTGGTGTGTAGCGGCGAGATGTAACTGCAGTGGGGTGGGAGGGGCCAGCTGTGGGTTTAAAAGCAGCTTTTGAGTATGTGGAGACGTGGGTGTCTTCAAGCTAAAAATCTTGCTCCTTAATTGTCTTCTCTCTTTTTTTCCCATCACTCTCTCCCTCTTCCTTATCTCCTCACTCCTTCTTTTACATGACTCATCCTTCTTTCTCGTTCCCATCACTCCCACTCTTTCTCCCCCTTATCTCATCCTCGCCCTCTCATCCTTGCTCCCTTCACTACCTCCGCCTCCTCTTGTTTCTCTTGTCTTCCCCACCTCTCCGTTCTTCCCTCCTTCTCTTTTCCCTCTTTCTCTCCTCATCTTAATCTTAATCTTGTGTTCTGGTGACTGTCCAGCAACAGCTGTTTCTATTGGCTAGCAGAGGTTTTGGAGTGATTATGTATGTGTCAGTCTTTCTCTCTTTACCTTTCTCGCCCTCTGAGCTCAGTTCAAATGGGCTTCAGTAGCATTATTACTTTATACCCACCACAGAACACACACACACACACACACAGTATCTGTTCTCTCTTTGCACTTGCTTTTATGTGTGCATGTGTGAGTGTGTGTTTGTGTATCTCATGAATCCAGTGATACATTTCAGAAATACTCTCTCTCTTTTTTCTCGCTCCACGTGACTCAGGGATTATCTCTCTCTACCAAAATAAAGCTGAGAGCGCGTGAGAGAGAGAGTGGAGGGAGGGAGGTAAGGAAATAAGAGAGAGAAGGCGAGAGAGACAGAGAAACAGTGAAGGGATAGATTGAGGGAGAGTTACATGATGTTTCAGAGAGGGAAACCTGGGGGAGAGAGGCAGGAAAAGAGAGGGTGAGCGAGCTAGGAGTAGAATAAGGGAGCGGGAATAAGACAGATAGACAGAGACATAAAAATTAACTGGGGAAGGGGACATCAATAATGAGTGGATATTTTCATGATGACTTGACATAAATCCTGACATATGGTACACAGTGTTTTTTTTAACTGTCATGTAGGGAAGCAAACCAAAACAAGTTTTAACCACAGGTGGAATTTCAAGAACAGCCCTAAGGGTTTGTTTTCACTCACTTACAGCTGTCTACATTTACTCTTAACCTCCTGACTGTTACTTTGCAGAACATTGACACTATTATTACTTTGAAACTTTGTCTGGTACATGTCATTATGAACTTTATCTTGTCCTAAATATTCAGAGTTGAGAGAATCTTCCTACATCTGCAGTTGCAACACAGTACAGTGATTGCTGCACTACATCACCCACCCTCAGTGATTGCATACAGAAAACATTCGCTTTTACAGAGTTCCCACCGGTCCTTGAAATTCTTATAAGAATTTGAAAAAACTGATCAAGGCCTTTAAAATGTTTGAAAATATCCATAAATAGATGTGGGTCATTGAAAGGAATTGAATTTATATATGCTATGCAAAAATAGACATTGAAAGTTTTACATATCAGGAACAGTAATTGATCTTGATCCATGTCTCAAGTTATGCTCTGTTGTGTCCTTGAATTTGAGGGACTTGGGCCTGGAAAGTCCTTGAAAATTCCTTGAATTTGATGTTTTAGAAGGTTCAGGGATGCTGCATTTATGTACCGATACTGTATATGTGTATACATTACCTGCCTTGAAATTCCTGCACACTCCACCAGGTCTATAAATATTTTATCCTCCACATTTTTAGCTGTGGTCTGGGTCAGTATTGAGTGTTGGGTGGAGACAGTATGTCGTGCTTGGTTTCCCGTAACAAAGACAGAGCTTTCTTAATGACCATCATCCAGCCTAATGCTCTCTGTATGACTCACAGATGTAGATGAAGATCAGACTTCTTGCTTCCAGTCATTGTGAAAATGACGCTGATGTTTTTGTGGTGAGGACAGTTGGTGTTTGATTCTTCAAATGTAAAAGCTGTGTGACATCACAGTGTGGTGAAGTACAGCGCTGCAGGTTTTCAGCTTTGGGAAACTGCAGCCTGTGTGATGTTGTTTTGAGGGAGCAGCATCACAACGTGCAAACCTCACAGTGCACAGCAGGAGTCCTGCAGTGACACTACATTACATCACACACGCACACACACACACACACACACACACACACACAGACGCATGCACGCATGCACGCACGCATGCACACAGACACACACACACACACAGAGGGGAAGGAGTGTCTCTGGGTGTGTGTCTGTGTGTGTGTGTGCATGTGTGTATCCAGGTGTATTTGTTTTTTTCTGTGACTTAAGTCTGTGAACACAGTATGTGTGTGTACTATATATTTCTTCATGTACAGTATATACACTATACATGTGTATATGTATACTTTTTGTTTTAATGATTGTGAACCTGGTGGTGGTGGTGGTGGTGGTGTGTGTGTGTGTGTGTGTGTGTGTGTCTTCTCCCCTGTTCTCAGTGTTGTTGTCTCATTCTGTGTCTCTGGTTTAACTTGTAAAACTTTATTGACAAACCTGACACAGGATTGATTTTCATTTCACCTCAGATCAAAATTCCACAACAACTAACAACAGTTGACCAACATGTGTAGTCAGTATTAAGCTCCTACTCAGCTGAATAATTTATTTTATATTGTTTTTGTTGTTGTCCTGGATTTTTTGATGGTGTAGTCAGAATAGTGCAGTACATTTTTCCAAACATTTCAAACATTCAGATTCACTCAGTTTTACATGGATACCATGTTTTTCTTGGCATTATTCTCCACGTTTAATCAGCTCTTATAGCTGTGTCCCAGTGCAGGAGTTGCGCACACACACAAAGGTCACCTCTTTGAATAACTTGGCTCAAGCTGTCCCTCTCAGTCCTATATCAAGATCTAAAGGGTTAAATGATCTGATGGAAGCGTGTGTTTTTGGCAGCAGAGCTAAGGCTGAACATGCTGGACGTATATGAGGCAAGGTGTGCCCATACATAGTGAGACAGCTGAGGTCAGTTACTGTGTGTTTCTGTCCTTGTATTCTTTACTTTGTAACACTGTAGGTCTCATTGTCATTTATTCTTACACATACAAATACTGTCCACACAACACGTGGAGATTTCACAGGGCTCCCTTATGTTTACTTGTACATTGTATGTACAAGTTTGTTTGTGCGCATGTGAATATTTTAATGTGTGTGTGTGTGTGTGTGTGTGTGTGTGTGTGCTCTCTCTCATGAGTCATCTTCTATTCCTGTATCTCATCACAGTGTGCTGCTGTTGTGTTGCACAGTGACTTTCATGTAGGAAACACACCAGACTCCCTACACAACCAGCTGCTTCACACGAGCAATCTGATTGGTGTACGGCCTCTCCCATGAAACCGTGTTTGTGGCTTCCTGTGCTGTCGGGTTGTGTTACACTCAACCTTGATGCTAGTGATTCACAAGTTACATGTAATGAGATTTATTTAGTGCTACAAGTACTTTTGTCCTATCGCAGATGTCAGTAACTGTGGACTGTTGATGCACGATGAATCACATCACATGTACGTTAAGTTTGATACAAAGTGTGCCTTAAGGCAAGGCAGGTCTATTTATACAGCACCATTCAGACGCAAGACAATTCAAAGTGCTTTACAGAGGCATGGAAATACATTAAAAACTGAGCATTAAGATGGCATTGAAATAGCATTTAAAAATATTTGAATAAGTCATTTTAGCAGAAGTGCTGCAGTGATAAAAGACATTAAAAACAAGCGAATGCACAAGATTAAAAAGATGAAAAAAAAACCCCCACAAAAGAAGAACATTTCAACCCCTGAATTAAATGAGCTGACAGTTTGAGCGGATCTCAGGTGTTCGGGAAGCTTGCTCCACAGGTGGGGAGCATAGAAACTAAATGCTGCTTCACCTTGCTTGGTTCTGATTCTGGGAACACCGAGTGAACCTGTTCCAGATCACCTGAAAGACCAGTTAGTGCTTTATAGACAAGTAGTAGGATTTTAAAATCTGTCCTTTGACACACATGAAGCCAGTGGGGTGATTTAAGGACCACAGTGATGTGCTCCACTTTCTTGGTGTTAATGAGCTGCAGCTGTCAGGTTGAGTCTTTACTCAGACCTGTGAAGACACTACAGACATTATAATAGTCCAGCCTGCTGAAAAAAAAAGCATGAATACGTTTTTCTGTGTCCTGTTTAGACAGAAATGCTTTAATTCTTGCAATGTTTTTCAGGTGGTAGTAGGCTGATATTGTAATTGTCTTTATGTAGCTGCTGAAATTTAGGTCTGAGTCTGTAACTACACCAAGATTTCTGGCTTGATTGTAGGTTAAATCTATAATGAGTAAAGTCCGAGATTTAAGGTGGAAAGAAGTAACTTGGCTGCAAAATAAATGATTTTAACTGTTCAGTTTTGCTATAGTACTGTTACTTTCTGTCTTTCATACATGTACTCATTCATTCATTAGGTAAATCATTTATTTATTCCTTCTCACGACACAGTCATTCAGTGTTTCTTCAACCAGTCCAGAATGTCATTCATTAAGCAGGCAGGTTAGCGACTGATCATTATCTTCATATATTTCTCTATTAGTTCAGTCTGTCACTCAATTATCACAACCTATAGAAATCATCTGCAGTTATTTTTAGATAATTTGTCCCTATGTGTGTTACTCCCAGTATGACTGTGTGTTTCTGTCCTTCCACCGTGACTTCTGTTGTACCTGCAGTAACAGCTCATCTGCCTCAGCTCTATCCGTGTGTGCTGTTTGTTGCTTCAGGCAGGTAGTTGTAGGTGTGACCTCGAATCAGCCTGGATCGCTACCAAGGAAAGTCTGAGGAGCTGAAATGAGGAGCTGATATAGTGTTGAGAAACTTTTTGCACTTATTTGGATTACAGTTTACTACTCAGAATAGGAACGGATTAGTAACTCATCAGCACTGGTTGTTAGAAAACTATTTGCACGTGCAAGTAAAAGTACAATATACTGCTTTTGCAAGAAATTTGATGCAGGATTACTTTTTATATACAACCCCATATAAAAATAATTGACTTAAATGTAAATAAAAGATCGTTTTAGTCTGTTGCTGATTTGACAGTTACACAAAGAAATTTAAAAAATGAATTCCAAATGTTAAAATGACACACTCAAGCCTACAGTCAGAAGCACATTTGGTTCAGGTTTTTATTCTGCTGTCATTTGGAGGCTCCTCCCATATTTAACTATTATTTAACTATTATTTGTTGCATCATTCTGAGGAGTGTCAATCTTCTTTACATGTGTCACTCCTCCTTAATGAGCACCTGACTCAAAAAAGGTTAGTCTGTGTCTGTGTCTGTCAGTGTCTCAAAGCTTTCGGAGATTTTATAGAAGAGGAGCTTTGCAGTCTGAATTTTAGGGATTTTTTCGGTATAACAATTCCCAGCCGTATAGACAGAAATTTATAAGTCACAAAATGTCAGCTATTTGCATTTGTGTCTTCCATAATCCAGGCTGCTTTTCTGCCAGGCTGCTGTCAGGTAATTGTAACTCTTGCAGGTCTTTCAGGTTAACAATTTATTTGTACTGGAAACTGACTGCCACAAAGTTCCTGCGTGGCTCCTCCTTAATCGTGCAGATTACTCTGTAGAAGAAACACGTGTAGTGATTGAGAAAGGCAGCTGACAGCCAGCCAACTCAGCCAGGTTGAGACAAATAGTCCAGACCTCAGGCTGTAGGCAGAGGTGTGAAGTAACAGCAGCCGAAATCAAAGGAATCGGTGCGAATGCTAATAGCTCCAAATGTCATGTCAGAAAAAAAAAGGATTCACCAGCAGAACAGGAGGAGTTTGGCTCCCAAATTAAAGACAGTCAGTTCAAAAATTGATTTTACTCCCACAATCTGGGAAAGGCTGTTCTTTTAAGTTTTGGATCTAAAGATGGCCTAGACATATAGATATATAGTTGTACAATATTTGAATAAAATACCTTAAAAGAACTCTGGATCTGGATATACTGGATGTGATGTTTGTTTCTAAATCTTCAAGAGGTTTGGAGGCCTGCATGTTGACTGAAATGTAACTGCAGCCAAGCTGTCAAAATTTCATCAGCCAGTGCTCCTTTTCCTGGAAACTGTTCAACTGTCTTCTCTGCAAAACACATATGAAATAAATGCTTTTAAAATGTCAACCGTGGACTAATGTCACTCAGCCAACATAAGTCTTCTTCCACATTTTTGCCTTTTCAATGAAGCTGTTGTACCAGCTAAATAAAGAATTCATGTTTTCTTTTAAATCTCAAATTTGTGACAGGAGTGAAAAAATATATTTTTCAGTTCATACAAAAGCACAAAGATTCTTTCTAAAACTTTATAGACCGAATAGATCAATAATGATAGTTGAGAAATTATGCTCTAAAAAGCAAGGCTTGCAGGAAACTCATCTGGTATTCTTCCATCTGTAACAGCTGTATTCCCAATGATTGCAGAAGATTTCCTTTTAAAATACATGCATTGCATATTTCCTGTCTGGATTCCTGCGCTCTGAAGCAGAGGCTGCCTCATGCGTCTGAAAAATAAATGGCTGATCTAACACACAGTAACAAGTGGAACAAGTTTTCTCTCTGAGGATTTCACACACAAGTGGAGCCTACTCATAATCAGAGTCAGCACTGGTTCCCAAATATACAAATTGGATCCTGCAGCTGCCAAACCATCATAAATACACAGAACTTCAAATCTTCGCTTTGGATTAGAAGTTCAGCTCCAGGTCAGAGTGAATAAACCGACCCTCTGATTTGATGTGCTGATATACTGTAGGTTTCATATTTTACATAACAAATATTTTACATTTAATCAGTTTTTAAGGGAGCTATTTGTATCGCTCCTCGCTATTTGTTATATATATCGCTATATAACCAAAAGTCAGCATTAGCAGCTGTTTACTTATCAATCGAGAAGAAATGTTTCAGCATCAAACTTCGTCCCTTTACTCACCAACAGCTGTCTCCAGAGGTGGAAAACAACCCTCTTGTTTTGCTTTTTTTCTCTATCATTTCTTTCCTTCTACTGAAGTTAAAATGCTAATTAGGTAGCCCCGGCCCGGTTGGACACTCACCTTACTTTCCGATACCGAGTCAGTATGGTGTTAGTAGTAAATAACCCCCCCCCCCCCCCCCCCCCCCCCCAAAAAAAAACAAAAAAAAACACCAAAAGCATTCACCTACTCACCTGTGTCATTCTCTAATATAAGTTTTTACCCCTGTGAACCCTAAAATGCCCACCAATTGTAGAGGTGTATGAAGTGTGTGTGTGTGTGTGTGTGTGTGTGTTCTCTTCAGAGGCTGAAGAGCAGAAGTTGCCTTGAACAGACATCAGCTCATTGACACATCAATGACAAGAATGCGACACAGCCGACACAGAGTACACACACGCTGCTTTGAGTAAGCTTCACACGCTCACAGCCGACTGGACACACACACACACACACACACACACACACACACACACACACACACACACACACACATATATATACATCCTACATTGTGGTTAATTCTTCTTTCACTTGTTGTTACACACACGCAAGGAGTTCAGATGAGTCAATGTTTGGACAATGTACATTCTTAATCTACACACACAGTCAACTTTTACCACACACACTATACACAAACACATACTTTACAAAACTTTACACAACCACATATTAGCCAATGCAGTAACGCCCAGGTCACATCCACACACTCCCATACACACACTCAGTCTGCTGTCTGCACACTCCCACATTAGAGACCAGAGATCAAAGCAAAAACAACTGTGCTGGTCAAAATACTTCAGATCAATAACCATCTGTTTTCTTATAGCAAGAAAGACAATAGTGATAATACAACAATGATTATAATTATTTATCATGTTTATTATGTCATGAAAACACACAAGCAGGTTTGAATCAGCTAATTTCACCTACATGAGGTTGTGCCGTCCCCACAATAATGAATCACAACAAGACTTTGAACACAATTACAGTAAAATTAACATTTCATAACATTTCTGTAAGTCTGAATGAACTTACAGTACATTCGTCATGGGTGCAGCTGATTTGAAATACGAATCATATTTTTTCACTTCCCAGAAGTGATTTTACCACTTTGTTGCTTAGATTGAAGGATTTCATGCTCCTTCATGTGTTATAGTGAATACTACTATACACCCTCCGGTTTGAGGAACCATTTAAATATCAGTGACACAAACTTAAAGGACATGTAGTCATTAATGCTGATATACTTTCTTCATGAAATATTGGTTTTAGAAAGACAAAGTCTTTGTCCAGCAGCAGGGACAAAAGTCAAACTGTATTTTGATGTGCAGTTGCCTGTAAAGACAGTTTTGTACTGTAACTGTTTAATTGGTGGATTAATCTTCCTCATGTTTTTCATCACACTCACTCCATGAAACTTTTCTTTATAGAGTCAGTTTTAGTATCAGTGAAATTAAATTTTGATTAGTAATACTTTTGGAAATAGCTGCGCAGCAAAACTACATGTCTGTAGCAAGTCTTGTTTCAGTTCAGCTAACACTGTACTATTTGTTTTATTGCATCATGTTGGCTTTTTCCAGTAAATCCTGATTACACATGTGCATGAAGACAATTTTGCAATAAATAATCCAGTCCTTTAGTCCTACAGCCACATGCGCTCTCTTGTCTGCGGAAACTTTTAAAAATGTATTTCATAAGAGAAGTTTCTGTTTTTGTGTTTTTGTCTTTGTTTTTCTCGCGGGTTTGAGGTGGGCGGGGCTAAGTTTTAACATCGGATCAAACCAGGATCCACACAGTTCTGATGAAGCAGAATCTACTGTTGCAAAAAAAGTTTTGAAAAATACTTAAAATCGAAACAGCGCTTTGAGGCTTTGGCGACAAATAGTCATGAATAAAAATAAAATAAAAATAAAATATAGAGAAGCAGCCAGTTTCATCAGAAATCAGTCACAGAAATAAGTAGTGCAAACTGAGGGAATGAGGTTTCACCAGAAAATTAAATCGCAGCACTTGCTTGATCATAACTGTTGGTCATTTATAAGAAAGTCAGAGTTTTTAAGCTCTGTGTGGAGTTGAATCTCCAGTTCTGCCGATGTTGACGCCTTGTTCGTGAAGCCTCATCAAATCACTGCCGCTCCTCACTGCAGAGCCATTTCTACTATACATCTCTGCTTAATGAAAGCAATAAGATGTTTTAATGAGAATGGTTTAATGAGCATAGTCCTAGTTTAAATTCTCATGGAGGCAGTAGATTTACTAAAAAAAAAATGGGTCCTGGACTTAATGGTATTTGAAAAACTCTGTAACAGCTAATGACAGTTGGTTTAAAGAGACAACTGACTCTTTTTTACAAGAGGACACTACTTTCATGTCTCATCACAACCACTGGACAAGTAATAAAAGTTTTTAAAAGTGATTTAAAAAAGAAATCAGCTGCAGTCTCTCTAAAACCTTCAAGGTTAGAAAAAATGTTCTTTTGTAAAGAATAAATAAATACTGTTCTGCTGTTTCTGTGTTCTCACTGGATTTCCTGTAAATGTAATTGCACTCAATAAAGACCTGCCTGCAGCGTGAAAAATGTAGAATAGATGATTTTAAAGTGAATCACCAGCAGAAGCTACTGTCTTGTGGTTCAATGGCTGTGAGTCAGTCAGTGAGGTGAAATATCTATTATCTTTTTCTTAATTATCTTGGCAAGCAGCATTTACTGTTTCGAATGCTTTAGAGCAGATGTAATGTAAGCAGAAACTTTTCCCCATATGCCTCTGCAGCTCTTCTTCCCATCTATCACTCTTCTCTAACTTGTGAGTATAACGCTGCCTTTTTGGGCCTATTTATGTGTGCATGCATGTATGTTAGTGTGTGTATGTGTGTGTGTGCCTGTAGCAGGGCATGCATGTGGTTGCACTACAATCAATATTCCTTGTAGCCCTGAGGACCAGCAGCATGATTCGGCTCACGTTTGTCCCCTCTGACAGCCGTGACAGAGCAAACAGCAGAATATGGATCAGCACCGCTGCTGTCCACCTGCTGCTGGCCGTGTAGTGTTGACGAAAGAGCTAATATCTGAACAACTGTTCTTTATTCGTATTTTTGTGTATGACAGAGTCATAAACACCAGCAGCAAAGGCTCTGTAATACATGCAAAAGTTGCCCTCACCGGTGTCATGGATTGATTTTCACAAAGCTGAGGACCGTCTTAGAGATTCTCCTCATGTATAAATACAGAAACAAAGAGACTCCAAGGACCCACCCTTGCTCCCTTTTTATCATGTGTTGGCACGGCAACTATTTATCCTGTTATTTAGAGCTTTTCTCGCTTGTGACCCTAAAAATGATGCTTGTGACCACAAAAGGCTTTTTAGCTAAATTAAACAGTGGAAAAATCATAAAGGTTGAAAATATCCATTATCGCGGAGAGAAAGCATAGTTGTAAATTAGTTTCTTAGAGATACACAACAGCAGCGATTTGTGTGTTGAATACACAAGTAGAAGTACTCTTTAGTGAGACTTGTGACTGCAGCTTTAAATATAAGTGTATGTTACAGGATGTGTTTGTGCCTCTAAACTTAGAGCAGTGTACAACATATGACGGTCCTGGATAGCCATGTCCTGGAACCTGGATACTTTAGTCCTTCAGATGTCATAACATTTCTCAAAGAAAGAATATGGTTAGGGTCAGACAGACTCTAGTCAGTGAGGAAGAAATCCTGAACCATCTTGGTTTAACGTGGTTTGCAACGATTTTAATGGAACAATTGCTAATGCCCTTTTTACACCAAAATTAGTGAGTATGAGCAGGATTTTTAAACCTGCTAGAAAAGGTGATTGACTCCTTTTATACTGCCTTTCTGTTCGGAGAGGACACACACACAACTCCAGAGAGCAATGTCATCACACATGCAGATGCAGCAACACTTGAGCTGTTAGCTACCATGCAGACTGGTTAAAATAGATCTGTTGTGTCTCATCTCCGGGTTGGTGCCTCCTGTAAGTGTCGGGGCCTCCAGGTAAGACGCTTTGACTGGTGATTGTACGTTTTTGAAATTTATTTCAGGGCTGCACTCACTCTTGCACACTGAGCACAGTGTAGCTGCAGTGTTTCTGGTTCAACAGCTGTGCGGGTGACAGGTCTGTTCACAGTGTTTGTCCTCTTAAAGACGTCACAGCACAGAAAAGGGATGAAAATTATTGTGTTCACCCAGGTGTTGCATTTGTAAACACACATTGGCAGTAATGTAAATATCACTGGTTGGCGCAAGAGCTGATAAATACCCACGTCTACTGCAAAGTCATTTGACCCGGGAGTGATTGTACCCTTTTCCATTGGCAACTAAAGCTAAAGTACAACAGGGGCTGAACCTGTGGTTGAGTGATATCTGTTTAAATCATTGTTATCTCTGTCTAATTAAGGCATATCTGAAATTAAGCAAAAAATATACACAAAGGATGCTTCCCTAACCTCCCTGACTTACATCTGCTGCAGTAAAGTCAGTCAGGCTGATTGGCAATATGAACACAGCTGGAAACACTCTGTTGACTGTTTAGACTGCTTGACCAAAAAGCCTATATTATATTAAAAATTATTCAGACACAACTTTACTCGTGACTATTCCTCACAGACAAAGATGTCTGAGTGTTTTTCAGGCCGCTGCTGCAGCTCCCTGTCTCTGCTGGAGGGTGAATCCATTTTCTGCCTTCCTGAATGTTTGTTTTTGCCTCATTTGCTCTATTTTTCTCTCCTTCTCAGTGCACCATCATCCCAACCCTCCCGCCACACCAGTTCCCACCATGAGCTTCCTTTTTTCAGTGACCCCCACCCTGGCCCAACCCCTCTATGCCATAATGCTGCGATCTTGTGTTTCAGGAGGCTAAGAATGAACACTACCCTGAAACATAGGGTCACTATACTGCAGTCTAGTGGTGCACTTGGTCATAGTATAAATAAAGTTGTGACCTTTACCCAAGGCCCCCACCTTACATGCCTTGACCTACACTCTACACCTTATATAGAATCACTTCTTTTTCCAAAGTGCTTCAGCCTACTCTTGTATGGCGTTGTGTTTATACTGGACTGGATAGTTGTGCAGTACTTTTTTTAAATTTTGGTATATAAGAGGATCATCAGTATTGTAAATCAGAAAATTGTCTGTCCATACTAACAACTTCTCAATTTCCCATACAACTCCCAAAACAGAGAGTGAATAAGAATAAAAAACTGTTTTCTTGAATATAAAGAGTTCTGGTTAAGAATTAAAAAGCAGTATTAAAAAGAGATGGGGCAATACTTGTAAGATACAATATTACTGACCTTTTACAAAGTATTCTTCCTCCATTTTTACCCTGTATGTGATATTCTCCATCAGTAGGATATAATCTATGATGGTCGGCCATTATTTGTCATCTGGGTCATCAGGCTTGAGCCAGTTCTTAGTGATGACCTTTGTTTTGGCAGCAAGGAGAATCTTGACCATGTCAGTACATGTTTTACTGTATGTTTGAAACCAAAATTCAATGTATGAAGACAGAGAAAAGTATGTCATTCATATTGCAAAGAAAAGTAAAAATAACAGGTGTGAAATAAGTTTGTTATTGTTTGTTTGAAGCCTAATATTTTTTCCGGATCACGGGTCCATCTACCTTCACCACGATGTGTGTGTCGTCAGGGGCTAAATATAACACAACAGATGTTCTTTAAAAGTAGAGTCAGTTCAAGACACATTCCTGTACTTTAGAAATGTTTAATGGCTGTTCCTGTGGGGCCAGAGCTGGAAAACAATTTGTGTTTTATAACCTATAGTATGTGAATCATAAAGATGGCCTCTTCTGTCATTGCAGGAAAAATGCAGTGTGTATGTGTGTGTGTGTGTGTGTGTGTGTGTGCACCTGTCTGTGTACATTAAATGTGCTTGTATTTCTGTAAGTGCGCTGGCAGCAGGGAGTGTTTAGTTCATGTGCAGGGTCACCGGGGAGAGTCTCTACAAACTAAACTGCCAGACTGAGGAGCTGAACCTGGACGAGTGACACAGAGAGAGTGGGAGAGGGGAGGGGGTGAAACAGAGAGAAAGATGAACATGAAACAGAGAGAAAGATGAACATGAGAAAGATGGGAAAAAGAGAGGGCGCGAGGGACAGAAATTAATTTGAAATTTGCATCTGAGAGAGAGAGAATAATTTGGAGATTGGAGGATGTTCACTATTAGCTGTAATACAATGCCTGCATGTTCATTAATGAACTTCTTTGATTTACATTTATTCTTCCATAATTTGTTCAGTAGGATGCACTGAGAAAAAACAATGCAAATGAATCTGAATTACGGACAAAGCCTGAAAAACCAAAGGAAGAAAGACAGTGAAAGGTGGCGATGAAAGGAGAGAGAGCAGACACTTGGGAAGAAAGAGGGAGGAGAGAGAAGGGCGAAAAGAAGAGGAGAGAAAAGGGCTGAGGAGATGACAGAGGGAAAGCAGGGAGACGAGGGCAGATCATAAGAGAGAGAAAGCGGAGGAAGGAGGTGGTGGCAGAGATTGGGGAAGAAAAAGAGAAGGAGAGAGCAAGAGGAGAAAAAAGATGTGGATCAAAGAGCAGAAGGGAGAGAGCGAAAGAGAGACAGAAAAGACCAAAACATCGGCAGAGAGAGAGAGAGAGAGAGAGAGAGAGAGAGAGAGAGAAAGAGAGACATCAGAGTGAGCCAGCATGGAAAGACAGAGAGAGAGAGAGTGATAGAGTGTTGAGTCATGTGACGGAGCAGCACGTGTTGGCCGACACACTCACACACACATTCTCTCTCTCTCCCTCTGGCTCACATTCCTTCCACTCAGATACAAGGGCTCCTCTCAGCCAATCAGGACACAGCGTCTCTATATCAAACTGCCTATCTGTCTCTCGCTCTCTCTCTCTCTCTCTCTCTCTCTCGCTCCTTCTCTGTGTGACTGTGTTGCTCTCTTGATGACTGTATGGGCCACCAACACACAGTCTTATTCACCTCCCTCTCTTCTATGTCTGAATAAAAATCAACTTTACTGTCCAAGTATGTATCAGCTACTGTTCCTGCTTTTCACTGACGCTTTAAGACACTGAATATATATTCCACTTGAATTTCAAAATAAAAATCTTTGCTTTTGAACAATGTTTGGCTGGATAGCTCAAATTTTTGCTGACCAAAAAAGCAAATTAGTACTAGAGCTGATTAGTTTCAGTTTAGTTTAGCAACAGTTTAAATAATTGATTAATTGTTTTGTCGTATTTTAGCCGTATTTTAGTCAAAAAGCCCAAAAGTCTTTGGTTCCAGCTTCTCTAATGTCAAGATTTGCCAGTGTTTCTGAACCTATTGGGTTCAGAAACACTTTCTTGCCAGAGGGATCACCACTCAGCAAAGCTAAAGACAGAGAGTCAACATTAGTACAAGTTACAAGGGACCTAGATATTGTTTGTGCCAAATTATGCCAGCTTACCTTGACTTGGTTATAGCCTCCTGCTTCGTTGTGAGCTGGCTGTGTGAAGTGTCCATGGGAAGACTGACTTTCCATCCAGCCTGGCTCACTAGTTGGACAATACATTTTAGGAACAGCTCTAATCCAAGGCACAGCCTGTTAGACTTGATCACAACATGTTATTATATATGTCCCAGTGCAGCATGTGTTTATTATGTATAAGTACAGGGAGATGTTTTGGTATTGTGGGGTTATAACAAGATATTCATGGCTGATTTAACTGTTCATGAGCGTGGTGTAAATATTTTATCTCTCCCTCTTCTCATTATCACTAACTCTTTAAAGCTGGATACATGTTTCTATCTCTGTTTTTCCATCTGTCTCTCTTTCTGCTGTGTGTTAAGTAAGCGGATGCAAAGCTCACGCACACTCGTACACACAGGGACGACTGGTTTAAACACAATGCATGCTAAGCCTCTGTGCCAGTGTGTGGCAGATGGAAGGAGAGGGAGAGAGGGTGAGAGACATAGCCAGACAAATGCAGGTATTTTTCATGGTTGATCTGAGAAGCCTTAGTTGTGTGTGTGTGTGTGTGTGTGTTTGTTTGTGTGTGTGTGTGTGAATGAAAATATGCCATGTGTGTCCATGTATACATCTGTATTTTTCAGAGTCTGAGTGTCTGTGTTTCATCCATGCATCTGTAGATACATATGTGTTTGTGGGTGTGTGCGTGTGTGTTTACAATCTGTATTGTTTGAACATAGCTGACCAATCTGGGTTGATCGATGCGCTCAACATACAATTGATTTACCACATATTACGTGAGAAAGCATGACGTAATAGGAGGGCAGGAGAAGGAAAGCTGTGAATGGAGTGGTGTGTGTGTGTGTGTGTGGACTGACAGATGTGACTGTGAAGTCTAATCACTATGGTGAATGTAAACATTCCTCTGGCTCAGAGGGAAATGCTACAAGCCCCAACAGAGATGATGAGTCCCGCAGAGTTAAGAGTCAAACACCAAATGTCTCTATCCAGCTGCTGGGCAAATTTTAAGGTAACAACAAAACCCCTAGCCCCACTTGATAATGATTTTATTTTTTATTATGACGTACTGTATATAACAAGATAGAGACCAGGCCAAAATAATAAAACACATTTACTGAATAGATTTTCAAATACTGTAAGACAAAATGCCAAATTGTTAATTTAAGCTAAGAAAACCACCAGGCCTTCACCTGGAAATGAAAATACACTGTATATATCAGTATAATATACCACCTAATACAATACAACCTTGACTGGCATCCTATAAGATGCACTTTATTATTTTATTTAATGTATCAGTGATCAAATTGCTCAGTTAGAGAAGGAAAAGGAGCAAACATAAGCAAACAGAATCAGTCTTATTTTACTGATTGAGATCATTAAGAGAAAAATCACATGTCAAACATGGCCTAATTATTCATTTTAAGAAATAAGATTGCCAGAGGGGATCTGAAGAGTGAAAACAACTGAAGATGTCATGTTAGCATGTGTGTAGAAAGCCCCTGATTTACAGCTCCGAGCTCAGTGTTAATCCATCAGCATAGAACAGGGCTGCTGGTCTCCTAATGGAGTCATGGGTTAGGTTAGACCGCTGCTGACACATTTATCTGTTTGCTCATTTACTTATTCCTCTACAAGTCACTGCAGTATTTCTCCTGAAGGAAACAGACAGAGATAAACATACAGAGAGAGCAGGGTGAACATATGTACATGTAACAGAATAATCAATAATCCCACCTGGAGTTGGATCTTCCATCCTATCCAACTAGCAAAAAAGTCAATGTACAGCAAGGTAACACTGTGAGATGAAAGAAGGCATGTTTCATTTTCTACCTTCTCATATACAGTACACCAGTGTACTACTGTGTTTACAGTAGGATCAATACAGGTGCCACTGGTCAGAGTATGAGTTAGAATACACACTAAGACTTCTGCACATAAAGGGTGTCAGGATGGTTGAGTGATCTAAGGCGCCAACCTCAAGGGTACCCCTTCCTTAGACTGAGCCTGAGGAATCTGGTCTCCTGACAGCTGCTTCTCTTGACCCAGTTACAAACATAACTGCCATCACCAGGCCTGCTTCAACTTTGCTTTTTCTTTAGTCTTCCTGATTAACTTTCAGAAACTACATTCATCTGTAGAGTCTCTAAAATCACAGCGGCCATACATTTCCCAACATTTAGCCTTAAATTACACGAGTATGGCCTTGATTTGGTCTTGGTTTCGTCCAGTTTTCATGATACACAGTTGTAGTCCAGATCTAAAACACCAGTCTGCACAAGGACCCTAGTATAAGCGCTTTAGGCTTTTGGTAAATTTAGCTGTATTTTGCACATCTGTTCTTTATGCATCATTTGCTGTTTATCAACTTAGATGTACCTTCCACATCTGTGACTCAGTAAAATTATGTCAGTGCCGCTAGACTGCAAGAATTCTTTGTCTCTGAGGTTGTTTCTGGGTTTCTGTGTTTGGGTTGAGTCAGTCATCTGACATCTACCTTGTGAGTGCTGCTCATGGAAACTGGAATTTTTTTTTTATGCTCACCATTATACATAATACAGAGTTACCTGGTGTGGATACAAGGTTACCTGCCCATTAAGATGGCTGAGTGACCTAAGGTGCTGGACTCAAGGTCACTCCCTCCTATATAATGGGTCTCCAAATGGAGGCGTGATTTCCCACTCCATGTCAAATGTCTTTTAGTGAAAAGAACAGGTACTTTTCAATGCCCTCTTCACTCTGCTGTCTTCAAACACAATATGAAATGGGCAGCACTAGAAACCAGGATGGCTGAGTGCGCTAAGTCACTAAACACAAGGCTAATCCTTATTGAAGAATTCAACCACAGGACTCCAAATAAAGCAGTTCGAGTGTAAATCCCACTCCTGACATGCCTACTTGTTTTACTGAAAAGAAAACATCATGAAATAAAGGTTGGTAGACTAAAGGCAGGATTGGTCAGGTTGACCAAGTACTACACAAAACCAGAGTCGTAATCCTTTTGGAAAGGCATCCTTCCCCAATGGAGGCATGGGTTCAAATCCCTGACATGCTGAGTGTGTTTTAGTGAAAAGAAAAGGTGCTGATTAAAAGACTCACAGTGTTGTGAATAAAAACACATTGCTGGGAGGCCATGCAATACCAGTAAGAGGATGGCCAAGCTGTCAAAGGTTTGGGTATAATGGGTATTCTGGTCTCCAAATGGAGGTGTTGGTTCAAATCCCACTCCTGACAGGTCAAAGGTGCGTCCTGTCAATTCTGTCCTGATACAAATAAAAGTTGGTATACTAGACGTACGGTAGGGCTAGTCACAGTGGTAGTAATACTAGTCTAAGGCTATGTCCACATTATGTCAACCATTTTAGTTCTGTCCATACAATCACACCTGACAACACATATCACATGACCATTTATGTACACTGGGCATGTGCGTGCTGGTGTAAACAGGAAGCATATTGTACTGTGTAGTTGGCTGGTTACAGTAAATCCTCTGAAGGAGGACCAGCAAAGGCAGTTGTAGAGTTAAAATACAGAATTGAACTGAACAACAGGTGCTAGGAAAGACAACAAGGTCAATAACTTGTAATTCATTATCCATGCTGCTTTCACCACTGGTAGTCGAGGCTGATAAGACCCAATCAGGGAGTGACCCTGATATCTACGTGATTCATATCAATCATTGTACTGCGAAATGTTTCAAATGAAAGCCCTCTCCAAATTAACACACTTGTTTTTGCATGCATTTTTTATTCCTGCTGCATAACATCTAGTAGTTAGTATGCAGGCTGATCTTGCTGACAGACATGCACCAACTCTCTCTCTCTCCAGAGTTTAGATTTGGAAGAGGAGGGATGCACTCCTGTGTCCCAGTTTTCACAGAGAACACTTTTGGTCCCTCACAATAGAAATCAAGGTTATGAGAACCATGTGGTTTGTGGCTTTTACAGCAGCAACTCACATGAAGAGAGCTGTTCTGCAGTCAGCTTTTATCTCCCAGGTCGCTGAGAATGAGATAGTCAGGGAGGCGTGCCTGGCGATCCAAGATCGGCAGTTCTGCTCATGCAGGCTTGAAAAATGCTGGCCTAAAGATAGAGAGTTTGCCAGAGTAAATATAGGCACAGTGGGATGTTTCATCGCCGCTGGTGCATGACTACCTGACTCCCGGTTATGGTCATTTTTCATGTTTTGAACGTGAATTGAAGGACACTCCACTGAATAAGATGTGCAACATGAGTACACTCACAGCTCACTGCAGAGGCTCCAAACCGTGCGGGTGGTTGAGCACCTGCCCCTTTGCCTCTTGATGTCCAAAGTGCTCTTTTGTCAGGATGTATTCCATCCCTTTTTTTTGTTTTGTTTTTTTACTGCCCATGGTTGTTATAAAGATGACCATTTAATGATTAATAATGATTTAGCTATAATTAAATGATCTTACTGCTGTCAGTTAGTTTACCTCACATGATGACCTTTCACCTAAGGTCATCCGTGAAGTGCCCAACTGGAACCTGTGACGCCACAAACAAACACTGGGCACTTTATTTCACTCTCCAAAGGGGGAACGTCAGCTGCGGTTTAGTGGGGTATGTTGTGGTATTATGTGTGTGTTGTTTCAATGTACTTTCCAAGACAAAGTGAGCATGCACGTTTATCTACACTTTTCATAGTACAATGACACAGTTGTGTTGCTAGGAAAAAAACGTATGAGCAGGTTTAGATGGGGCCTTGTTTCTGTAGGTCTTAATTACTTTCTTTTATCATGGGTGAGCTGTATATCTGTCCACGATTTTAGAGAGTGTCTAATTTTATTTTCAAGTTGCATTAATAAAGCAAGATGGCAGCTAATTTAGTTAATTCCACTTGATGGCCTTGAGTAGTTACTGGCCTTTACCAACCCGCTGGTGCTTTAGGTGCAGGTAACGATGTAATTTCACTTACTTGTATCTGTGCAGTTTAGTTTTAGTTTTCTGCTTTGCTCAAAGTGGATAGTCATACAAATCCAGTCCACTTATTGGTAGGTTTATGCTACTCTGTGATGTGTAATAGGTGATAATCAATCATATAGTTTGATGCAGTTTGTTGTAAGTTTCCAAGTTACATTCTGTTTGAACATGGGTTATTATAATTCAACAGGTTATGCTGTAAAATATGCTGGTGCATGTGTCCATGTGCCTCTTTTTAACTTTTTTTCACGGGTCACTAATGATGTGAGGGACATACATAATATTTAAATATAATCCAGAGAAAACAGAAAGCCTTATGGAAGAGCAAATATTGATGTGGGCTTCATATATACAGTCCCTAGACACAAAATTTGGCACAGCATTTAGATTGGTCAGAACAGAACATAAATGATTTTAGAGACTGATCAGCACAAGTTTAGGGTTCGTGTCATGGACCTTCAGTCATTTCAAACCAGTGCTTTCCTTTCAGCTAGAAAATGCAATAGCTTTGAACTTTAGAAATAATATTTCCCTCCTCAGCTCCAGCCTTCAGTTATATTACTGGTAATGGTAAAGTGTCAGATAATTCAAGTGGAAGTGAATTGATGAAAATGTGGAACAAAAGGTGATTAGAAAGAAGAGTTTGCTGTGGAAGTTGTTGAATTTGCAGATAGCATGAAGGAACTTAAAAGCTCTTCTTTCTGCTGTCTTTATCAGGGATTAGAACGGCCTTGGTGAGCATATAAATGAGGCCATTGAAAAAAGCTGCACGTTTGCACCTCAGTTTGTCACCCGCACCCGTGTGTGTTGGTGTGTGACACATACAGAAGACGATATGATAAAGAAAACAAGAAAGATGGTAATGTTGACAGGAGTGTAGGAGGACAGAGAGAGGTGGAGCAAGACGAGAAGAATGACGAGGAGAAAATGTGGCCTCAGAAAGAAAAGTGGAAAATGAGGTTCTGATGGAAAGATGGTGGTGGTGAGGATGAGAGAGGGGAAGGAGGAGAATATAAAGGAGGAGAAGAAAGAGAGGAGAAGATGACGGATATTATGAGAGGAAGAGAAGGACAGAAGAAGAAAAGCAAATGGTTGGAAGAGGTGGTAGAGACAAAAGGGACGGCGATAAGGAAGGAGTAGGTAAGGAGCAAGGAGAAGAGGAAGGGAGATGAAGACCTATAGAAGAGGAGAAAAGAGAAGGGTTTGGAGAGGAAGATGAAGGAGGTGGTGAAGCAGAGGACAGGATGAAAGGAGGGGAGTAGCTGTGAAAATCGAAGATGAGGGAAGAGTCTGAATTGATTTTTTCTGTCTTCTCCTCATCAGTCTCTATCACGGCCACCACCTCCAAAACACACACTCGCACACACACACACACACACACACACACACACAAGTTTGTACTGTACTTGTGAGGCTCTACACTCATATGAGTTGTTCACTGTAATATAAAACATTGCAGCTACATGATGACCCATAACCAGACAACCTCAAACTGAACTAGGTCCAAACTTAAATAGTCCTTTGAAGAAGTGACATGATCACTGTCAAAATGCATCTTAACAAAAAGGTCTCACAGTCAACTCCAACCAGTCCCCACAAAGATTCAAGTTCAAGAACATGCACACACACACACACACACACACACACACACACACACACAAACAAACACAAAGATAAATATCAGACAGAGATAGAAGAGAAAGAACATTTCTCATTACATCCCCATTGATTTAGACAGAGGCCTCCCCATACCCAATCATACACACACACACACACACACACACACACGCACACCATTTGTTAAAGTTTGTTTTCATTGACACCAGTGATGGTTGTTCACACTCTGAACTGAGCTGTGAAACTTCATTGTTCATGTCACTCGCACCACATGACATGACAGGTGACGCAGGGCCAGGTGTTGTTTTGACCTCCTTTCTTCAAAATGTGGCTATAAAAAGTGACACTTGTTCCACAGCTTGAGCCCGTACTGCACATTGCATGTATCACTTGACAAATACATTAAGATGTGGACTTTGATTGTTGCTAATTTAAAACAACAGACAGTTTGATGCATAGAAAAGAAAAAGTGTAACCAGAGTTAATATCAGGCATTGACCAGAGATTTTCTCAGCTGAATGCCACTACTGGTGTTTGCCATTCCTATGGAAGCCCAGAGTTCATGCAGTAATGGTCAGTTTTTGTGTAGCTATATGAAGACAAGCTGTATTTGTAATATGTGGGTGGGGTACGTTTGGTGAAAGTGTGTCTAAATTGAAAAAAAATGATGATTTAATTGTAGAGGTCAGAGGTCAGACTTTCTGATATAATATTCATATGATTTCACAGCATTTATTATGTTCCAAGATCAATCAATCAATCAACCCTTAAATTTACACAAAAAACAAACAAAAAAGACATTACAAAAAACAAAACAAAAAAAACAAGAAAGTTTTAACTAAACTCAGCCTGACTAAGTCTCTACAAAAACAGTGTGTGAGTTTTATTGATCTCCTGCTGTGGCTGAACGTGCCCCACCCCCAGCTGATCAATGAACACATGACCCATATATGAAATAGGCCACGGCACCGATTGATAACTACAAACAAGACATGTTTTCCTACAATACACATCAATAGAGGATGTTGTCTGTCTGCGCTGTGGAATGTCAAATGTTATTTTATGAGGCTAATATCAGCCTGGTATCAATGTTTGATTGATCACATTTTTATTGTAGGATTGATCAATAAGGCAATGATTGTTTATGGGGTTTGCTTTTCCTTTTCCTATTTCTCTGATTTTTTAAAAAGCAGATATGAGATGAAGTCCAAGGGCAGACTGCACTTCTCTCATGATGTGTGTGAATAAATCACTGCAGTCACATACTGGAGCTGTAACGGGGAATATGATGTTGTTCTTGTGTAAATTCAATTGCATTGTTTTCACTGCTGTTTAGTGTGAGGGAGCAGCTTCCAATAGGACTGGAGGGAGAGATGTGGGATGTGAATGAAAACATGAATGAAAACATTAAATGAGACGAGGCAGAAGACAGAAGAAGACAGACAATGAGGGAGAGGAAGAGAAGGGCTGAGCTCAGCAAATGAATGACGACCTGGGCTGATATGTAAATTTTAGGCAAATTCATGGCAAGATTATAGACAAACACCAGCTTCCCAACTGTAAGTTGTTTATGTGTGTGTGTGTGTGTGTGTGTGTGTGTATGTGTGTATGTGAAGGACTGTGGATTTTTCCCACCATCACTTGCAGGTATTATTTTGCAGTCAGTGTACATATGGGCATGGCAGTGTTGATTTAAGTTCTTTAAGGTAAGCCCGCCAATCCTACTTGCTTTCATGCATGTATATGTATTGTCTGTGTACTTTGTGGTGATCTCACAGGTCTTGTGACCACACCCATCATGCAAAACACCTGCTGCCTGACTCCCCTCTCCTGATTGGTTGTTTTCTACATGCCCACCATAACCCAGTTCAGTAGAAGTGCATGGTCTCTTAGTTGTAATGACATGTTCCTGTGACTTTTTAGGCACGTTTTCAACACAATTTATCACCTTTTCTACATGTAATGAACAAAAATCAACATTTTTCTTGCATCTGAGGAGTCTTTAGTTTTATTGTCACTGTGTGGACATTTTCTCCCATGATATGGGATATATTGGGAACACACAAACTTGCTGCGGAAGCTTGTCAGCATGTGGACTTTTAATCATTAAAATGACCACTTTCTTGTTGGTCATGATGGTTTTCTGGTAACTTTAGACCCAGACATGAATGACTGAAGACAAAGGTCACTCCAACAAAAACTGTCAGATCTTTCGTGCAGTCAGAGCTGAACATCTGCAGCAGTGGCTACAAACCAGATGCAATCAGAGCCTTGATTTGCCTTTAAACTCCTCCTCCTTCCCCCTTTAGCTGGTGTGTTGGCACAACACAGGCCTCTATGTCAAAGTGTTTGTGTGTAACTGTTCATGTGTGGAGCTACAGGCAGTGTGAATGTGAAAAACTGTACATGTTTGCTGTCATACACTTTCTGTGAATGCATGAGTTTGTTTATTCTCCATGTATACACTGTCTTATCCTTATGTATGAATGTTTGCAGCTTTGGGCAAAGTGAGCTCATCCTCGACAGCTCAGAGGACAGAATATGACTAATAGAAACTAGGCACATGAAGTTGTTTTTATTTTGTTTTAATTACAACAATTTCTCCCAGCATGCTCCACGGCTGCTTCAAGGTGGCTTCATGGCTGCTTCACTGCTGCTTCACTGAGAAAGAAGATTTCACGAAAAAGTGTGTGTGTGTGTGTGTGTGTGTGTGTGTGAGAGAGAGAGAGAGAGTAGCTTGTGGCAGTCTGCAGCTGAAGTGAGTGAATTATAGACTGAAGGGAAGTAAACAAAGAGAGAGGAGTGGCTGCTGAGGTGGGACTGAAGGTCAGACCAGTGTTTCTTGTTTTAATGCTGCCTTCAGGTGCTGCTGTTATTTATGGCTTCTGTAGTTAAAAATATGACTTGTTTCCATTTGACGTGTAATTGAAAAACAGATTTTTGTTATGCTGTCTTTCTGGCCAGTTGTTAATTTTCCGACAAAAGAAGGGGTCATTTTGTATCTTTTTCCACTTTTTCTTTTTGAAAGAATATTGTTTTTCTATGGTTTCTGTATTTGTGACTTTCCAACAGAAAAGAATATTGTCATTATCATTATAGACATACTGTACAATATAATAACAACAACAACACATCTATTGTGATCAAGTAAAATATGAAAATAAATAATAAATAAATTAAAATAAATAGAATGAATAGGTGAATTATAAAAAAAATTGAAAAATAATAAATTTCATAAAACATTTAAAATATAGACATATATTTTTACCATAATGGAAGCTATTTGTACATAGCAGCAACCCATATATTGCAATCTTAATTATTTTGGAGTACTCAGCAGAAAGGCAGATCATGCTCATGACCTTATCGGTCTGAGTCCTGGTGTCACCTCCTCTCTACAGAGGTGAACCAGCTCGGTGCTGCAGCAGCAGTATGAATATGAGGAAATGCACATCAGCAATGCAACTGATGCTATAATTGATTTATTGGTTACTAATCCCAGTTTGCATGGCCACCATCTCAACAGACCATGTTATCATGTTCTACACCTCCTTGCCACCAAATCACTGCAATTCAGTAACCATTTACAATTGCCATTTCCCTGGTTGTGTGCTCCATTCTGTAGAGCTGTTCATGTGCACTCATCCACTAATTATATTCACAACGGCACTTGAAGGCAGTGACATCACTCATGTGCTGTAAATATTTGCTAATGTCAATTACAAAACTGGAGCTTTTTAAGAGCGTGTTTGTAGGTTTTTTCGCTTCAATGTGTCGCCTCAGCTTTGAAATACATTATGTGTGAGAGACAAAGTAGGAACATCTATAACATTATATATCACAACCTAATTAAAAAAAAATCACAACCTAGATCTGCGATTTTTTTTTTTAATGACCTGTTTTTGGACAATTGGGTGAGAGAAAGGCACTTTTGGACCACATTATTATATAATTGCTGTCTCTAAAATACTTATGGGGTAGCTTGTGATTTTTTTGAGCTACTTTTTTGTAGCATTTGTGGAATTTACCTTTAGAATTAAAAGTAATTTCAGTGAACAGATCCTTCTTCTCATCCAATCACAGACCAACAGGAAGTCTGTTGGGGTGTCAAGCCTGCCACAGCTTCTAGAAGAGAGGCTAACAGAGCACTGAGTGCACTGAGCGCACTGCTCGGCCTGCAGAGGCAGAGGACGTTTTACATCAGTTTGTTATACTTTCATTAGAAGGATAAACCCCTTGACATGAACCATGTCCTTTTCAAGTGGGTCCTTAACACATTATATAACGCACAACAGCACAGTTACACTCAGACATACGCTGACATAAGCTCTACCAGGCCTAACCCCTCCCACACCCGCTAATTTCCAGAAGAAGGAGATTAATAAGTAAATCCATGAATAAACAAATAAATAAATGTACACATACTCCATCTGTAAATAAACACTTTTTTATGCTTCATGTGATGTTATTGAAGAAACTTGGTAGAGATAAATGTGGTTATGTCTTCTGAAAGCTTTGTTTTCTTCTTGTATTCAGGAACACAACAGAACAGGAAGGAAGTAAATGTCTTCACACATGGTGGATAATGGCCATATCTGATGAGTATGTGTTTCTAGATGTGGTTTACTGTAGCTGTGAGTGTGCATATGTAATATTTTACCAAAGAGTTCAGTTTTGTTTGTGTCACACTGACACCACATCGCAGCAGTGTCCAGTCCCAGATACAACAGGCTGTGTTTTGGTCCAACACAGCAGCAACAGTTGCACATTATTAAAGTGAGAGGGAAGAAGAAACTAATTAGTGCAAAGAGCTGCTGAAGTGTTTGGCTGGTGAAATGAAAACCTGTTTGTAATCCATGGAGCCTAATGGAAGACAGCTGGTACACACCGGCTCAATACATCCTGCTGCACATTTAGGTTTTTGTGGTGTGTTTTGTACCAGGTGTCTGTGTGTGACGTGTCATCCATCAGCATCAGCCACCACAGTCTCCAGATCACCGTGGCTGTAAGGAGCGTGAACACAGAGCGACAGCAGACATGCTAATACAAATGCCAAACGTCACATGACGGGTTATTAATACAGCGGCGGCCTTTGATAGGTCACTATGTGAGGATATACCAGATCAAATCTATTTACAGTGTTTGTTCGCATCCAGACCTTTCATAAGCATCTTAGGCTGTGAGCCTGGCTTCCACTCAAGATCATCTCATAAATTACATCATAAATCTTATCAGGGACACACAGGAGGCCACATGAGAACCCTGCAGGCTGCTGCCAGCAGGCAGTGTCACATGCAGCCATCTCCTCCTACACAGACGTCTGTGTCTTCAGGTAAATGGAAACCAGATACCACAGTGTACAAATAATAATGGTATCTTGTCCCTAAAAAACTAGAAGTGTTCAGTTTCACATGCACTAAATCCAGAAGATGCCAACAAAGTTAAAAAGGAAAGACGTACAGAGAAAGGAAACAGTTGTGTTAGAAAGCCTGTATTTCGGTTCAGACTTTTAACACCAAGTATTTCTTCCACATTTCAAAAGTGTTGAGCTGTTAATGTGTTGAACAGTCCATCAGAATAGGTGACCAGACAACATCAACAACAAGGAAACCTAATGGATTTTCAGTCTAACGACTTGAATATATCTGAGCCTGAGTCAAAATAGATCATCAGCCATTTTTATGAACTGTATTGTTCCCACTAATGGCAGGGTATATATTCTAAGTTATGATTCGTATGGCTATTATTTTTCTGATTTTCATTATATTTAAATTTTTTCGTTGAATTTATGTTTTGATGTTGTGATTTTACTGTGTGGGTGTTGTCAATGTGTGATGTAAAAATGCTGTCAGAGTACTATACATGTGTTTTTATTATTCCTGCTCTAATGGAAGCTGTATGTGTTAAAACAGTTATGGTATTTTTTTTATCCCAATGACATTGACCCTTTTTATAGTTTTCTTGACCATGATCGTTTTTCATTTTAAAAGCATTTTATGAACTTTAAAAGACATCTGAAAAACATGGGTATGAAACATTTTTCAACATTTTCTCCAAAATTCCTCATGTTATTATCTATTTTATTATTATTTCATGGTCACACACTAACACAGTTTTCTTTGTGTACACTGGCATCCTGACAAACGATTAAACAATTTTCTGATTGAAAAATGAAATAATTTTCCTCACAAGATGTTTTCACTATGATAATCAAATGAATTTTTTTTTGTTGTTTTTATCTCATTATAGTAATGGCCAATTTATTTTTAATTTTTTTGGAAGATGCATTAAAACACAAACATACAAATATGTGAGAAAAATGAACTTTAACAATTTTGATCAATGAAATGATTCAACTGTTTCACTCATGGAGATGAAAGCGAAAACACATAAAATTCACTGACAATAATAACATAAAATGTATCTAAGTAAAACATTGTTTTACTGTATTAGATTCCATATATATATATATATATATATATATATATATATATATATGGACGCAGCATATGTGTAGACACAGACATGATCTGTCAGGCCCCTCCTCTGTGTTAAGTAGTGCAAAGTTCAAGGTCAGCCTGCTGGCAGAGCAACTGCCTGAGTGAGCGAGCCAAAGAATGACTGAGGGAAGGAGCCAGCGAGCGAGTGAGTGAGTAAGCGAACGACTGAGCAAGCGTGTGCACAAGCGAACAACACACCGCACAGGAATGAATTAATACCTATATCACACGGATTCCCTCCGCTCAGTATTTCTCCTGCAGCCTTTCACCAGATCGACCAAGCAAGTAATGAAATTCCCCTGTTACATGTCAATGATCCCCCGCTGCCTAGAATTAAATCCTCCCATAAATCAGAGCGCTCTTGATTCGGTAATGTCCTCCACAAGATTCATTCATTTAAGGATGAGATGTGTAAATGAATTCATCTGGAGGACCCGTCACTAAATCTAACAGAGGGGAGAGGCTGGGGTAGGTGCTGATTCTGGAGGATAATGTTGTTGTTTTTTTCCAATACTGTTTAAAATGAACTTCAACAACAACAACAACAACCATTAAAAACACATAAATAAAAGCGCAAAATGCCCTTTGCTTGATATCCATCGTCTGATTTGAATATCTGCCCCAAAATGTACATTTTTGAGTTCTGTTTACATTTCTGACTTCCTCCCTCAGAGTGCCTCTCACACCAGTTACAGATCATCTCTTTATAATCAAAGATGGATTGTCGCTTTAGAATTTACTATTGTTTACTGTGATTTATGAGCACTTATACAAATATTTAATACTGTAAGTGTTATACTGGTGCACACATCACATCTTTTATTGGCCTGTTTCACAGTAAAATGTGTTTCATTGGCCCAGCAGTGAGGCTGCTCTGTTGGCTCAGTGGCAGCATGGCTGACTGTTTTCAGTGTGTCCGGGTAGTCGACTGTTTGGGAGAGAGGGGAGGAGAAAACTACACTGAGATGTGTTTTGGTTCTTAAAACCACAAATATATCTTCTCATGGATATCAACGCTTCAAATAAAACAGGAGAAGAGTCAAATGTTTAGCTTTTTGACATATCAAGCAGTCGTCAGTCGCAGCTTCATGCTTTATGAGCTTATCATGTCTATAATGCAGCATTTTACCGGACGAGAAAAGTTGAAGTAATAACTATAATTCTCAGTTAAATGTAGAGCAGTGAACGGGACATTATCCCTCCCTCTGATGTCATGTTGAATGCAACATCTGACCCATTATTGCAGCATGAAGCACGGCTGCAGCTATGTCACTGATGTGGTCTGCTGTGTCAGAGGAATTCTGCTTTGGAGCTAAACACTGCTATGACATGAAGATGCTCTCTTTCTAGACTGCTCTTTCGCTCTTGTTCCGGAAAATGCCATTTGGTGGAGTTTTATGATGACTACTCGTGTCTGTGAGTGAGTTTGTCCCTGATATATTTGTATTGCGTATGTGCACGAGGACACACGTGCACGCGCGGGAGCGAGAGGCATGTGATGGCTGCTGGCTGAGGGCAGACGTACGATGGAAGATGTAGATTTATGAGGGCTGAGCATTCGACATGTTTGTTAGACGTGACGGAAACACACACTGTGACGAGTAAACATGAACAGTCACCTTTGTTTACTTAGAAGAAAACTTTAACATGCAAATGAAGAGTCAGAAACAAACCAGATCTCTGCAGTGTCAGACTGCGTGACCTCCAGGCTGACTGACTGCGTGACTGACTGCCTCTTTGACTGACTGACTGGCTAGCTGCCTGTCTAGATTACTATGTATCAGAGTTGTCCCCTGTCCTGGATATTTATATCTGGAACATGACTTCCTCTCAGCCACTGTCTGTTTGATCTGAAGAACCTTCGATGAGTGAGCATAAAGTAGGTGGAGACATTTTTTTTTAAATTAAGAGAGATTTTGTCGTGATTCAGAATCCCATAATGGCAGGTTCAGTGCATGCATAACTCCTGTGACTAGTAGTGTGGCCTAAGGATGGCAATTTTGTTTGGCTGATAGGTTTACCAGTCAGACTGACATGAAATTTGCTGTGGACATAGCTGCGGGAAGCAGAGGGTCCTGCAGCACTCCCATCTCAAGGTGACTGAGGTACATTTCTATTCTTTCAAGGCTGGTTTTTCTTTTCTATTGTGTCACCTCACAATTTCCACTGTCCCAGCAGCAGGAGGTTTTCCAGATATTTCCCTGTAATATTTTGTACAGTCTCGTACAGCATTATAGTCGGTGTTGATCTGTTGTGGCAGGAGGATTTGAACAGGATTCAGACAGCACCTCCGGCATGAACAAAATACAGTTTACATGCAGTTTTCAACCAACAGCACCACAAAAAAAGCATTGCATTGTTATGAGTGACATCTCTCTGCTATGCCAGGATTTATCTTGATGATTATCCGACTAACCGGTTGTCAAATTGTCATATTGTTTGGCTGACATAACATCATGCAATGCTGTAAAGATGTGTGTACAATTTGCGGCCCTTTTTGCTGTTATATACTGCATGTAGCAATAAGTTTATCTATTTAAATCACGTAGGTTTGCTCAAGCAAGAGTTTCTTTTTTTTGGAGAGGGAATATCAGCCCAGGGCTACAGCTGTCGATGTTTCCAAAGGATGAATCCTAATGTATTTGGTTCGGGTCCACTCACTATCAGAGCTAAATTTTCACTTTGATGCAACACAGTCTTTTAGCCAAAGTGGCATGAAAGACTGTCCTGAAAAAAAACGAGCCCATAGGTTGTCTGTGCAGCAGGTTACTATGACCCATACTTACGTTTTTTTGATAGGCGACATCTAGTGGCAGAAGCAAAGGGAAAAGTGCAGTGATGTAGTTTATAGAGTGACAAAGTCCATGTCAGGAGGAGGTTGGGGTGGCTGGATGGGTCAGCAAAACACAGGAACATAACATAACACAGCAGAGCGGTGTTCGAATCCCATGTGAAAGTAGCAGTTTCTGTTGTTTCTATTATCCATGACCATTCGTTGTTATTATAACCATGACTACAAAGATCGTCTGATTGTTGAGGAAATACTTATTTGAACCTAAATCACCATGTCAGGTGCACCTGCTGCTTTAGGGGGGCTATTTCAGGAGACACTGCTGTGGGTCGTATCAGAGGATTGTTGCTTGTTCAGGTTGGAGGAGTTGTTTCTACAGGATGAACCCTAATGTTTGTGGTGACCACCTTACATACTGCACTTGTCCTCTCAGTATCACAACTAAATTTTCACTGGCACAATCTTTTGGCCATAGTGCCGTGACATTGACTCTGGATATATAATAATAATAAGATACAGTATCTTATCATTTAATATGCAGACTTGCTTGGCATTGGCGGAACTCATCCGTGATCCCAGGAGGATTAAAAACCTCTGATCATAAGATTGACCAATGCATCTCATCAAAGAATTGCTACTTGCTACTGTACTTGTTTACCAATAAGGAACAGTTTTTATTTTGCCTTAGATCTGCTATTGCTAAGTATATAATAATTGGTTTCATGGTTTTGTTCACTGAGAAGAACAGATACTAAAGTAGAGTGGGGTTTTTTTTTTGGCACAGTTTGCAACGTGCATGGAAAAGGGAAACAGTCTTAAAATATCAAAACTCCATCAACCTTTAATCCTTTTCCTGTGAAAAAGCACATGATAGCAGCAAAATGCAAATGCAAAAACTTGCTGGCGCAAAAGTCATTTAAAGAAATCCTCCAGACGAGATAATTCAAATGTTTTCATTCCTCATCTTCAGTGTGAAGGTACGAACACCGGAAAGTCCAATTATCCCTGAAGTCATCTGAAGTCAACCTGAGCGTTGTGTGTCAGTTATTTTCTGATCAGCCGATATCAGAGCACAGAGGTAAACTGGCGATGTAACCTGAATTATTATTGGAATGCCCATTTAGGTGAAACCCTGCACCCGCCTCTAAGACCACCTGACACATACCATCCCTACTTAGCAACACTCTGACCTTAGATCGCAACCTCTGTTTTTTATTGGGCAACCGCACCCTGAGGACTAAACATTATTGAAATGTCAACTTGGATGGTCTAGATGCTGCTAAGACACACATCATCTCAGCTTACAGTTAGGAGCTGTGGATTGTTTCTTCATTGTCTGTGGTGGCCTGCTGCAGCTCCCTGTGATATACGGAGGCACTAACGCTGCCTGGATTTCTGCAGCTTATAGCCTGTTTGTCATCCTGAGTGGAGTTTTCTTCTGGGTTGAGACATTTCTATTGAAACCCCCCCGCAGCACCTCCATGTCTCACTGGCACATTTTCCATTTCTTCCCTTTCTCCTTTAGTTTTTATTGTTTGTATACAGAGATAACTAAATATAAAAAGTGCACAGAGTTGTTTGGGGTTAGGAGATGTTTCCCTAAGGAGTTAGTATTTTTTATAAGATTTTTGTATTGTTCTGTTTGGCTGTTGCTGTACCTCTCAGGCTCTTGCCCCAGCTTGCCTCAGGAATAGTTTTTTGTATTCATGAACATCCCAGTCCCACCTCTGACCTTTGACCCATTGAATATTAGATTCCTGTGATGCTGATGATTTAGATGTTGAAGGTTATTTTGTTGGCAGTCTTTCTGGGTCAGAGGGTTGACTGGAGGCCTCAAACATAAATCTAAAATGCAGTAACATAAGAAGAGGACATTGCTGGAATGTCAACTTGCTCGATTGTTGGCATCGAGCAGACATACAAACAAGCTGGTAAATTATGGCAACATTGCTATTTTTACCAGTTGTTACAACTTGTGAATATTTCAAACATACAGTACACTTACAAAACAAAAAGAAGGTGTTGGTTTGGTGTAGGTTGGATGCTATGGAACGTTTTGTTTTTAGGTTTCGGAATAGATTGTAGATTGGGTTAAAATTAGCACTGCCTTAAGATTCGAGGACTGTAGTTGTCATGGTTACAACAATAACAACATGGTTAAAGTTGTGGGGAAAAAAGAGCATAAACTGTTGGTTTCATTCTGGAATCAAACACCACTGTCCTGTGTGAAGGTCCTGTGTTCTGTTGACCCACCTCAGTGTCATTCCCCCTTTATACTTCATCAACTGACTTCTTCGTTTGCTCCTGTCATTATTACTACTACTTTTTTTTTTGACAGTTTCTAAAATGATAAGGTGGTGACTCTTGACCACAGACTTTATATAAAGATGGATAGCCTCTGAGATGTCACCCACAGGTTTCTGAAGAGTGCTTTTGAAGCTCAGAGTGAGCTGCTCCACCATCACCATCTTGGCAGCCTGACTCCGCCCCTAACGCCCGGCTAATCCAAAAATGGGCAAAGAGGTGTGGCGGATGTGGAGCCGAGGCTTCAGTGCACATGGGTTTGTGTCAAGCATATGCTCACCCAAAGAGGACACACCCTTTAATTTGAGCCTTAATTAAATGTAAATAGTTGAGTTATATAAGAATTTACCCCAGTACAGTTATCATAAAGGAGGGAATTAGATATAAAGACTTCAACAGTTTTTTGTACCAGGCTGTAAACATGTTTTTTCTGCTGTAAAGTTTAAAGTTTCAACATGGGGATTGACTCGCTGTTGGAGCCTGACTCTAGTGGTCAGTAAAGGAACTGCAGGTTTTGGCTCTTCAGGGTTGGCTTCAATTTTCAGCCCCGGAGGTTGCCACGTGATCTTGACTCACTTAATTTTTCAGTTTATATTATCCTCACGTTGCACAATCCTACATTTTAATCTTTTTTACCAGAGGAGTACTGGTTGGTTTCTGGGGCTTTTGCAAATTTACTGAAGCTACGATGTGATCTCAGCTGCATAAATAAAACTTGATGAGTATTCATACTTAACAAAATCACTGCAGAGAGAGTGGGAGTATATCAACTTGCCAAAATAATAGATTTTATTGAAATTCTGAACAACAAGATACTGTATACCACTTCAGTTTTTGAAATTGTCATTGTTACGCTCATCAACACTTGTTTCTGCAGTTAAAACAATCAAGTATTTTGAAGACTCAGGGGTGACACAGTGTCATGGGAACCCGTGTAACGATTGAGAAACTCATGTTAAGCAGCAGGTTTTGAAATCAACATGACTGATGAATATTGCTTTATGGTTAAAATTGTTGTTGGCTGTATGTGTTATGTGTGGTTGCACAACAGCACAGATATCAGAGAAATGTGAGCCACAGTTCATCATTAACTCAAAAACCAAACCTGTCGTGTAACTGCATTGCATTCTGGTCTATTCCCTGCTCCTGTGAGGGAGAACTTCCTCTTTATGTCTCTTCTTAGAAGGATTTCTGTCATAATAATTGTTGAACATTGGTGAAAAATGACAAAGAGACCCGTGCTTGGGACTGATGCCCCTTATAATTGATGTTCTTTAACCAAAACATTTTTGCCACCGCCTCCATTTGGCCATTTATTCACACCTGAAACTAAATTGCTTTTTCTTCTTAACAGTGTTAAAGAGTTAAAAGGAGGGCTTTTTCCCTGCATATCTGTTTTTGATGAGATGTGGGTGTGGTTTATGATATTTTATTAACACCTGTCATTAACAGGCTTGACTGAACTTGTGGGTTTAATGAGCAGCTACTGTATGTGTCTTTAGACTGCATTTAACAATGTGACAAGCAGAGACAGAGACGCTGATGTTTCAGAACTGAAGCTGCTGAAAGTTGAAAATGGACATCCTTAATACCTTTAGTCTGATCAAAAGGAAGGAGAGGAGGAGGGTCTCCATCTCTGTTTGCTACAGTCTCCAGTCCCACACAAACATACACACACACACAAGAGACAGACAGAAATATATAGCTACAACATACATAAACACACATTTCCGTTTTTCTCTCTCTTGTTCTCACTTAAACACTTCCTCTCTTTTAAAACAGAAATATGCAAAACTCTTGCACAGTCTTTCTCTCTCTGTCTCTATCTTGTATTTCTATACTTGTGTGGACCCTCACTGACATAACACACACCTTAGTGCATTGTAACTCCAGGAAAATCACAGTTTGGGTCTCTTTTTCGTTGGTTTTACTTGTTTCAACAGCTGTACTCTGCAAAGAAGAGGGTGAGATCTGAAACAAAGGCGGCAAAATATGACCTGTCAGACAATCAGATGGGTTTTAAACAAGTCACCAGTTTAGCCAAATGATCTAAACAGGATTTAGATTTAAGAATGAAACACACACAAACACACAAACACAATTTTGTTTGTGTTTGTTTTCTCTTCCAAACACATTTACCAGAGCTTTGTTAGAAACCTGTTTGATCAACTGGCAGCTCATGTTTCCTGACCCGTCAGACTTCTTTTGCCGTTCCACATCTCAGTGATTACACTGCTGGCTCGGTGTGTACTGTACAGTGTTACTGTCACAGGTAGGCACAGAATTCAGAGGGAGCAAGGAGCTCAGACACGGAAGAAGACGCTTAAGTTCTAAAACTGGTCCCCACACAGATAGAAAACCAAGCGTACACACACACACACACACACACACACACACACACACACACACACACACACACACACACACACACACACACACACACTCACACTCACTCTCTGTATTAAGGTCAGCATTGTCAGCCTGGCTTTTGAAAGACACACAGAGCTCCGTTATTGGCCATCACCTGCCTCAGACAGTTAACCTTTTCCTGACCATCACACCCAAACACACACACACACACACACACACACACACACACACACACTCAGACACACACACACTTACAGAGCAGAAAAGCCTTGTGCTGCAGTGCAGTGATAACATTACATTCACTGCTATTAGTGTGCATCTGTGTGTGTGTGTGTGTCCTAATGCTCAATTTTTACCTTCTGGTCTAATATTGGCTGCTTGTGAGAATAGCTGCAATTGTGGAAATGTGTGATGCAATAACAGCCCAGACTGTCATGAAAACCTTCCATTACAATACAAATTTTCATTTCATCATGTCAAGATTTCATTTTAAAGAATAACTGAATAACTTCACAGTGAATAAAATAAAATGATAAAATTCACACTCAGATATAACCCCTTTTAAAGTGTGTGTTATCCCGATCCACTGCATGTCATGACACTGTCACTGTAACTCCAGGAGCTCGTTCAGCCCCCACTGCCTTTGTGTTCTTGCAAACATAAAACTGATCAGACACAGTCACTGCTTTAGTTTTATACCCACAACTCTTTTGCAAAAGTAATTTACTGCTATAATGTTTTTCATCACAAAAACATGCCAGAAACAAACAAACCCAAACAGCTCTGGTTTCAGTTCAGGCATGTGAAGCTATCAATACAGAGCAATACCTGACACCTTCATCAAATTATGATACAGCTGCAGAGGAGTGAAGCAGAGGCACAGCTCTGATCACACAATCACAGCACAATGCAGATGCTCGTCACCAAAGCGTGCCGCGGAATTCAAATCAAAGCATCAGTTATCATCAATTCTACCATTAGATCCCAGTTTGTTTAAGGGCTGATTGGCTGATACAAGCAGGGATCCAAACAACGACACAACTCCAAGTGTTTGACCTTCACAAGGCGAAGCGGAGCACCAAGCGTCTTATTTTCTTTAAAGCCAATGAAAGTCAACAGATGCTGTTCCTTGCAATGTACAAAATGTTTCAGCAGCTGTGCAGTAATGTTACAGTAATGTGATTACCCCTTTCAGCGATGAGTGAATTCAGTAAAGACATTAGAGTTACAGGTCTCATTAACGCTCTGCTACTTGAAAACGTTGGGGTTTGGTTTGTCTTGCGTCTGAGCAGGAGTTAGTGGGGTGGTGTGAGCTTCATGTCTGTGAGCTCATGTACAGACTGGACTGGTCGGGGACATATGAGCTTTCAGGCTGCCAGAGTCAACCAAATGAGTGAAATTCACATGTCGTTTGTTCTCAGATGTCTTGCTAAAGTTTGCCACCGGTGGGCCAACATTCAGGAAGTTGCAGATTTTGTGGTCAACCAGCTTGACAGTAATGAGGGTGCAATCACCAGGGCTACGCTGGCTGCTGTTGTTGTTGTCTTCTGGATGCTCCAGTGAACATATTTGATTCATCATAGGTTTTATGCAGGATGCCCTTGCCCCCCCCCCAATGAGAAATGAGTAACCAGTAAATGATTACATTTGTCAAATAACCTTAATAAAAACATGTCTTATGATTTTTAGAGAAGCGTCTCGACCAACTGCGGGTGAGAAAAGGTTAAAATATGAGAAACATCGGTGCGCTTCTGCATCAACTCTCCTACACCGCAGTCAGACCTTCATGCTGTTAAAACAGAGAGGTTTTTATTCATTGTTCTTGCTCCTCTTATATCAACAAGAACAGCATCAACTTGCAGTGCTGAGACTAAAGTAGGTGATCAGATTTTTCTTTATTTTCAGCTATATGTCATCAACTGTTCTAACTGAATGACTGACAGAAGCTGGTTTTGCAGTTTCCCAGCAACAGAAGCAGGGTTGTGCCAACACTTAGCTTCTGTCTGTGGCGGCTTCTCACAACAAAGGGAGAAAGGTGCAAGTGGAGTTTTCAAGCCTACGAAGAGCATCCTGAGCATCAGACTAACTTCCAACTTTGTTTTTGGTTTTAATTATGAACAAAAACGCTGAATTATTGATCTTAGGTGCCACATATGGAGTTTTACAATTGAACCAATAGATGTGGATAGATGTGGAGAGATTAGTAGACTATAAATACTGAAGATAGGCAGGATATTATATTTGACAATTGATTTCACCTGTAATTACTGAAAACCTTCAAATAAATAACTGTAATCTCATGTAATTATTATTATTTATCTAAATCACTGTATTTGATTGCAATAGACAAAATAAAATAGGCTAAATTAGTGGTAATAATTCCCAATTCATGTCAGTGACAGGTAAATTGAATTGATGCTCATTTTGTTGTGGGCCCCCTGGAGCCACCGCATTGGCCCCTGGAGGTCCCCAGACCCCACTTTGGAGAACCGCGTGTCTGTAATGTCTTGGTTTGTTTCTGTGTGTAAACAGATGCGCCCCCTGCAGGCGGCCTTCGCCCACTGCTCCTCCTCCTCCTCCTATACTCCGCTCTCTGACTCCCCGGCTCCTCATTCACTAGAAGATGGCGGACTGCGCTCCACTATTAGATGAGGAACTCTCGTCCTTTGTCTTCAATTACCTGACAGAAAACTCCGACAGCCAGGTAAGATCCCGGCCTCTGTGGACACACGGGACCCTGGGCTTTGCAGACCGGGGTGCGTCTTTGCGCGTCGCCGGCTGTAGCGCTTGCTATCCCCGGTTGATGCAAGCCTTTCTCCCGGCTTGTCAGCAGCATCTCCTCGTCACAGTGCGACCCGGCGTCTCGGTGCTTGTGTATGCGTGTGTGAATGTCTACTATGTCTTGACGTCCGGCTTTCACGTGTTTTTGGAGGAAATGTCATCGGCCGTGGGCAATGAGGGATCTGGACGGATTAAACGAATAAATGTCTGTGTGCTGGCGCTGGAAGCGGAGGGCAGCCGGTGTGCTGCTGCTCGGGGAGGATTATTTGGTATGCAGAGGGGCGCTTGGCAAACTTTTGACGCATTCTTGAGGGAAGTTTTAATTTCAGTGCCGGAGACTTGGACACGTGGTGCGCCCCTGAACGCATGGACTTAGCCTGAGGACTATTATGATATTATGACATTATGATACTAATCCACTGGCTACAGGACTGCTTAGCTTTAAAATGTTGGCACTGAAAACACGTACCTGTGTGTCTTTTTGTCGATGCAATGCTCGACTTGATGGATATCTTTTATTTTACGTACCATCGAAGCGGATGCTCAATAAAGAGTCCGTTTGAGGAAACACTGCAACACATCAGTGCTGTGTAATGTTATTTATGCACTCCACTTTAAGCTGCTTGCCACAGCACCGTGAGCTTAGCAGGGGATCTATGGGTCTCCGCGTTGGGTATCTGCGGGTCCGTTCGCGGCGCTGTAAAGTTGAGCAACCCCCCCCCCCCCCACCACCGCCGATTCCTGCAATTTGCCCAGATCGACCCATTAATCAGATAATGGTCTGCGGAGCGATGAGATGGAGAGGAGGCTGTGGGTTTCGGTCAGCTGAGAAAGTTGGTGCGATATTACGTTTTCGTAATCGTTTGCGTAATCGTTTGGTAACGGTTACAAAACGTATGTCTGGTTCACACGGTTTTGTAATTCGGCAAAACGAAAACGGTGGATCCTTGGGCTGTGTTTCTGAAGGGGTGACAGTGACGGACAGTGCATTAACCCGATGTTGCTTGGGGGGGGGGCGAAGGGACATTATGTTGCACTGAATTTGAAGAAGAAACGTCATGACGCCAAACTGCGTTCAGAAATCTCTACAGTTCAGGGATTCCTTGCCTGTAGGCTGTCATGCATAATACCTAAAACACAAATTCATATTATAAATGAATAGATGGTATGTTTAATTTAATTCGGTATACAGTCAGCACACATAGCAGCACTTACTAAAATAATATGTGAACTTTTATAACTGGTTTTCCGGTTAATCCTAGAATAATCTCCTATCAAAGTGCACCGCGGAGGGCGGTAGCGAGTGGTGTTAAACAATTATAGAAGTTGAAATTTCATTGAAATGAAGTGTTGTTTTGGACATGAGATATATTCCGAATTTACTAGAAGATGTATTGATTAAAAACAGCTTCAGTCTGTGTAATATGATATTTACCTCGTTGGGGGACGCATAAGGAAACAATAAATTAGTAGATTTCCGAATGGGGTTTGGTGAAAAAAAAAAAAAAAAAAAATTCTCATGACAGAGAAGAACCTATCAGGTCTCATCTCCACCTTTCTGCGGCGGTGGAGTCGTGCTTCCACAACACACACGGATTACTGCCGTGCATGTCAACCCACAACACTGTCTGTCATTGGTATATAGGACCCCGGTGTTTACTGCATCACAGTGTGACATAAGATTGCGTCATGGTGATTGTTGTTGCTCTGATTGCACGGTCATCGGAGGATGTGATGGGTGTCTGTGTGCTTGTGTGTGATTGGCAGCCTAAGCGGGTTAATTCAGTGTGTGGTGGGATCCAGGGAGTCTGTGGGCTATTTATAACGTGCAGCAGTGACATGTGCTTCCACACAACACACACACACACACACACACTCACACACATACAGCACACACACAGATGTGAAATGCCTGATGTGAAGCGGTAAATGAAAAGAAACAGCCCATCATTGAGGAAGAAACACAAATGATAGTAGCATAGCATCACTAGATATTGTCATTCTACATCAATATATCATCACATCCTATGAGATCACCCAGCTATAATATTCATATATGAACTTATTGTATATTGTGAGCCTATTGATTTTGTACAATGGCTTTATCATGGCTACATTTTGGATTAATGTGTCCCATGGCACCACCACAGTATCCCTGCAGACACTTGCACGTCTGTAAAATATCCAGTGGTGACTTTATCACGGCCCTATTAATCTCCAAAGGCATTATGATGCTCCTTTACTGTTTAACAGTCGTCTTATCATTTTGGTTACATCTGCCATGATATGAAAATACTCTCCTACCCTTTATCAAGTGCTGTGCCACCAATCATTGTCAAAAAAACCCCAGAACCTCATTCAATTCAAGTGCAGATACTAAAGTTTCCACAGATGTCAAATACATCGGGCTGAATTTTGTAAAAAAAATGACGCAGGAGTCATATGTTTGCTGGAATGGTGCATAAAGAACAGGAAAACATGGAGTCTAATCTTTGCAAATCGTTCTTCTGGGGCTTGTAATGCTGGATTGCTGCAAAGTCCTTGAGTGACACGGGGAGAGAGGGAGATAAAAGTACAACTGCAGTATAAGGAACAGGAAAGAAAAAATCTAATTGTACGCTGTATCGCTGCTTAAGTTCTTTCTTCATGTGTGGAACGATAAGGTTATCTGTTCTACAAGTGCAGTGTTAATAAGTTAATATTTACTCATGGTCATTAGGACTGGCTGGTGGCTTTTGCCCCCCTCCCTCTCTCTCAGTGTGTGCCTGTGCTGCTCGCCCCTGCCGGATGGTTATTGTAATACTACTCTATCCTCGTGACTGGAGTTACAGAACAGGGCTGCTGCAGTCATGTGAGTTGTAGTGGAGGGCGGGAGGGAGGGAGGCGTTTCTCGTGACGTAGACGAGTGACAGGCAGTCCCTACCCCCTACCCCTCTCCCTCCTCCTAGCATGTGACTGCTTCCTCGTCTATCTCTCCCTCTCTCTCTGTCATACATCCTCTACCTCTCTCGCTCGCTCGCTCTTACACAGACAGTACACATGCTTACTGTCATTTCTCTCAGCCTTTTCTCAGCAGTTTATGGTATATTTAGATTCAGTGGGTTTATTGCACATGAGCATTTGGATCTATTGAAACAAGAATGGCCCTGTTTTGCAAAAAATGTTTGATTTCCGTGTGATTTGTCGTCTCTAAATGTCAAGAAATGCTTCTGCTCAGCAATGATTTTTACTGACTTTACTGTGTTGCTCAGTATATTTCTTTTTCACACATTGAAATCCCAACGAATCACCGAGAAGGTCAGGACTGATTCCTTAATGCACCCAGAGATTAACAACATCAACTTCCTGTCAAAATTATAAAGCTTTAATTTCTGCAAATATAATTCTTAGATATTGCCTCAGTGTTGACATTATAAATCAGCTTCTTGTCATTGTAACAACCAAGGTACTTCTTATAGCTCTGGGAAAGTAGAGGTCAGGAACTACTTCTCTGGTATTTTAAACATTTGCTCTCAAAGTGATGGATTGCATTAGACTGAACCAGACCACAGATCAGATCATGTGAAAAGTCAGTGGTTTGGTGTTTGCTGTAAATACACAGGTGAAGACACTCACACATACTTCTGATACCAATATGTTTCGTTTCACAGCACTATTTTGCAGTTTAAGGAGATAATAATCAATATTTCTAAGATTTAGAGGATTTTAAAATTCACGCATGGGCTTAATGAGACTTTGCACTTTGGAGCTGGAAGAGTAAAGTCCAGTCCAACTGATTTGGACATCTCATGCGGCTCCTCTGGGTAATGTCCAGATGAGTTCAGGGTTTCAGTGCGTGTGTAAATCAGTGTTTCACAAATTTAGGTCAACATTAAAAGGCTGTTGCGGCCCAGTGAATAAGTGAAAGTGAAAGATTAGATAAAGTAGATTTGTTTCTAGGTTACTGTGACATGGGGAACTGTCTCTGCTGTAGTCTCCGCCCCCAAAATAATCTGGTTGAGTTGTAGTTTCTAAAGTCATTCAGTGAACCTGAACCAGCCGGCCTTCTCATTCAGCAAAGATGTTGATATTAAAGGTCCCATATTTTACACTTTTCCAGTGTTTTGTTTCAGTGTCTCAATGTAGTTTTACATTTCCTCTCTCAGGCTTCTCTCTGGAGCTCAAGTAACAACAGGTCAGTCAGCCTATTAGAGGAGAGGCTCTGATCCTCTCTTCTGATTGGCAGACTTTTTTCTGAGTGATCTAACAAAAACTATAGTAGATTTCAAGTAAATACTCAGAGAAACCAAATCCTGCAAGTTTGGATGGTGGGTCCAGGTGGGCGGGGTTTGGTGCATGGGTGAAAGCACTGGCTGCTTTGTTGTGACATCACAAAGTTACAGAAGTCCTGATGGCTCATTATATATATATATATATATATATATATATATATATATATATATATATATATATATAGAACCTAGCTTTATAATCACAAAACACATGGACATCTATCTTATACTATATGGGACCTTTAATATGAACCTGAAAGTACTTACACAAGACCAATCAGATTTACAAGAGGTGAAATTACAAATCAGTTTTGAATCAGTTGTCCTCTCTTCCTTTCCTTGAACCATATATTTGTCTTTGTCTTCCGTCTCCAGTTTTATGACTGAACCTGTTGAGAGGCTGGTTCAGAGTGCAGCTGGCCCCTCAAACCTATTTCAGTTTTAATCATTGACCGGGTGTAGAGGGCTGGTCTTGGTCCGTTCAAGAGATTTAGTTTGGGAAGATCAGGCAGACTTAACGTCAGTGACCACATCCTGCTGTAACAGGACACAACCAGCCACAGGGCACATACTAGTAAAATATTAGCCGTGGCTCATCTGGTCTGTTCAGGCCGTTCAGTGTGGCGGTTAAGCAACTGTGCTTCTACAGAGAAAGTCACATGTGGATTCAAAGCACACGTGCTTGTTTCCAGGGAGAAAGTGTGGATCTCCCATTTCCTATTAGAAAATTTAATATTTACAATGTGACATGTATGTATGTATTAACAAGCTACATGTGTTTCGAAGTCACGTGTGACTTTTTTTTTTAAAGTTTATTTTGAAGTTCTTTTTAAGTCTGGAGGTCAAGTAAAAATAGTTGCACCAGTTTCCCCACAGAGGTCATAAAAGTTTTATTGCAAAGAGTGCGTCCAAGTTACCCTACTCTATTCTACAGAAAAGAAGTTGTGAGGTTCTACAAAACTGAACTGAAAAGAATTTAAAAAGGCTGCTTTTTATTCAAATGTAATCCAGACTGTAAACTGCTGCTGTATCCACCCATTAGAACACGAATTAGGATCTGATCAAAAAATCTAGACAGAAGAGAAAAGCTTAGCCAGAGACGGGAACGAGAGTTAGACGTTGAAATAAATAAGAGAAAAACTTAAAGAGCACCTTGTTCCCAGACATCAGCAGTTTTCTCACTGTTTCCGTGTTCGCCCCCTCTGTGCCCTGATTCACATGTTATTATCAGCTGGACTAATCAAGACAAAACTCATCTTTTAAGTGTTTAAAACATTAATTGCATCTCTGAAACAGTGCCTACACCAACCCAATGGAAAACTTAATAAAGCTTAAAGCCATTACAGTGTTGCTGTGAGCCTCATACTGTCAGTCAGCACTTTATCCTATAACCATGAGGCCCCTGTGTGTGTTTGTGTGTGTATGTGTGTGTTTGTGTGTGTATGTATGTGTGCATGCATACGCTCCTACGCAGCAGGCAGTCGGCCCTCATCCCTGGGTATCAGGTGATCCTAGCCAATTTTGGATTGGAAGTCACACGGTCCCTTACTGACCGTGTTTATCTGCATTTAGCTGGATAGTGTGATTCTGCAGACGTCGCCAGCATCATTCTGTCAAGTTTTTAAAGCTTTTGGTTTAATCTTTTGCTGTTAAAATGATCATTTCGGCTTAAAATTCAAGTGAATCAAAAGTATTCTGCTGTCTATGGATAATTAGTGTGATAAAATAACAGTGATATAACTACATGATGCTGAACACTTGCTGTCTGGAAGCTCATCCCACATAGAAAATTATGCTTTTTTTCCCCCTGTTTGTTTATATCAACAACAGAAAGAAAACAGTTATGAATCAAGCACGAGGAGTGATGAAGAAAACCCTGCAAAAACACAAACCCCAAGATAAAATATCAAAGAAACAAGAACGTAACTGTGGCTTTTTGATTGACATGGAAATATCTATGCAATGAATACCAAAATGTCTCTACATGTCAGCCCTGTGTACCCCGCCCATGCCCGATGCCTCCAGAAACCCGAAAGGGATAAGCAATATGGCTAATGAAAGAAATAATTAATGAATTGCAAACAACAAAGGAAGAAAAGGTGGATTACTCCTTTTTAAATGTAGCGTTAAGGCTCCTGTAAAACCCTTGCTGGCCTAATGGCGCAAATAAAGTGGGTGGGAAGAGAAATGAAAGTGGGATCATCAAGCATCTCACCTGGTAGATATTGGTTTGAATGTACCAGTCACACTTCTCTGGTTTGCACTGTGTATAAATCACACTCATAATGCATTTATATTTAGTCTACAAGCAGTTAGGCGCATCACTTTCTTGATGTGGACAGATAAATCTGATTTAAATTGGGCAGTGACAGAGAAGAGTGAGGGATCCAGACAGTTAGGTAGCAGCCAGACAGACAGGTGTATAAATAACAAGGCTTTGAAGTTCCACCCAGGAGTGATGGATACAGGTGTTATTGGCGGTGACTGGGATTTACACTGTGCCAGGGACAGACGGACAGAGAGCTGTCTCTGCCTACATCTTATCCGTCGCCTTCTCTGCTCACAGGTTTCAGCTTTTTGTTGTGACTCCTCTTTTTATTCTCATTCCCTGTTTTTTTTTTTACACCCAACTCTGTGTCATTATCTTTCTGTGTGTTTCTCCTCCATCTGAGTCGTGATGTGCAGTGCTGCAGTGCAATGTGTTCGGCTTGCAGCCCTACAGTGACTCACCTGTCCCTTCTGTCACTGTGTACTGGACACACACACACACACACACACACACACACACACACAGCTCATGAGCATCACTTGCACACACATAGGTAAGCATGCATATGCAGCATAAGCTACAGTGTGTGCAGAAGAATGCACATATAAGCTTGGACTACATTTGCATTTTTTAGATTAGAGTTTGTTGTATATTTCAGGGATGTAGCTGATGCTGTTCGTGAGTGAATCACAGTGAATTGCAGACTACTGCAACCTGCAGTGAGCAGGTCAAAGGTCGGAGAGATAGATAGATACAACAAAATGTTCCCCTAACCATAATCTGAGAGGGATGGGAGGTGTAGGAAGGATTATTTTGGAGATGCTCTCAGCGGCTGTATTTGATTTACATATGTTGTCAGTGCATTTCCTTTGTGCTAAGATTATTTTCAAATTGTTAAATTGAAAGAAACAGACACTGCTTCGCTCTGTTGCTGCTGTAAATGACGCTGGTCTGGGTAATGTTTCCTAACCCAACACTAGTGGTTACTGTGACGCTACGCAAAAGTGTCAAGCGGATAACTGTGTGTGTAAGTGTAGTTAGCTACACTGTGTGTGTTTATGTGTGGTTGATCCTCATTGTGGTGTGTGTGCGTCAGAATGGGCGCTGGGAATATGGTTGCTTCCTCCCAAATCCCTCTGAGGTTCATCAGGCATCCGGACTTGATGCTGACCTCCCCTCACGGGGGCCTGTGTGCGTGTTTGTGTGTGGAAGCAAGGATCATAAAGTGATTGTGTGTATGCATGTTTGTGTGTGTGTGTCACATGTTGGAGTGTGCTGTTGCGAGCTAACATGCTAGCAGAGGCAGGTGAGGGGTCTCTCAATAATTAATTGCTTGGTGATTCATCAGCTGCTCACTCAGGCCTGCTTGGCATTACAGGCGACAACTAACACACACACACACACACACACACACACACATTAGAGCTACACGATTCTCTGGGTTGAACAAGATTTTCTTACTCAGAACAGAGATCACAATTATCTCTCCCATAGTGTATAAATTGATATTTGCATGTGTTTTCTGATTATAAAGCAGGTCTAGGTTCTGTTCTTTATTAATAATGTGAAAGTATCAAAGTGCTCAGTCCACAGAGAAATACACACAGCCTATATTCAGAAACTGAGCCTTAAAACAAGCCATCAGCACTTCTGTAACTGTGTGATATCACAATAAAGCAGTCACCACCCTCAGGCATGCCCCAAGCCCCACCCACCTGGACCCACCATCCAACCTTGCAGGATTTTGTTTCTGTGAGTGTTTACCTGAAATCTGCTATATTCTTATTGTATCACTCAAAAAACAGTCAGCCAATCAGAAGCGAGGCTTTGAGCCTCTCTTCTGATTGGCCCACTGACCTGTTGTTACTAGAGCTCCAGAGAGAAGCCTGAGAGAGGAGATGTGAAACTACACTGAGATGGGTTTTGGTTCTAAAAAACCACAAATATATCTTCTTATGGATATCAACACTTCAAATAAAACACTGGAGTGTAAAATATGGGACCTTTAATGTTGGCACCGTCATTTGATTGCATAGTTAGCTTCATTATCACCTTCGTGTGCTGTGCCATACTGCGAGTATATGGCAAAGCACTGCTTGCAGAATTTCTTTCTTAGAGTTTCGGTCCACGCTGCTTGTCTGCAGTTTGTCACATGGCATCATACAGTCTTGTCACTTGTTGATGCAAGTCAGGTGTAATTAGGAGCCTTTGATTTAAAGCAGTGGATCTCCCTGCTCATGCAAACACGGCAGATGGCTGATTTCATTCAGATTGCGTGGAGATATTAATCCAAATTGCAATTTTAGTGTGATTAATTGTGCAGCTCACACAGGATGGAGAATGAGGAGGTGAAGATATAATCCAGATTCATTTAGTGCCTGCTACCAGTAATTTTAACTGTGTTATCACTACAATCCCATCCACTGGTTTCCATCATCATCATTTGTCATTAGCATTTTCTCTTCTAATCATGTGGCTTTATTTACAGGGCACAGTCAGGCAGCAGACGCTAACCTTTAGCCTGGTTTCCAACACAGGTATAAACAGGGCCAGAACAGGTTTACTGACCAGCATGGTTTAAGACCAAACACAGCTACACAATACTCCTTCGTTTGATTGGTTTCCAATAGCAGGGCTATATCAGGCTACACCTCTAACTCCTTTAGCGTAATTTGTACTGAGATGATGTAGTGTTATTCAGTCGGCTGGTTCACCATCTCACAGTGTACCAGGGATGATTCTGAATAGTTTGATTTGACATTGACGTCTCTAATTTGACTCTCCAGAGTAAGTAAGAAGAATAAATGTCTACAGCACAAGGGAACAGGAAGGGTCAGAGGTTACGGCAGAAGAGAACACCCCACAGATCGGGACACGGACAGGCCGGGTCTTTATAAACGGGGAGCCGCTGCAGCATCTCTAAATCCAGTTTTGTGTCCTAGCTTGCATGCACACTGCAGGATTTTCCAAACAGCTCCTCTTTCCCCTGAGGTGGAGCAGCAGAGCAACAGCACTCAGCCGTGCAAAGTGTCCAACATGCACAACGGCTTCATTGCATGTGTTATACTGAGAGACAGAGTGGTGGTGGGAGAACGAGGAGGAAGAAAAATCCAACAGCAAAGAGACACAAGCGAGTGAGAGCCTCATTAGGGATTCATCGACTGCCTTTTTGCCGTCTTAATTCATATGAAAATCTATTCGGTTTGTCGGCGTGTTCCAGGTTGTCGCTCGTTCTCACTGTGACTCAAAGTGGAGTGGGATGTGAGGATGTAAATTTCTCCTCATCTCATCTTTCTCCCTCACTCTCTCCAGGCTATAGTTTTTAATACAGATTATATACTTTACAGTCAGTGCTGTGATTCACTGTTATCACCTCTCATGATATTTTCTTCCTCATTTCCATCTCTTTTTTATGGTTCTTATCTTTACGCCACATTCAGACGCTGGGCAGACCACACAGGATTTATCACTTTGGTTATTTATTGTTAAATCATCATTTACATACCATTTAACCTCAGCGGCACACTGATGGGGAGCGGATTCAGTATCTTGGTCTTGTCAGGGAGATAAACTGCGCTTGCTGCAGTGGGACTCTCACCCAGAACTTCTCTCAGTGACGCTGACGTTCTGGTGAGGATGTTCTGCACTGTGGCTCAAGACCTCCAGACCTCCAGATCTAATAAACCTCCAAGGCTCATGGTGGGTCAGTTGGTTTGATTTAGAGTCAAAAAGACCAGTTGATTCATCGATTAGTCAAGTGACAGAATTGGCAAATATTTTGGTAATCAAATAACAGTTATTGATTTATCAAGCAAATAAATACCGTTCACTGGTTCCAGTATAAATATTTGCTTTTTTTCTCTGTTTATCTTATTGTGAATTTAATACTTTGGAGGATTTGGTTTATTGGTTAAACAAAACAGGACATTTGTAGATGTTACCGTGGGTCCTGCAGACTCTGGACATTTAGTAGACTCATTATTATCCTATTAACTGAGAAAATAATCATCATATTATTTAACAATGGAAATTATTATTTTAAATCTTTTAAATGTTATTGTTTTTATCAGGAGTTGATATTTGTATTGCTGATTGTTTGGCTTGTCTTCTTTCTGCTTCTGTTATCTCAGCATCATTGAAGATGAGCGTCATCCCTCAGTCTAACCCCCAGGAAATAAAGGTTGATGATGATGATGATGATGATTAGTTGCAACCCTAATTTGATTTTTTGCAAAGTTGTTAAAGTGTTTGCATCTGGGAGAAGATAAAACGAGGCTGGTTCTACATTTTTGACATTAGAGTTTATGCTGTGCTCACAGGGAACTTGTTCCCAAATAAAGATTGTTTAACTGTATTATAGCAACAATGACAATGCCAGGTGGTTTCTGGGTCTTTGGGCAGATAAAGGGGCAACAGGGTGCGTAACAAAATGCACAGGTGACTGCTGACATGTGTATCTGCTCATGCTCTGCAGCCTCTCCTTCTACCCCCCCAGCGTGTTGTGTTTACCTTCTAATCAACACACTTTGGGTGTTTTCTCTGTTGTTTCTGTGTAAATATTGTCATTCAGGTGGTCTTCGCTTCAATAATCAACACGTCGACTGTGTACGGTGTGTGCATCATCCTCAGTTTTTGCTTCACAGAGTCAATAAATTGGCATTGTGTTGTGTTGCCCATTCTTCCATGCATGCACCATGACGTGCAGAGGCACAGGATGAGTGGGCGATTATATATATTTCATATGCTCACTGTATGCATGCAGTACATCCCTCATCTGAATTCCTCCTCACGTTTAAGGCCTTTTTCTCCCTGTTTTTGCACATGTGTGTATATGTCTATGTGTGCATGTATGCCATGTGTCCTTAGCTAACCTTTACTGGCAATTTGTATTCATCACAGGAACCTTGATGCTATATTGATAGTGTCAACATGAGCGTGAGACAATTTGTCATTCTCTGCACATGCACACATACAAACACACACACACACACACACGAGGGAGATAGGAAGGGGTTGGAGAGGGAATCCAATCTCACCCAGCAGCTCAGGGCTTTGTAGGAAAAGCGTGTGGAGGCCCAGCAGTCACCGAGCTAGCTGGCTGCCCTATTTCTTTAAAGCTCTCCTCCTCTGTTACTTGATTTATCATCGGGGCAGCCACCGGGGAAATGTCTTATTTTAAAGCGGAAAGAACGCACCGAGGGCTGTGACTGTTTCTGAAAAATCTGACGAGATGCACAGGCAGATGAGATGAGAGGGTGGCTGATACCGCAGCGACATGTCAGCGGCGCACACCGTCTGAAGTTGGCCCTCTCGCTACATTAGTGCGAGAAGTGGCATTTGAAGCATTTAGCAGATAATGGCAGTGGGTGGGATTGGATGGTAGGAATCTGGTGTAATCTAATTGCAGTTATCGCTGCCGTTTAAAAGGGAATTACACTGGTGTATTACTGCTGTTATAATGCACTGCAATGAAAATCCTTGTAAAGTTTTTAGACTTTTTACTCCGGGTCCATCTCAATGATTTCTATGACTGATATCACCAAGCGTCAAGCTTTTACGATGCTTATGATTATAATATCTTTTATATTGAATCTTGAACAATAAGGGTTTAAAGTTGTCTACAGCTGTAAAAAAAACTGAGATTTGAACTTATCTACCGCTGTAAAAAGTAGGCCTTGTTCCCTGCCTGCTACAGTTAAAAAACTGGACTTTGATGCTAAAATTGAGACTTTGATGCTGTGTAATGCTATAATAAAACACTGAAGATGAATGAGAGTTGTGCGAGTGCTGGAGCTGTAAATGCTGCTCCGATATTGGTTTGGGCTCCACAACGTCGGTCTCTCTTACTGCTTGACGCCGTGCCAGTGTTTTGGCTGGGGCTTGGACCGACTTAGCCGACAGACAGATCGAGTTGTAAAGATGTCTGGACTGTGGATGGGAAAGCGCCCAACTGCACAAAAACATCATCTCTCCTTCGACACAGACACTATAGCCCGCAGGACCCGAAGAGGTGACACACATAAATGTGCACGCACTTGCTGGGAGTCTGCCAAACAAAATGTATAGAACAGCATGTCTTTTCCCTCCCAATAATCCTCTGGTTCAGCAGGATTATTGGATGTGATTACAATTTATGCTCCACAAGGTTCAGGATCACACAGTCAGATTTTCTAACTATGCAGTGGGTTTAGAAGCAGCAGTAGTAGTAGTGGACGTCGTACTGTCAGCAGTAGAAGCAGAAGTAGTAGTGCTCTACTACTTGTAGTGGTAGTAGTAGTAGTAGTAGTAGTAGTAGTTCTAGTAATAGAAGCAGTTGTAGTAGTAGTAGCAGGTGTAGTGGTGGTAGTAGGCTACTAGTAACAGTAGTTATCATGATCATGTGACAGTTAAGCAGATTTGTCAGTTTCAGGAGTCGAACACACAAACTGTGACAGTTGGTTTATCTCTACTCTTTCCTGCTGCACCCTCCTGTGTGTGTGTGTGTCTGTGTGTGTGTGTGTCTGTGTGTGTGTGTGTTTGCATGTCTTTCTTTGGTAGTGTGGACAAATTTTGGTTTGAAACCATCCTTGTGAGGACTGGTCCTCATAACCTCAAAGGGCTGTTTGATGTTTCAGATTTGGTTTTAAGGTTCAGGTTAGAGTCAGCTGTAAGGTAGGAGTCCAGTCAGGTGGTTATTAGTGTGAAGTTAAAGTCAGGGTAAGGGGCTAGGGAATTCATAATTTCCGTGTGTCCTCACAACTATAGAAAGACCAACATGTGCGTCTTTGAGCTCTCAAGGGCAATGGTGTAAATGAGAGAGAAGGTTAAAGGAAATTTCCATGGCATGGTGTAAGGGAGCATGAGGACAAGAGGACACACACACCCACATGCAAACACACACACCCACACACACACACACAGTTGCCAGCATGGCATATAGCCGTGGCAACCAGGTGCTAAGGGAAGGCAAGCACAGATTGGTGTGGTGAACGTGCACTTTTACACACACGCACACACACACACACACACACACTCACACTCACACTCTTAGCTGGCTGCAGTTATCTAGAAACGTAGCCTATCACATTCTGTACAACATTATTTGATATGGCTCAGTGCAGTAGCACACACACTGAGTGTTTCTCCTCTGCCATTACTCCCCTTTAAAAGCCATTTGTTGTTATTTTTAGATGTTGTTGACTCCTCAGATTAAAGCGCATTAATATAAACTCTATAAACTTGTCCATTTGTGTGTGTGTGTGTGTGTGTGTGTGTGTGTGCTACAGGAGGAAGTGTGTGTCATAAATAGGTTCCTTGGCACAGATGTGCACTCGTCACCGTCTCTTATGACCTGTGTGTGACCTCTGTCTCAATCATAATTACTATAAGATCTCCATGTGGGTTTAGATAGCTGTAGCACTCAATCACAGCTGGAGCCACCACCACTGATTTTATTTCCAGTCTACAAAATAAAAGAGATTATCAATTATGAGCCTTGCAGTAACTTAGTCACAGCCGACTAATGTAATAACTCATCAGAACTTAATAAATTGCCTCTCTGTAGGAGTCCAAAATGCAATAACCTTATATTGTGATATGTTCTCCTGGTAATGTGATGTAATTTAACTGATAATTCATGGTGATAAACACCTCAGGGTGCACTGGCTTGCAGTGATGGGCTAAGGCAGCTCTGCAGGGCTTAGTGATGGAAAGTTTAGACACAAGTGTGTGTGTGTGTGTGTGTGTGTGTGTGTTGTGTTTGAGTGTGTGAGTCATACATGTGGGTTGTAGGTGAGCAGCAGGCTTCTACCTGCATATTTCATAGAGAGTTGGAGAGGTGGGTGAGGCCATTAATGTCCTTTGGGATGCATATACAAAAACACGAGCACACACTTATTTACTGCACACACACACACGTTAACGTTCATGCCATATATGGCATGTGTGTACATGTTCCCAGTAAAACAGGCGTCCTGCTCGTTTACAACTGGTAACTTTCCACCGTCACTTCTCCTTCCGGCCTTTCTTTGTGAGTTCTTATTTCTTCTTCTTTCATGTTACATCCCACCATGATTTTCTCCTTCTCTCTCTCTCTCTCTCTCTCTCTCTCTCTCTCTCTCTCTCTCTCTCTCTCTCTCTCTCTCTCTCTCTCTCTCTGTCTCTCTCTCTGTCTCTCTCCTCTCTCTCTCTCCTCTCTCTTTATTCATCTCTGTCTCTCTCCCATTCATTGACCTACTTCCCAAAGGCTGCTCAGGCTTGCGTGACCACAGTGTTCAGTGCTACGGTGATATGTCATTACACACACACACACACACACACACACGCACACACACACACACACACAAACTGCACTACCCATGGACGCAGGCAGTAGAGTAATGCTTGCACATACAAATTTACTGCTACACATGCATGAGCATTCATGCCACACATGAAGAGAGGAGACCTTGTGCCCTTGTCTTAAATATGGTGGTATAAGATAATTTCTCTAATATTGGTTTATATTATGCAAATGTATACAAAATTACATTTAAAAAAAATGAAATCAATCATTTAAATGCAATAAATGAGTTCCATATCTAGTTTTATGTTTTTAATTAGCCTGGCATCACTAGCCCAGTTCACATTTGAGAGTGGGTCATTTTCGATTTCCCGTAGGTTTCATTCAAACTGCCTGGACATAATTTGATAGACCTACAACCAGTCACAGCAATGAAATGTGTGCCACTTGGTATATTTACCAAATCCTGTTCTATCATCTTTCTTTATCAACAAACGCTGTGAGTGCAGTTGTTTGCCGTCCATTAAATTCTGTCATGAGAGCAGATTTCTCTCCGGTTGGTTGTAAACGAACATGCTGCAACGGTGCTCCTCTGTCAGTTATTGTATTAAACCTGCCTCGTTTAAGATAAATGTGTGTGATTGGTCCATCTATCTCAGGTCGGATGGGGGGCCAGACCCATCTGCGAGAGCGAATAAACATGAGTTCGTCTAGTATCCAGGATGGGATTTCATTTGATTTAAGTATTGATTTGGATTGCAGAATTTTGTGGAACAAAAACAAAATATGATCATATCATTACACAGGCAATAAATGCATACATTATTACCACATCCTGCTAAGAATTTACCTTAATGATAATTGATTTAAGCCCATATCCCTTAGCTGAGGCAGTCATAATCACTATATCTACAAACAATCTCTTATCAGACATTTATTTTAAACTTAAGTCAGTTCCCCATAGATTTACTGTGCCTTTTCTCTGATTACTGCATCAAACCCACTTCATTCTGCCTCTGATTTTTCTCAAAAACTACATGCAGCGCTGCAGAGATTAATCTAACAATAATCTGATAATTAATTGCTGTAATCACACAATTGAGACCTGCCTGTGGGGAGCAACAGGTTCAGGTTAATGATGAAATGGATTTTAAATCAGCTCTGAGTTATTATCATTGTGTGTAAGTCTCTCTATCACATCCTCAGTGTGTCTGTCTGTCTGTCTGTAGGCAGTGAATATCCAGTCCCCATCGACACATTAGAAACAAGTGGCGTCTTGTTGATTGCACTGAGACAATCCTGGCACACCCATGTTGTGGTGTGTAGTAGGTTCTCCTCTCTCTGTGGTTCATTGTTTCCCTCTTTCACACCAAGGCGGGGGTGCTGTTAACAGCAGGAATGTCACTACTATGATGCAATAATCCAAATTCTTTTATGGTGAGTGTGTTTGTATGTGTTCAAACCTGTGTGTCTGCGGGCATCTTTTATATGTGTGTGAGGGAGGTGTTAGTTTTTAAGAGTACGCATTCATGTGGTTACATGGATTCATGTTTGGGTGTGAAAGAGTGTGTATGTGTGAATGGACAGTCCTGACAGCTGAACGGTTGAGTGTCTGATCACATGCAGACACACAGAGTGGATCAGCTTGTACAGGTTTTGCTGTCACTTCTTCTTCACGTGTTTACCCTGCATTAATGCTCGGTGTTCGTCTGGAATGGATTTACCAAAAGCCAGTGAGAGATTTGTGCTCATATACACCACAGTCATCTTGATGCATAAAATAAATATTAACACAGATTTCTCCCTCATTTTCGTTCTTGTGTGTGTTAAAAAAGCCTCAGAAACAATATTAATGCGGTCATCAGGGATCACTCACCAGGGCTGGGTATTGTTACAAGATTTAAAAAATTTTACAATACAAAAACATGCGTGTTGGCTTATTTGGATAGTCTAAAGCCTGCAGGTGGTGTTGTCATTGTGAGTGTGAATAGTTGCAATAGAGACAGAGAAGGTTTTGGGGTTGAGTTGGTAACGTAACAGTAAGCAGAAGTACTGTAGGCTAAACTGAAACTGCTCTGCTTTATCATGTTAAAAGTAAAAAAGGAGCTCTAGGTTCTATATTAATACTGTGAAAGTATCAAAGTGCTCAGTCCACAGAGAAATAACCACAGCCTGTATTCAGAAACTGAGCCTTATAAGATCCTTAAGGACTTCTGTAACTTTGTGATGTCATAACAAAGGAGTCACCACCCTCAGTCATGCCCTAAACCCCGGTCCCCCCTGGACCCACCATCCAACCTTGCAGGATTTGGTTTCTCTGAGAGTTTGCCATCAAATCTGCTATATTTTTATTGTATCACTCAGAATCAGCCAATCAGAAGAGAGCCTCTGAGCCTCTCCTCTAATTGGCTGACTGACCTGTTGTTGCTTGAGCTGTAAAGGAGGAGATGTAAAACTACACTGAGATGGGTTTTGGTTCTTAAAACCACAAATATATCTTCTCATGGAGTGTAAAATATGGGAGCTTTAACGACCAACTGGCAGCCCATAAGAAATTAACATTCTCAGTGGGTGCTGTATAAATCTCATATAAACAAGTAATCCATCAAACTCAGATGACGGGTGATGGAAAAAGAAATCACTTTAAGGGTATTGAATAAAATGTCTAAGTTAATAAAAACATCTCTTATGATATTTGCACTGGAAAAACTTCTCTAGATGAACAGTTATTGAGATTAAGTAAATCAGTTAGTCAGTCGGTTGGTTGGTTGATCGGTTGGTGTTTTGTCAGTTCCAGTGTGTTAATTGATACTAGTGTCAGTGTTTTCACTGTGTGATACAGACACACAATTACCTGTCTGTCAATTACAGCCGCACTGTGTACATGTTGTGTGTCTGTGTGTGTGTGTGTGTGTGTGCACGCAGCATATTGAAGCCTCGAGCCTTTCTCTGGCTGTCTCACCCCACACACCTCTCTTTTCTGCTGTCGCACACCTTTCAGTCTCTCCCTTTTTCATGCACACAAACACACACACACACAAACACACACACACCTCTGCTGTGTCTCTCTCATGCTTCATGCTTTTCTCTTAGCTCTGCTCAGCTTTGTGCTTTTCTAAGCAGCGGCTGACCTCGTTTCAACCCTCTCCCTCTTTTTATTTCTCACCCTCTTTTCACTTTTCATTTGCTCTCCCTCCCAGTCGCTCTCTGGCCATGTCTCTCTCTCTCTGTCTCTTCTCTCTCCTTCTCGCCATTTACTGTTTTCATTCCTTTCACTCCTTTCTCTTTTTTTCTGATTCATTTTCATTCTCTTTGATGTCAGCATTGCTCCCTCTCTCTCTCTCTCTCTTTCTCCCTGCATTTCACTTGAATATTGTTCTACCAGTAGTTTGGAGTTGTCTGATTTGACATAGCAGTTACTGGGGCAATGCACACACACACACACACACACACACACACACACACACACACACACACACACACACACACAAACAGTGACAAGCACAAGTTACCATAAGTGACTGATGTTTTGTCAGTCAAATGTGGGATTTAGTTTAACGCCACACACACACACACACACACACACACACACACACACACACACACACACACACACACACACACACACACACACACACACACACACACACAAAGGGTGCAGAGCACAAACACTGTCAGAGGCAGGCTGATAGCCAATTGACACAGCATGAAATACAGAGGAAGAGAGAGAGAGTCTGGGAGACTTTATGGTCTGATAGCTTATCGATTCTTCTGCAGGTGATTTCAAGAGGAAGAAGATCGAGGAAGGAAGAGAGAGAGTAGACAAAAGAGACGGACAGGTGAGGAAGGTGGGAGAGAGAGATAGAGAAGGAAAGAATGAGACTCATTATTTAGGCAGATGTGTAACCAGTCTACATCTGTGAGATATGATTTTGGGAAAAAGGGACACAGACTGGCTATCAGTTATTGCTTTTCCAGAAATTGGAGATTATTCAGCTGCTGCAATCACTATGTCAAATGAAGTCAAAATGGCCTTAAATGTAAAATCTGTATCACAAGTGAGACAGGTCATACACAGCTATAATTTTTTTTCTTTAAAAGAACCATAATTGTTGTTTAAATTAGCGATTTGCACGTTTTCCAATTGCTACATAGCTAACATTAGTATTAACAGCTGTTTACTTATCAGTCTTGCTGAGAGCCTCAGCCATCACTGCATATACAATACAAGTGGTTTTAATACGTCGTCTGAGCAGCACCATTTGTTCAGGGCAGACTGGACGCTACTGTGACTCGGTGTCGGACAGTGATGAGTCAGCATGCTAACTTCAGAAGTAGAAAAAATGTGACAGAAACAGAAGCAAAACATTAGCATTGTTTTCCACTGTTGGAGACGGGTCTTGGCAAGTAAAGGAATGAAGATTGATGTTGAACTCATAACGTTTCCTCCAGACTGGTAAGTAAACAGCAGCTAATGCTAATGTAGGCCATGTAGCAATAGCAAAACTCGTCGAGATTCATAACAGAATAATAGAATAATAAGCAAATGTTGCCTAGCACCTTATAGCTCTGCAGTTGATATTCATACAAATGATTAACTGTTATTGGATCTGGATAACTCTATAATATTTATTATTATAAAAATTTAATAATGAGAGACAGAGGCCAGCAAATCTGGCTTAAGTAGGCTGAGATTGCTCTTTAGGTATATTGGAGTGAATTCTCTATCTGACTACTCCTGGTTGGCCTTGGTTTTAAACACAGGCTACTGAGGACATCCTACAGCTGAATCAGCCAATGGAGAGGTCCTGTATAACCTCTGTAAGTCCTCCAGCCTCTTTGGTGCTGCAGCGCCAATCACGCTAGCTGGAAGCCACTGTTTAGCTCAGCTTGGCCTCGTGTTGGAGCACTAGGTAACGCTATTTGATACTCAGGTCAGAGCCAGGCAGGTCTGCCTCCTCTCTTTTGTGACTTTTATGTGTGTTTGGGTGGTGTTACAGACATATTGTCTGGTAATGTAGTGGACCGCCTACAAGGACGACTGAATGATTATCCTGTGTGCATGTGTGTGTGTGTGTGTCCTGCTCCCATTAGAATGGCAGCCTTGGTCCCCAGT